>NC_092500.1:68923896-69249578 GCF_047511675.1 Marmota flaviventris
GAGAGAGAGAGAGAGAGAGAGAGAGAGAGAGAGCGCTCTGCTCAACAAGGACAAAATATAAACCCCGAAGTAACACCCCCAGAAACCCACCTTCTCCAGTCACACCCTACCTGTCTATATTACCACCCAGTTATTCCCTATCAGTGGATTAATGCACTGATTAAGTTAAGATTCTCATAACCCAATCATTTTACCTCTGAATATTCCTGCATTGCCTCACGCATGAGCTTTTGGTGGACACCTCATATCTAAACCATAAAAGTTAACGACCAATTGCATTCAAATTGGTTGATTGTTACTTCTCAGAAGTTGACACGAAAGAAGGTACACAATTTTAATAATGGTTATCATAGAGTAAAAATAGTTACAAGGCAAAGTATAAGCAATAAAATATCTTTATAGTAAAGTAAGTCTAAAAATTCATTAGGTAGCCAAATAAATTGCATAAGAAATAAGTTGCTGAACCACTAATCACTTGCTTAACCATGAAGGAAATAGCTGCTGATGTTTCAAAAGCCTTGGAGTGCCAATTGAACAGTTCCTTCCAAATGTGGCTCATTACTTATTCAGCTTTTATTGCACCAGCTGAATCATCGGTTGTTAGAGTGGGTTCTCCTGCCACTCAGGAGAATTAGGCTTCGACACATAAAACTATGAGTGTGCATACATACATATCAGTATGAATAAAAGCATATGGTTTACAAATTCAGGTATGAGAGTTTATAAAATGTTTATACAAAGTCAGTCTTCACCATTCACAAATTCTGTATTGTAACCCCCAAATCAATACTCTCAGTGCTTGCCAAGTGCTACAGTTTAAATGTGTCCCTCATAGTTCAAGTGTTGGAAATGTAATCCCCATTGCAATATTGTTGAGAGCCACAGCTGAAGGGGCTCCAGCAAACTTCCAGCTGCCAGCTGATTGGCTCCTCTGAGGTGATGCTCATTGGGCTGTTTCCCCGCCCTTTCAGACCACAGAGCTGCTCATTGGGGGACTTTTTTGGCTCCGCCCACCCAACCCAGCCAATGGGCCTCAAGAGCAGGAGGAGTGGGGGGTTGAGAGGCTTGCGGGAGAGGCTTGTGGGAAGCCGGTGGTGGTAGTTGGGCTCTGAGGGAATTCCTGAAGAGTTGGTTCCTGCTTGATAAGTGGCTGGTGAATTGTGCCCAGTCAGACTGTAGCACAATATTGTCCAGAGGTGAGCACTTAAGAGGTGATTAGATCATGAGGATTCTGCCCCCATGAATGGATTAATACTGTTATCTTCTAGTGGGTTCACAGTCACATGGCGTCCTTATGAAGGGTGAGTTCAGCCTCTCTTTTTCTTTCCCTTCCTACTCTCCCCAACCCCTTCTCTCTCTCCCTTCCCCGCTCTGCTCTTTTCTCCCTCCTTTTATCTTTTTCTCTGTCTGTCACTCTCTCACCGTGTAATGCCTTCCACGCTATTATGATGCAGCAAGAAGGCCCTCGCTAGGTGCAGGCCCTTGATCTTGGACTTCCCAGCCACCTCCAGAACCACAAACCAAATATATTTCTGTTGTCTATAAATAACACAGTCTATGGGCAATACATTAGACTATTCTGGTTACAGCATCAATAAGTGGAGTAAGACATCCATCATTCAAAATGTGTGAATTATGAAAAATTTGGGTCTCCTGGGTATTCACATTCCCAGATGAAGTTTAACAAGGCAATTCCTCTACTGCTTTGTTTCAGATCAGGCATGGTGGTACAGGCCTATAGTCTCAGCACTTGGGAGATTGAGGTAAGAGATCCCTTGATTCCAGGAGTTCAAGATCAGCCTGGGCAACATAGTGAGACTCCATATAAAACAAATTAAAAACCCCAAACAAAGCAAAACAGAAAGAAAAGAAATGATATTTATGATATATACAAATGTACATATAAATGTATATTTATATATATTCATATGTACATATGTATAAATATAACATATAAGTATATACATACATATACACCAAGGTGTAGTTGTTCAGTTTTTACTAACCTGGTATTCATAACTTTGTAGAAATAACTTCCATGAATGATGAGAATTGCCTACTACATTTGTAAATGCACATACACACAGACGTATCTTGAAAAAGGTACACATACATGTTTGCATATAAATGAGGATAGAGTGTATTTGTCCATCTTGCTATATATTATAAAATCCACACAGGTATAATCAAGAGAATATTGAGAATATTGCTAATGGCTGGTGTTTCTTCCATTTTTTAGAAGTGAAGAAATTAGTTCTCAAAAGAGCTTTGCTCTTTATAAAAAGGGAGAAAATTGCTCCCTTTTTTTTTTTTTGTAGGTGCATTAAGTCTGTTGGGGAAAGTCTACTTGAGTCTACTCAATAATCTACCTCTTTCAACACATTGAATAGCATCCCATTAGTCTGACCAAGTTAATGCAGCTTCAAAAGGGAAATAGTTCAGTTCTTTTCCATAAAGAACTGAAATAGTTCAGTTCTTTTCCATCATAAGTATGATGAGAACCATAATGCATTTTTTCCAGCTGTTTTTCTATATTTTGCTATTCATTGGCTAAGATTGCTAGATAAGGATTACATTATTATAGGAAAAGGATGGCCATCCATTTGGTAAAAAGTGATGCCACTAACTTAATATTAGCATGAGAACTTCAGGAAATTTTCTCAAAAGTTGTAATGGGTTTGTAATATTCTATTCCTGCTTTTCCTCTAATGGCTAAGGATGGACAAAGGAACATTTTTGCATGACAGCTGAAAGGCATCAGGGCATTTAGCCAGGATCTGAGTGAACTAATGGGTCCATGATAGCTACCGATCTTCAGTCTTGACCTCTGAGGCCTTATCACATTAAACCAGTGAGCCTGTAACAAAAATTCAGAAATGAAAGTGTGGCATTTCATTAGATGCAGCCAAGGGTAAAAACTGTATTTACATTTGATGTAATAAAGAAAGAATTATTGTCTACATGTGTATAATTCTTACAAGGTGAGGATTAAAATTCTCTGTGTTCTTAATGTATTCTTAAAGTAGATTAAGTTCAAGAATAGACTCCCAAATGAATGATGGCTCAGACTAACTGCAAAGGATCCTAGGAGCTGTGGTTTCCCTATGGGTCCAGGAAGAAAAGAAGATGGTGGATTTTTGTGAGCAGGCAGCTATTTCTGGCATGGATATTGTTATTCTCTGGACCTGAAGGAGAAACATAGATCCCTCCCCATTTACCACACCACCCCAGGTAGGGCAACAGATCTCAGAAGAGGACTGGGGCCATTTATAGTATTAATATCCTGGGGGAAGATGCTGGTTAGTATTCGAAAGTGAGAAGTGAAATAAAATGGTTAAAGGCAGAGGATGATCCATGGCCATCTGTCTTTTACTTTTTTTTCCTTTAAGAATTGACTAAAAACAAAAGTTGAGGTGCTTTAAAAATAGTTCCTCACATGAAAGTGAGGAACCCAAGCAACATATCTATAAAATTATGCCAGCAAGTACTAGAAGCTTCTCTCTTCTTGTATGTGGACAAATCGTGCCATTTGTGAGAGTGAGTGGACATTCTCATATATTTTTAATGCCACAGGATGCAGATATGTGCCTTAGATTTTTCCAAACAATTCATGAAATTGTGATGTGGAAGCAAGCTACCAAAGGGATCACTGGGGCATCTGGGTTGCTGGTTGGGAGTGGCCAAGATGGGGGCATTTGTGAGACTGACAGTAATAGAGGACAGCTCCAGATCACAGAAAAGAATTAGTAGTTCCAGAGCTGATGGCAGCACCTACTTCTTTACCTGGCCAGTCCTGTGGACTAGTTCTGGGCACTTTCCCTGGTAGCTAAGTCCAAATGCTTTCCCCCAGGGCCTTCCAGTATTTCTGTGAGTTTCTAATATTCCTTAAATTTCTTTTTCAACTAACTAGAATGAATGACATTGTCTTCAATTAAGAGCTTTGACCAATATAAAGAACCAGGTAGCTGTAGTAAAATCAGGACTCATTTCTTTGCATGTAGAACTATTTCCCTTTCTCAAACTCTTTACTCACATTTTCTTTCCCCACTCACATTTGTTAACAGTGCTGTGCTAAAGCGTGCAGATGAAAATTTCTGTCTACATTGTGTGGAATATTAAAGCTAGAGCAGAATGCACTTGGAAGCAGTATGGTTTTTTGGGAATTATTCAAGTAGGAGAACCTGAAGCAGGTGGTGAATTTCAGGAGAATGTGCTAGTTTAGTTCCACTGGTGCAGCTGCCCCTCCACACTGGAGAGTTCTCCTTTGGAGTTAAAGCCTGAAGCTTCTGGACTGGAATTTAATCAAGGAGGAAAATTCCTGCAGAGATAAGACTATGAAAAGAAATCACCTTCTCTTTATAAATGAATATCTCAAATTTTATTGTTTGTTCTAGAGTTAATGATTATTTGAGGCTAATGTTTCAAGAAGTTATGTATTTTCATTAAAATTTTTATAACCCAAATCATGTTCCTAGTATAATATAGGCTTAACAGGGACAGAGATCAAGGGCACGCCATCAGGACAGGACAAGAGAAGAGAGATGGTCTTGGTTTGTGAGAGGAAACTTAGCACAGGGCAAATAGCATTTGAGTTGTTACTTGCCAGCTATGTGTGACTGTAAGCAAGTTCTCCAACTTCTCTGAGCTCCACTTCCTCCTCTGCAACCTGGGGATAATAATGGCAGGGCCTTCTTCACTGGACTGTCATCAGGCCTAATTAAAAGCATTTAATGGCTCTTTGTTGTAGGCATTGAAACCAATTCTGACTTACATGATCAGAAAAAGGTTTTTTGGGGGGTGACTGAGATGCTTACAGAATTGAGGAAGGTGAAAGAACCGGGATAGGAAAATGAGCAGGTGCTAAGGGAAGCCAAGGGAAAGAAGAGAGAACAAGGCCAACAGGAGGAATAGTTACTTGGGTGACCCCAATGGCTCCTCTACCACTGGTCTTAGTTACTGCTGTGGCCTGGTCCTGTCATAATGCCATGGAACTCTTACTTAGCTGCCCTGCCTCAGCATCCTTCCCCTCTACATGAAGTCCTGAAGCTGAATTGAACCTGCTTATGAGAGACAACTATTAAATGTGCATGAGTTTTGCAAGCTGAGAAGTTTTTAGTTTGAAATCATCTACAGTAGGAGTTACTTTCATCATGAAAATTGGCAAACCTACAAATCAGGACTGGTTTTTGTTTTCCCAGAAAGCCAGTTTATCAGCACACTACTGCCTCGGGTACCAAACCTTGGGTATGAGCACCTACTTGCTGTGTCTAAGATATGTGACTGTGTTTAAGCTTCAAGGGGATTGGGAAGTGAGAGCTTGGTCTTTTAAGACTTTTAGGCCATCGAGAAAGAGAACCTCTCTCTTACCAACACTGAAACAGTTGGAGGATTCTCCCCCAAATGATGAAGGTTTCAATGCTGACTAGTCTTCCCAAATTTCATATATTCTCTGCAGTATGTCAAGAGCTTACCTAAATTGTGACTGTTCTTGTAACAAGTACCCAGTACTTTTTGTGTATCTTTTTCTTTATTTTCCTTCTTTTCCCCAGTTTTTACCACATTTATAACCTTTCCTTTTCTGTTTGATGTGTGATCTTAAATCCTAGCCACAACAAAAATAAAGCCTCAATCAAACCTTGCCCTAAGTTATATCTAGTAAAGGTGTAAGTTCAGTTTGGAGATTTTCAGTTTTGAATTTCTAACTGTAACATTATGTTCCCTGTTAAGGAAATGAGCTTCTCTTTTAGACAGAATTATTATTGTCTTGAAATATTCATGTTTGTTTTTGAAATAATAATAAAATAACATACAAACCAAGATAAATTTCTGAGACACTGAGAAATCTTTCTATTTGTTATCTGAAATTCTATCAGAATAATTTTTATTTAAAAACCCAAAGGTAAAGTAGTGAATCTTCTAAGTGAGAGGAGATTATAGGCAGCTAGTATTATTTTTATCCCTAATTAATAAGTGTAAGGTATCTGGCTAACCAAATGAAGGTTAGGCACAGAAAGAATAAAAGTAAAATCTTTTTCATGGAAACTGCTTCTTTGTATCAGTTGCAAATGCTAAGTGAAGTAAGCCAATCCCCAAAGGCTGAATGTTCTCTCTGATAAGTGGATGCTGATCATCCATAGGAAAAATGGAGGAACTTTGACTGGGCCAAGGGGAGGGAGGGTGGGGAGGGGGGATGGGGGCGGAAAAGATGGTGGAATGGGATGGACATCATTACCCTAGGTACATGTATGTATGTATGACTGCACATATGGTGCAACACTACATCATGTACAACCAGAGAAATGAAAAGTCATGCTGCAATTGTATACAACAAATCAAAATGCATTCTGCTGTCATAAATATCTAAAGAATAAAAAAAAAAAATAATTAAAATAAATAAATGAATTAAAAATCTTAAAATAAAAAACAAAACTTGGAGGTTGAGGACTTGAGAGTCTACTGGGTTGGGGGAAGACAATGCATTCCACTCTGACCTTGGTAGAATGCAGTGACTTGAGCTAGTTGTCTCCTTCCCAGGTCATTCAGTTTCCTCATCTGAAAAATAAGCTTCCATCCAGAAATTGTTTTGGCCAGCTTTCTGTTGCTGTCACCAAAACACCTGAACAATTAGGGAAAAGTTCATTTTGGTTCACAGTTTCAGAGGTTTAGCTCCTGGTTGTCTGACTCTGTAGCTCTGGGCCTGAGGCAGAATATTATGGGGGGCGGGGCTTGGCAGAGGAAAGCAGCTCAGGATATGGCCACCAGGAAAGAGGGGTGGAGCACCAGTGCTCTGCTCACTAGGGATAAAATATAATCCTTAAAGTCTTGCCCCCAGTGACTTACCTTCTCCAGCCACACTCTATCTGCTTACAGTTACCACCCAGTTAATCCATATCAGTGGATTAATCCATCGATCAGGTTACAACTCTCAATCTATTCATTTCACCTATAAACTTTCTGCCATTGTTTCATGCATGATCTTTTTTTGGGGGAACCACATATCCAAACCATAACAATTCCTTTGTAAGCCCTTCTCAAAATTTTGCTTCTTAATTACTAATTCCAATCCTACCTTTCAGTTAAAAAAATGAACTTAATTATTTTCAGTTCAGCTGGGCACTAATGGAAACTCGACACACTTCTAATCACTGAAGCCCTATTCACACCTGCATCACAGAATTCCCCTCCTTTGGTCTTTCTGGATGAGTAAAGCCTTATTTTTGGCAATGCTGGTTTGGGAGTTGCATCTCTATAGAAACCACTGCCTAGGTGAACCCTTCCCTGTGACTGAGAATCCTCTCCACATTAGCATGTCATCTTAATTGATAGAACAGGTATATCTTTCTAGATCTCTGAGTTGTTTTGTCAGTTTCCGAGTCAAATCCTAAATTAGATGCACCACCTAAAAAAGCGTGCACACTGAGAGAAGCATCAGGGTTGTCATGACAACTGGGAAATGCCATGTCTCCCCCAATATTAATTTAACTGTCATCGTGGGGTTTTACAAACCAATAATCATTATATTTTTCAACTTTGAGTAGAAATGAAGTAACATTTAGGGTTTTAAATAGTTTTAAAACTATTTGAGGTTACTGTAGGTTTCTTCCTCTGTTATAAAGCCAACCTGGGTGTTTGCAGAGTTGTGGAGTCTAGTGAGAATAGGTTCCCTTGGGACATCACTAGAGGTTCCTGAGCAACGTATGGCTGGGTCTGAAATGGTGAAGATCTAAAGCACTTACCATTTCATATTTTGGAGTACCTGTTCTCAGAACTCTGGAAACTAGCCTTATAAGATGGTTTGAAGAATAAACAGAAATGGGGGCTAGGGTTGTAGCTCAGTGATAGAGCGCTTGCCTGGCATGTGTGAGGCACTGGGTTTGATCCTCAGTACTACATAAAAATAAATAAATAATAAATAAATAAATAAATAAATGTATTATGTTCATCTACAACTGAAAAAATACTTAAGAATAAACAAATGAATGGTAGCCTCCAAATGCATTGCTGGTTCTAACACTGTTACAACCAGGAATAGCTTTCATTTGATACACAACAAGAGGAATAAACTCTATAATGTGTAATGTCATTCAGTTTTTCTTCCTCTACCTCCCAATGTGTGATAATTATGAGCTCCAGGTACCCCCTGTTCTCAGAAAAACAGTGGGATGGTAAACTCTGAACATTTTCTCATGGATCAGCTACAATTACCAGTCCTACTAAGCTGAATTTCCTTGTACCGGATATGATTGAAGCAAAATGTTTGTGTGGTCTGGTTTGGAAATCCCAGCATGGTTTGGGTGCAGGTAGAATGATAGAAAATATATCTTGTTGTAAAAACGATGATATGTTGGAACTATTTATAATTTTTTTGAGAGGGAGGATACCAGGGATTGAACTCAGGAGCACTCAACCACTGAGCCACATCCCCAGCCCTATTTTGTATGTTTTTATTCAAAGACATGGTCTCACTGAGTTAGTTGCTTAGTGCCTCACCATTTCTAAGGCTGGCTTTGAACTTGCGATCCTCCTGTCTCAGCCTCCCAAGCTGGAAACTACTCATGATTTTGAATTAGGTACTTTCTTTGGAATGTTAGTAAACAAGGAAGTTTTGGTTCAGAGATGCTCAGGACTTCCTGATGTTTGCCTGTGTCACAGGTAGCCTTAGCCTCTTTCAGAAATGCCAATTCTAATTCGAACCATGTAGAGCTCCCCCATGTTCTGACAAGAGGAACACTCTCTGCTGTAAAGCGTGTGCTGTCCCTGCTCTTTAGAAAGATGGAGAAAAAGAGCCCAAATGGTACACACACTGTTTTTAATAGTTTGGGAGCAGTGTGTGCCTCTAAATTCACTTGATGCTTGCTCAATTTTCTATTTCCTGTGTAGATTCATTCTCAGATTGGAAGCAACTTTATTACCCACACATTCAGATTAATTCCTGAGTCATGGCTGGCTTCTCTTGAAAGCAGATCACAAAATCTGGCCTTTGAGAGTTGGAGTTTGACCATTTTTCAATCTAAGTGTTACAGGATAAGATGTTCTATAAAGATCAACTTTGATGAAACCACTTCTGATTTATTAGGCAGACTGAGAATTCTAAATGATGCAGAGAAAAGAAACAATAATAATGCAACAAAACCACTAGCATTTCTTAAGTGTCTACTAGATTCTAGGCATTTTGCATATATTAACCTCATCTAATCTGCACAACAACCCTGTGAGTTTGCTTTTGTTTTCGGATGAAGGAACTTGTTTCAGAGATTAACTTGCTTATGTAACACAAACAGCCCTCAGTGCTGGAGCTAAGATGCAAATCTGAGTCAGACTGATTCTTAGCCAGAAATCCACACACTAAACAATGCTGTATCACCAGTCAAAAAGCCACATGGGATGGTATATTTTTGCTTGTGCCTGTGAGTTTAGTATTTTCAATATTTGTATTCTAGAAGACTCTGGCTGTCTATTATAGTTAAGGCAGTTGTGGAAAGGCAGGCCCTGGATGAAAAGAAGTGGAATGGTGATAAATAGAAACAATATTATGTGGAAAGGAGAGAAGATATTTCTTATTAACTAAATGAGACTAAGGCCTGGGATGTGAGAGTCTATCCTTCAGTGTTTATTGAAATGCCAACATAAGCAGAGCCCCATATTATAATCCTTAGCAAAAAGGAGTTCAGTTTTTTCAGAGATGCTCAGGACTTCCTGATGTATGACTGTGTCACAGGTAGCTTTAGCCTCTTTCAGAAAGAGGTAAATGTCAATTGGAATGTGTCAGGTAACATCTTATTGGAAAGAAGACATTTCAGAAAAATATTGGGGCCTGAAATTTCCTTTTAGAAAATCTCTAGTTTTTTGAATAAATAGGATGAAGAGAAGCACTGTAGGGCAACTATGTTGCATAAGAAAAAGGGGTGCCATTTACATGGATTGCAAATGGTGTCCACTGGATTTGCACAAAAGGGCAACCTTCACTGAATTTGGAGAAACACTGACAATCTTCTAGACTCAGGCATATGATGATTCTGGTTTGTTTGCTTCTCTGAGCAACTGAGTGGATGATGGTACCATTTAGAGAGATACAAAATATTAGGGAAGGAATGACATTTGGGGCAGGGCAGTAACCAAGAGTTTTCTATGGGGAGGTCAAGTTTGAGAAGTTGAGGATGCCATTGGATACACTAGGTTAAAGCTAAGGGGAAAGGTTGAAGCTAGAGGTAAATTTGGGGAGTTATCAGTGCATACAGAATCCTTAATGCCATGGGATTGAATGAGATGTTTCAGAAAGGGAGAATGGAGGAAGAAGAGAAGAGGGCCTAGAATTGGGCCCAAGTGTCCTCTAACATCTAGAAGTCAGGAAAAGGAAGAGAGCCAGCAAAGAGATTGAAATGAGCAACTACGAGTTTAATACCTAGACAAGTGCTTTAAGGAAAGTCCTGTGCTGGGCCATGTGCTGTGAAACGGCACTGAAGTCCTACTGATTCTTTCCCCTGTGGATTTTGTAATATGTCCTCTTCCCCGCAAAACTGATGACTGTTTCTGGAAGGATCCCTTTGCATCTCAATTAAGTTTCTCACAATCCATGCTTATTGCTATTACCAGAGTGGGTTATCCCTCTAAAAGTGTAAATACTATCAGTCACATACTAGCTTAAAACTAGGCAATGGCTTTCCATTTCCCATAGAATTTATTCTAAATCCTTAATTTATTATGAGGCCCTTTTTCACCTGAAATTTTGCTCCCCACCAGCTTATCTCCCATACATCCTGAGCTGTACCCCAATGAACTGCTTCTAATGTGCATGCTCCCCCGACCCCTACCTCCACGTACTTTGGCTGCTGCTATTCACTCTGGTGGAAATACTTCTCTCTACATCGTTCTCCTAACACTTCTCAGTATACAGAACTCAATTCCAGAGTTATCTTCTCTGTGAAAGTCTTCCTTGACTTCCCTTAAACAGAATAAGTAAGTATTTCCCATTCTACTGCCCTAAAACTTATATATCTCAATTATAGCACTATTTGTATTGCAATTGCTTATATTAGTATTATGACATCAATAACTGCACATTCCTTAAGAGTGGGAGCTGTGCCTTTTTTTTTTTTTTAACGTTCCCAGTGCTGTGTAGAGCACTTAGTTCTTATGAGAAACCTGTAACTACACTCAGAAAGCAAGACGTCAAAGTTTTCATGAGAGTCTGCATTTCTATATTGACTCTACTTCAACAAAATTTTCTGTTTCTTGGGGAACTACTTACTTACTTAAAGTCAGGGATAACTACTTACCTGGCTCTCACCTTCATGTTCTGGGGGAACACACTGCTCCATTATTCCCAGATTATGGGTCACTGGTGATTGTTCTGTTTTATGATTCACCAGAGGCTGTTTCCAACCATTTACTTGGGGCTCAAAATCATGAGTCACACAGCTAGTTCTTTACACTAGGAAAAAAAATTGTACTCACCCCATTTTTTGGAAGTTCAGAGCTCCATCATTTCAATTAAATTAATTTAGTGTTTTTCAAAGTTCCCCCAGCTACAGATTGTACCTTGAAATCTAAGAAAACGTTCTCTGTGAAGACTCCACATTTTTATTAATATAATTTTTAAAGAAAATTGCTTATATAACCCAGCCCTAATCCATCACGGATAAGATATGAGGAGGGAAAAGAAGTAGATTACATAATCTTGAAGCCAAATTAGTCTGTAGTGGAAATTTATGAAGAGCACTACCTAAGTCAGACTCTAGTGTTTAAATATGTAGCAAAAACTTTAATACTTCCCTAGCATTAGGTTACATAATGGTAGGAATACACTTATTCCTGTCTTGTTTTCTTTTGTCTTTGCATCTCAAAAAAAAAAAAGCACAATTTCAAGAGAATCTATTGCTGAAAGATTAAGAAGATAAAGTTCAGGCTTCACAGTGTTATTTAAGCAAATATTTTTGACCTCTCAAAATTAGACCTTTTAGAGGTCAACCATTCTAATCCTTCTCTCTCTTTCATCTGGAGTAATTGAAACAAGTCAGAAGAATGAGAATCTGTCCTATTTTTAAAATCCTAGAAAATAAATCTCCATTGGTAACTCATTTCACTGTATAGCAACCTTCTGGAACTTCCTTTTCTTGTGTTCTCTAAGGACCTCATGTTTCCACCAAAGTCCTTTGCCTTCTTCTAAACCTGGACAACACCATCCATAAAACCACATCTTCATATTGGAATGCCTTTAGCTGCCTCCAAAAGAAATGGATTCAAATGGACTTTGAGTCAACAAACTTATCATCTCTCTTTACAGCAAGTCTGTCAGGTGGGCTCTGGGGTTGTTTGGTTTTTGACTCAAGAATATCTTTGAGGATGCACATATTTTCATCTTCCCTTGACCATCTAGAACTTGTTTCAATCTCAGTCTGTAAGCAAGATCTGGTCCATATCCAGATAGGATAAAATCCTGAGGAAGAAGAAGAATGGCCGCTTCTTCCCAAGTCTCCTTGGAAGGGAGGAAACATCTTCTAGGACTCTTTAGCAAACTTCTCTTCATGTTTCTTGGTCAGAATTGGCTATTCTTGGGCCAGGTTTTGACAAAGAAGATAAAATGTTTATAACTGACCGATCACATGGTATAAATCACTAGGGCCACTACATCTGCCTGTCATTCCATCCAGCATTTTCTTCTGACTTCTGGTCCTCTCCTGTACCTTGTGCCATGTCCTCCATTAAGCAGGGAGGAAGGACCAAGAAGAGGACAAGAGAGCAAACACATTGGAAAGCACAGATAGCCTGAGATTGTAGTGGGGATATGACTTATAAATTGGAGAACAGAATTTATGTCATATCCGCATTGATTATGTAAGGGAGTATGTTCCATTTAACACTAAAATGTTGTGACTAGACTGATAGGAAGGAATATTGGCAGTGAAGTCAGACAAATCTGTCTGTCTTTAGATGGATTCATTTAATTGTATGGAGACTAAAATTCCTTGTGTGAAAAATATAAATAATAATAGCCACCTGGTGGGATGCTATGAGTACTATACATAGTATACAAATAGTGGATCACACCTGGCACTTTACATGTAGTAAATCACAGAAGATAGTTTTCTATAATAATGAGAAGGAATTGGAGATGCTGTGAACCCCGAGAGTTAGCAGCAGGGACCACGGAAAAACTGAAGAGCCGACTGATGACCATGAGCGGGTAACTGCTAGTACTGAATGACTCGCTGTGCTAAACACTTCACTCCTGTTGCCTCAC
Organism: Marmota flaviventris; assembly: GCF_047511675.1. Taxonomy (NCBI): domain Eukaryota; kingdom Metazoa; phylum Chordata; class Mammalia; order Rodentia; family Sciuridae; genus Marmota; species Marmota flaviventris. Next base: position 68,937,137 of record NC_092500.1, read on the forward strand.
TTATCTATTATGGTCCCCATTTTACAGACGAGACTATGAAAGTCAAAAAAGCTGGTGAGTGAAAAGACCTAGTTCACGATTTGGATCTGCCTTATGCTGAAGTCCAAGCTTCTGACCAGAATATGATAATTTTTCTAGACATAAGCCCCTCCCCATGGTTACGCAGGTAGTATGTTCTCAGCAGACTAGATTAATACATACTCTAAATTTTGGATTTCTTTGCTTTCTTCATCCAATTACATTGAATCATTCAACGTGCATGAATGGTAATAATTTATTTTCATATACTGTATATTTTTTATAAAGGACATTAAACCCCTCCACATTCCCTAGACATGATTAGCTGGCACCAAAGGATTAGTAAGAAAATGTAGATTTTACCAAAGACTTTATGGAAGGCACAGAGGAGGAGGGGTCAGTTGCACACTGCACAACAAGCTATTGACAACTCTTGTTCAACCTTTCTGCTCTCCAGGTTCCTTCTTCTTCCCTGAACTTGCAGAGTGTGGGGGTTCTTCTCCCCATAGTAGAACCCCTCTCTGGGTCCTGCTCCTTTTACCATGTTCCTTTCTCCACTCTGATTTATTGTTCCTGCCTATGCAGAACACTTAGCCATTCTCCATCTTCTACCTTTGACTTATACACTCAGCCTCTCTCTGGAATCAAGTAAAAGTTCTGTTTTATGCACAAGTGAGTCTGGCATCAGCTGTGTAATTTTAGTCGAGGGTCAAGAAGACCTCACTACTCAAACCTCTTAACATGCTCTCCTCTTTGAATTGGGGTATAAATGCTATCTTAGGAGTGACCTGTGAGAGGGAGGTATGGTTGAGAGGAGGCATGTCAAGCCATTATCAACAAGTGATATTTTATCTTGAATTGATTTATTGATTAACTCAGTTGCTATTTCACAGGATTCATTTCCTCAATGAAAATCTATTTCTCAGGGTATGGTATGGAAGGAGAGCCTCTGGGAAGCTGTGGGGGACATATGCAGACAGAAGAAAAGATTCACTGCCAAACATCAGTGGTGGAATGAAGCTTAGAAATGGGGCTCTCTATATAATTCCCCCCTAAATTTGTAGTTGTGTCCATGTCTGACCAACATACTAAATGTCCTTATCTATACAGAAGACCATAGTCTTGACATAGAAGATCCAGGAGAAACTTTAAAACCTGGCTTAGCTTATATTTTCATCATGAAGAACTTGATGAACAGATTTTTGTAAGTATTGGGTATTTAAATAATACAGAATTATGTCTTAATAATTGGATATGAAGTTAATAGAAGCCCAAAAACAAAACTGAAAAAAAAAATCAGATTCCCACTTCATACCACACCTGAAATGAATTTCAGATGATTTTGATTTTGATATTTTAAAGAAAAAAATTAATGAAAGAAAATGCGTGAGGTTATATTTATTGAGAATACTGAGGTAGGTTAAAAATTTCTCAACATGACACATATAAGGCAAAACTAAAACTGAAATGATCAGAATACCCTTCTATGAGTGGAAAGGGACAATCTATAAGCACATATACCAGGAGGCAGGGATGCCACAATAGGATGTAGCAGTTCATAAAAGTAGACAAGGTCAGATAATATGAAAGGGGCCTTCACAGGGAACATGTTCCTTATGGCATAGTCCAGAGCAAATTATGGGAGAAATCAGGATCAGACTGAGTTGATCCCTAAAAGTTGGCATAAAGCTTAATTATCTTAAGAAAAAAACAGAAAAACAATTTCCAAGAGGTGTCTTTGGGTACATAAATGATGAGAGGTGATTGACCAAGAAATGGTACAAGAGATTCCAGTTTAGGAGTTAGATCACGCAGATGGAGACCTACATTGCTGGAATTCCTCATAGCCACAGAGGAGTAGAATGATAAATGTTACAAAGAAACTCAGAAAAGCACAGTTCTAAAGTCCAACCCCTTTGCAAATAGTTCTCTTAGAAGGCGTTTTTACATGCAAAGAGAATTATATTGAGAAAAGTTAAGTATTGAGAGCAAACAGATTTTGCTGTTCAGACGTATGCCAAGATTCAAGTCATCAAGAAAATCACAACTTTTTGTATATTCCTGAAGGAATGAGCATATTCTAAAGATACATGCTTACCCATGTTTTTAGCAGCATAATTCACAATAACCAAGCCTAGGTACCCATCAACAGATGAATGGATTAACAAAATATGGTATATGTGCACAATGGGGAACTATTCAGCCATAAAGAAGAATGAAATAATGTCATTTGACAAAGGAATAAAAATGGGTAGAATTGGAGATCATCATGTTAAATGAAATAAGCTGGACTCAGAAAATATCATATGTTTTCTTTCATAAGTAGAATCTAGAAAAAAAGATAACATGAAAGTAGAAGGGAAACAGAGAAGGAGACAGGGAAATGGGGTAGTGGGGGGTTAAAATGATCAAAGTACATAATATGCATATATGAATATGCCACAATTATTCTGTATAATTAATATGCACTAAAAAAAGCAAAATAAAGAGTCAGTTTTAAACCATCAACGTCTATTAAAACTAATTGAGGAAGTTATTTATTCTTTGTTGGATTTTGTCATGAAAAATCTTCGTCTTGGTGACATTTCATATTCCTCTAGTGGCCTTGTTCTAAGAGCACGAGGAAAGACTAAGCAATTAAATTTTGATATTGAAAATTTGAAATGAATTTTCAAAAAAGCTAACAAACAAAATAGACCAAAACGATTCAGTTCAGTCTCGTACAGAAATTCTACTTCATTCTGTCATTCAGATTCCTTCATTATTAGATGCTAATCTCTTTTTAAAAATCTTAACGCCCACTTATTTCACAGTCTTCCTTTCTTCTCATCACCCATAGTAATCTACTCTGCGTCTTTCCACATTGTCCTTCCTTCTTTTTCTCCTCCCATGTAATTCTCAAACTATTCGTGAAGACTTGTCTCAAATACCTCCTCTTCCATAAAAAAATTTCACAGAGAGTTCAGCTCTTTCTATTCTCTAGGCTCAATAGCACCCTTGGTCTGATTTCTCGTTGATCAAGTAGGCTGTCCTTGTGTAGCTGTCATTTACTTCTGGCACTATCACATAATGCTGGGCATGGATATAGACCACTACATCCTCAAAAGATTGTAATGGTTTGCAGAACAGAGCTCTATGGGACTTTGCCCTCATGAACTCATTCTAGTGCTTAATGACTCCCTCTTTGTCTCCATCCAGGTAGTAGAAGAAGAGCACCTGGAAAAAAAGTAGGTACTGGCTGGATTTATTTATTTATTTATTTTTATTGTGACTTATTATTTTTCAATATTTGTTTTTCGATTGTAGTTGGACATAATACCTTTATTTTATTTGTTTATTTTTTATGTGGTGCTGAGGATCAAATCCAGGGCCTTGCATGTACTAGGCGAGCGCTCTACCACTGAGCTACAACCCAAGCCCTGGATTGATTTATTGATTAAAGTGACATTGCAAGACACCAGACAGTAGCTGGTCCCTTCACAGCAATGCTTTACTGAGGGTGATGGAGGACTGTGTGCAAGCCAGTGTAAACCTGGTGGAAGCCAAGGTGGCTCGTTTTTTGCTATGAGCTAGATATGAAATCAGCAGGAGTTATGCCAAGTCCAAGAAACTCTGGGAGAACGGAGGTGATAAATATGCCATCACTTGGTATGCTCAAAGTGATCCATTTCCATTGACAGCTCTACAAAGTTGGGCAATTTTTCATGACTGCCAGCTTCAAAAACCTGCTCTTCTGATTAAATGGGATTCATTAAACATATTTATGAGTGCCTGTCAAGGGTGAAGGCATTTATATCAAAAACTGGCACATAGTAGGTGCTCAGAAATCTTTCCTTTCTCATTTGCTTGGCCAATGTTGCAGTTATTTCCAAAGTTGCCCCTTTATTCCCTCTTCCCCACCTTCTGACAGCATTTTTAAGGGATGAGCTTTTGGTCATGGAAAACGATAGTTCCTTCCATAGGAAGGTATGGAAAGCAATTGTAAGTGTATCTTTTCATTTGTGCATCACACAAATCCAAGCAGGTGGTTATTTTTAATGTCTGTTTTTCAGATGGTAAAACTGAACCTCAGAGAACTGATTTGCTATTGGTGAATAACTCATACTTGAATTTCTTGATTAATAAATTAGGAATGAAGAGGTAGAGGGGACATCCTATTTCTTCTTTTTAAAATGTCATTGCCTTAAAAATACCAATGTTGAATGTTGTAATTTGCCTCCCAGAGATTTGATTCACCATGAGCTGAACAAGCCCAAGTCTGAAGGCCCTTCACTTAAATGGTCTTTTAAAGCCATTGGAGGGAACTCCATGATGTGTTTACAGCATCTCAAATATCTCCACTTCTTTAAAAACCCACAGTCAGTTCTTTCTATTCTCTAGGCTCCAACAGCACCCTTGGACTGATTTGTATGTTTTTGTAGAATTTGCTAGCAAAAAGATTGAGTTATAGTCTACACCCCCCAAACTGTATAAGCCTCAGACTCCACAACCTGTCTTTGTCACTAGCAGAGCCTTGATTTTTAGCTAGGTACATTGCCACCCAACCAGAAGACTACATTTGCCTGTATTCCTTGCAGGTATGGCTACATGATCAGTTCTGGCTCATGGTACGTAAGCCAACAGGAATTTTTCTAAATAAAGAACAGAAGACAAACCTTCTTTGTTCTTCTCCCCATCCAGCTGCTTGGAACATGAGTGCAATGACTGGAGCTTTAGTGAGCATCTTAGACCACTGGAATGAAAGACCCATGCTAGGGATGGTGAAGGGCAGAACTGGAAGAAACTTGATCTCTTATAACTGATGGACTGCCATATCTATCTTGGATTTCCACCAGACTTCTTTAAGTAAAATAAATAAATTTTATAGATTAGCATCTTTATACCCTTTGGGGTAACAGAAAACCAGGAAAGTTCTCAGAGTGGCAGGAGACATTTAGTATACCTTTTCATCTTGTCTTGCCTTAAGTTGCCCAGGCTGGTCTCAAATTTCTGGGCTCAGTGATCCTTCTACTTCAGGCTTCTGAATGTTGAAACCACTGGTGTATGCCAATGCACCCATCAGATGGGACTTTTTAAAAAATATTGCTGAATAGTATTCCATGGTATGGGGGTACCATGGTTTGTTTAACCATTTACTCATTGGAGAATATTTAAAGGACAAAGGATATTTGTTTCCAGATTGTGGCTATTACAAATAAAGATGCTATAAACAAACATGTATATAAGTTTTCATCCTCTGAGATAAATGACTAGGAATACAATTGCCAGGCCTTATGGTAGTTGCATATTTATTTTATTTAAAATTTTTTTTGTAGTTGTAGATAGATAAAATGCCTTTATTTTGTTTATTTTTATGTTAAGCAAGTGCTCTGCCACTGAGCTACAGCCCCAGCCTGCATGTTTAATTTTTTTTAAGAAACTGAAAAATTGATTTTCAGAGTGGCCATTTTATAATCCCAATAGTAATATAAAAGATTCAATTTTTCAGTATCTTCACCAGCATTTGGTATTGTCATTCTATTTTTTGTTAGTTGTGCTAATGGGGACATAGTGAAATATCATTATAACCTTAATTTGCATTTCCTTAATGACTAATCATCTTGAACATGTCTTTGTATGCTTATTTTACATCTGTATATCCTCTTTATCTAAATGTTTCTTCATGTATTTTGCCCATTTTATAATTGATCACTGTTTTTTTTTTGATGTTGAGTTTAGATTTTTAAAAATCCTAGATATTCTAGATATAAATTCAGATATATGGTGTGGAAATATTTTCTTTCATTGTGTAGTCATGTCAAAGAACTCTTTACTAAGTCCCCCAAATTTTCTCCTGTATAATTTTGTAAATCTTTCATAAATTTAATTCTACATGTAAACCTAGGATCTATTTTGAGCTAACTTTATATCATGGGAGATTAGATCAATGTTTTTGCTGATGGATATCAAATTATTTTGGCATATTTTTTGAAAATTCTGTCCATTGAGTTACTTTCACACCTTTGTCAAAAATCAAGTAACCATAAATATATGCACCAATTTATTTGTTCTCTATATTGTTCTATTAATTTATGTATTCATTCCTCTGCCAATATCACACATCCTTGATTACTTTAATTATAGAGCAAGCCTTGAGATCAGGTAAACTGATTCCTCTCACTTCATTGTTTTTAAAAAATCAGGTCTGAACTATTCCAGTTTCTTTATCTTTCCATGTGGATTTTAGAATAATTTTGTCTGTTTCTAAAAAAAAAACATTTCTGAGAGATTAATAAGGGTAATGTTCAGCTGTGTATCAACTTGGAAGAATGGATTTCTGTACTATGTTGAGTCTTCTTTCAATTCAGAAAGTTGGTCTATCTATTTTCATCTTTGATTTCTTTCATGAACTTTCAGTACATAATTATGTATTAGTAGATTCATACCTAAATAACTCACTTCTTTGAACGATTATAATTTTAGATTTTTAAATTTTAGTTTTCAGAAGTTTGTTACAGTATATGGAAACACAATTGATTTTTGCATGTTGATCTTGTGTTCTGTGACTTGTTGAACTTGCTTATTAGTTCTAAGATTATTTTTGTAGATTCCTTGGGGTTTTCTGTGTAGACCATCATGTCACCTGCAAATAAGAACAGATTTATTTTTTCCTTTTCAGTTCATATAAACTTTATTTCCCTTTCTTGCCTTGCCATAGTCTAAAACTTCTAACACTCTGTTGAATTTCAATGATAAGAGTGGATATTCTCACATTATGTCTGCTTTTAGGAAGAAAGTATTCATTTTTTTTTTTTTGCCATAAAATGTACCATGGTAACTATACACATTTTGTAGATTATTTTTATTAAGATGAGGAAACTCTTGTATTCCTAGTTTTTAAAAGTCAACTTTTTATTTATTGATAAAATTGTGTAGTTTTTCTTCTTCAGTCTGTTAACATGGTAAGATCACACTCACAGATTTTTGAATATTGAACCATCCTTGCCTCTCTGAAATAAATCCCACTTGAATGTAGTATATAATTCTTTTTATATGTTGCTGCATTCTACTTGCTAATATTTTGTTAAAAATTTTTGCATCTGTATGCATGGGGGGTAGTCTGTAGGTTTTTTTTCCCACCATCTTTATTGAGTATCAGATAACACTGGCTTTATCAGTAAATTCTGAAGTGTTACATTTCCCTTATATTTTTTGCAAAAAGATTGTGCTGAACTGGTATTAATTCTTTTGTAAATATTTGGCAGGATTCTCTAATAAAATCATTTTTATTCTTGCAGGCTTTCAAAGAACACAATTTAAAAGCAGAGAATAAAGGAAAGAAACTAATACAAGTCCATGTAATAATGTAGCATGTTCATTCATTGTGAGAGAGGCACTTTGCAAGTTGTGAGCATGTTCTCTTTAGTGTCAGAGGGATGGCATAGTTCAGAGGAAGAAGACCTTATCATGAATTGGAACAGTCAGAAAAGATCTGTTGGATGAGATGGACACAGCTCTGTGGACAATGTGAAGAGTTGGTGAAATAATTAAGAACTTGTATGATACTTTAGTAAACAGAATCAACTGTAAACGCAGTGAACCCATAATGCTTAGGACCCTGAGACAAGTCTTGTCTAGGGATAGAAAGAAGTTTAAAAGGTGCTTACCCTCAGTGAGTTTTTATTTTGGGGCTTGATATATCTAACCCCTAAAATGGCAAGTCCATCTCTTAAGAACCATAGCTTTGGGCTGGGGATGTGGCTCAAGCAGTGGCGTGCTTGCCTGGCATGCGCGGGGCTCTAGGTTCGATCCTCAGCACCACATACAAATAGAAAGATGTTGTGTCCACCGATAAATGAAAAATAAATATTAAAAAATTCTCCCTCTCTCTCTTTAAAAAAAAAAAGAACTATAGCTTCGTGCCTTTGAATCTGCCACTTTATAAAATGCCCAATCCCTGCAGATTACTGAACATATCAGAACATACAGCATTCAGATCCTCCTGGGAGTGGACACTGTGGAACACTTCATCAGAACTGTAAGGAACCCTCGTGAATGAGACCCTGTCACCTTGTCATGAAGTGGTTGGGGATGAAGGGTGGCTATTATTGCATTTCTCTCACTGTTAGTGTTCTAAGTGCTCTGACAGGGCTGCCTAGGAGGAGGAATGGCACAATATTGTGACAAAATTGATTAACATTTGCAGAAGTAGACACAGCCCCCCAGGGGACTTAGAGATGCTTCGCCATGCTCTCTTCCCATCCTGCCATTGCTGCCTTCTGCCTTCCCCCTACCTTCAGATATCTGTGATGTGTCTTGGTCCCCAGATGGCCTGAAAGTTCTTGTGACACTGGGGGCATATTTTGTGACATTGTCCTTAGAAAACTCTAAAGCTGGTATACAATCCAGAGACATGTTTTTCATTTTATTCATTTTTTATTTAATGCTGTTCTTATTCTACAAAATAGAGAACTGCAAATATCAACAATTGAATATAGTGTAAGGATTTAAAATGTAGATTTAAAAATTTATCATGGCAAATTTAAGTTCAGTATTAAGGAAGATCCAGCATTCTATATTCAGTAGGAATTAGATCTTCCATGTTCTTTATTCTGAAATACATTATCTTGTAAGAATTGTAAAAAAGGTATACTGCCTAAACCAGGGACGTGGAAATGTACATTCCCTGGGAATTTTCAGAAACACTGTGGAGGGCGTTTGATCAGAGTCTAGATAAGGTTTTGAATACTTTAGTAATATCCTAGAGTAAAATAACAGCTACCACTGAGCACTGGCACCAACACAGAAGTATGTATACCCCAATGGACTAGGTGCTAGAATCCCCCCATTCCTATGAATGTTGAGAGCGGTCATGGTTAGGTAATATGTACAGTATTGGTTAGCTAGTACATATTTAAATCTGATTAAAACCCAGATAAATATTTGATTCCTGTCTATAATCTTGGTCACTGCTTTTGCCATTCCTGAATATAAGATCAAGAGTTTGGTATTAGTCTGTTTGTACTGCTATAACAAAATAAAATAAACTGGATAGCTTATAAACTATAGAAATTTATTTCTCAAAGTCTGAAGGAAGCTTAAGGTCAATACAGATTCAGAGTCTGGTGAGAGTCCATTTTCCTGCTCAGTTAGTACCTTCTGGCTTCATCCTCACGTGGTGGAGGGGTGGAGGGCTCTCTGGGGTTTCTCATTGATCCCTGCATGAAGGTTCTGCTCTCATGACTTAATTACCCCCACCTCCTAATACCATTACACTGGAGTAAGGATTTTGATAAATGAATTTGTGGGAGACACAAACATTCAGACGATAGGAGGGTCCAATTATTAATTTATTCTGTAAATTGTTATTTATAGTCCTATATATATGTGCCTGAGAACCTTAATTAAATGTGGACTGCTCTTTCAGGATAATCATGGTACAGATTTACAATAATTTTTATTTCTAAATCCTTCATTGATACATTGAAACCCATCCAAAGCATGAACACCTATTTCAAACTGTTCTCCAAATTAAGCTGCTTTTCTCTTCTTCTAATCACCTACTCAGAATTAAAATGCCCATGTCTTCCGGGAAGGACAACCTCAGTTCTCCACTCCATGAAGTCCAAGGAGATGGTGGAGCCAAGCATCTCTCTCTTGTTTTGTTTTTTGTTTTTATATGAGTGAGATGCCAGCTCCCTGGTCTGTGCTACAGACCATGAGTGTATTTACCACATCTGAGGGAACCTTATGTACTATACCTGTATTGGCCAAAGTTACAGGTATAAAAGTTTCTCCATCCCTGGCATGGCCATTGACAGAAGAAAGTGTGAATGGTGTCTGGTGTGCTCTGTCTTAAAAGATAGAGCAGATGGGCTAGGGTTGTGACTCAATGGTAGAGCACTTGCCTAGCATATTCAAGGCACTGGGTTCAATCCTCAGCACCACATGTAAATAAATAAATAAAAGTCCATCAACAACTAATAAAAAAATACTTTAAAAAAAGATAGAGCAGAGTGAAACAAAGGAGTGCAATGATGCCTACAGTAATTAGGATTGCAGTCTTTGAAGTGGGTTGGGAACATCTCTGGGAACAGCAAATTAATAACAATGTCTCTTTATGGTAGTACATAATAATTACAAAACTGAATATGCCATGTGGAGTTGGGTTCCCCCCCAGTGGACTCACAACAATTGAATGATTCATTTGCTGCTGGAGCAGAATTCTTTATCCCAGATCAATTGCATGCCTTCCTGATGACTCTTTAATAGAAAAAGTAGGCACAGAATGACAGCTGATGACAGGAGACTCAGACGCAAAGTAGAGCCATCATTGCCTGGAGCCAAACAAAAATTATATCACTTAAAAGCTCAGAGTCCAAGAGCTAATATCTGGCCTACAAAAGAACAAAGGGCAGAAAGTTGTTGCTAAAGTCATGTAGATTATAAATATCAGGAACTCAGGAGATGTGTATTTCCAGTTGAGGCCGGAAGAGTCAATATAAGTTAAAAAAAAAAAAAAAGAAAGAAAGAAAAAGAAACAAAAGAAAGAAACTTTTAAAGTCAGGTAGCCTCATGAAAGTCTCAGGTGCTATACCAGTAAGACAGGCCTGGAACTAGGAATGCATACGTAAGTGTAGACCAACAGGCATTGGAGAAAGTGACTTTGTCTCTCTAGATCTGAGCTTCCACAGCGGAAGCTCTGACGTTCATAGAGATAGATGAAAAGCTCTCCTTTCTTGGAGAAATTTCTCTCTACAAAATTACCTGCATGAAGGTGAACATCCCTGGGAGGATGGGAATGACAATTATGGTTCATTCTATCAAATGGCTTTAAAATTAAACTGCAGAAAGAAGGAAGCAGGAAATGCCACTGCGACAATAGCACATCTTCATGATGTTCTCCCCATAATTTACTCTAAATGAAGGTAGAAACCAGGACACAGAACTTTTGTTGCAGATGGAAAGAGAAAAAGGCATGCCAGTCATTTTGTTCTTAAACATGTGCATTAAAAAAAAAAAAATCTTTCCCTCAGGGTTTCCATAGCTACTCCACCCCGACCCCCTCAGTTTTCATTCGCAACTTGTCTAAGGGAGAGGTCAAGGACAAGTGGCATCAGTGCCTTCTCACCCACCAGCACAGAAGAGGACATCAGAACCTGTGCTCCATGTGTTGCTGATCCACACCCCATGTCACAGAGAAGGGCAAAGCAAATCCAAACAGAATCCTCTCTACCTAAACAATCTCTCTTGTTCCTTTTAGCTTTGAAATTCTATGGAAAGCTGCCTCAAGAATGTCCTTCAAGCTAAACACAAACTAGAACATTGAAATAAAACACAATCATCTGTCATACAGTAAAAATATAGATTTTAAAAATTTCCCAAACAATAAATTTTCTAGAGCCAATTTCTTTCATAAAATGAGATCATATTTATTTTAACATTAAAACCAAAACAATTGAAAAGAATACTTTTAGATCAAAAAGACCAATCTCTCTCCTAGGGTTTCCATCCTGGATTGATTTTGGGGTCCTTCAATTCTATTCTGGTGCTTGGTTACTGGTCATTACTACCAGAGGTGCATTCTGTGATCCTCCCTTGATTTTCTTGTACTGTCTCTGAAATTGTTCCTCAAGGCTATTTTGTTTCCCATAACAATTGAATTGGAATTTCAAAAGTTCCCTGTTCTTTATGTTCAGACAAGAACATTGGCAACATCTTACCAAATGTTCAGGAATGCTTGTTCTTGGGACTCTCAGCCCTGAGTTTAACCTCATGCCTGGTATCTGGTTCCTGGCAGGCTCCCATATGGCCTAGGGAAAAGCTTGTCCTCAGCGAGAAACCTCAACCCCTCTGTTCCCTGCTTCCCTTCCAAGGCACAAACAACTACATGAGCAAGACAGTTTCTTCATGAGAAACTCCTCCCATGCTCCCTCTCCAGCCTTGGAACACACAAGGGCAGATGGTCTTCCATGGCCCACACAAGTCTAAATCTGTATTTGGAAGTTTTCAGATTGGGGATAGTGTATCCACTCCCTTCTTAGAGTCTACTAAAGTAAAATAAAGAAGAGAAACCATATGCTAAACCCACAACAAAGAGGATGGGAGTCAGGCTCAGTAGAAGAACTATTTAACATTCTAAATATGTCAAGTGAATGGAGGATGTAAAATGGATGGGGAAGTCATGCTTTCATATAGGGGCACATAGACAACATCGAAGCTGGTTTACCCTCACAAAACCTTGGAGAACTGCCAAATTGGAGATGTCACCTATGGTGAAAGGAAGGAATAAAGCTTGGAACTGAGAACAGGGGATTAGTTGACAAGGTATGGAAGAGACAAACTCTGCTCTCTCTAGCCCACCCTTGACACTTGAAGACCCAGTGTAGGCAACTAAGTATCTCTCCCAGGCTAGAGACTGGAGTTTCTTCTTGGGTGTGGGAGGTGGAATTAATGACTCTTGGGGAAGTATGAAGTCTAGCACCAGAAGTCTCCTCACATAAAAGATGGTTTCCCACTTGATAAAGCAAACTGTAGCAACTCAGAAATCTTTCAGATGTAGAGTTTCAGATCAGCTTTTCACTGCACTACTCTGAAATGTGAACAGCCAAACAAGGATTCTAACACATGTGAAGGAGCCCTCAGATAGCAGGGGGCCAGAGGGGGGTGGACTCAATGAAAAGAGTGAAAATGCAGAGAACAGAAGAGAACTCTAGAAAAAAGAAACCACTTATCCAAACTACATGTATAAAGACACGAATTGGGTGTCAAAATACTTTACATACAAACAGAGATATGAAAAATTGAGGTATATATGTGTAATAAGAATTGTAATGCATTCCGCTGTTGTTTTTTTTTAAACAAATAAAAAAATAAAAATAAAAAATGTCCATGCTCTAAGCAGATAATTGGAAGAGGGTTGGAGTGGTATGGAGTGAGCCTGATGTCTTCTCCTATCAACAGGTACACAAAAAACTCAGTTTGACATTTAGCCAACCAGTAAGTGTGACTGCCCATCTTCTTTGTGCTAAGTTCATCCTGGACATTGATGGTAGTCAATTTTATTTTTAACCACATGTAATCAATTTTCTTTAGGGTGGTGATCAACTGCATCTCTCCGTTGCCTCTTTTACTGAGCCTAGCCAGCAAGATGAAGACTAAGAATTATGGGAATAGACTATCACCCTCTCTCAGAGACATTGAAGACAGATGCAGGAGATGAAATGCTGGAAAACATTAAAAATAAAAATCACCTTTCATAATTGATGATTTATAGTTTGCAAAGCCATTTCTTGTCGCACTTTATCATCAAACAACCCTGTAAAGTAGAACATTTTCACAGCAGCCCAAGCTGATGCTGAACCTACCAGGAAAAGACTAACACTTGCAAAGAGCTCCAGTGCCTGGTACCTAAGTGCTCAACAGGAGATAGGTGCTGCAGTGAAGGTTAGCAGCCAGAGAAATTGAAAAGTGCGGCAAAATCTGCCTTTTGTTGCCATGGCGTTTTCCCCTGTGCTTGTCTTCCTCCTTCCTTCTCCCTGTGCCTCCTTGTATGTAAATTTTTAGCTTGTGGGTGCCTTAGGTCCCCGAGGTATTATCTCACAGCTTTCAACTTCTGCTCCCTTCTCCCCAGATAAGAAGCATCCATCCCATGTCTCTTCCCTTCAGATCTTTAATACACCATGACAATGGTTGGTACTGGATCCCCAAAGTATTGTTTTAGAATCACTTAAGAGTCTTTAAAATAGATTTCTGTCCTTTTCCATACTGCAAGGCATCAATGTGAATGACAATAATTAAGATGTCTCTCTAGATATTTCTGATTGTACCACACAGGCAGGTTGTTTTCAACTTTGTTGTCTCCCAAAAACTTGACACCTGAACATCCATGTAGCCCACTTAAGGGAGATTCATACTCCCCTGACTTGTAGAAATAAGTGCCAAGGATTGAAGGAATAAAAAAGGTTACATTTAAGAGTTTTTAACAACTGATCTGTGCAATAAACTTGAACTTTCTTTGAATAGAGTAAGCAGCTTTGCGTCTCTTCCACAGAAAACCCCGCCTCCTAGCCTGGCACCACAGCAGATTTCCTAGGCTGAATAGAGAATAGTCAGAGTTACAGGCAGATCCTTGGGGGAAACATTTACAGAGTATAAATCTGATTCTCATACAAGGACTGTGTGTTGTCTAGTGTAGGTTGGGTGGTGTTGCAGCAGCGATGGTAATGGTGCAGCGTAAATGTGTGTGTATAAGCACTGTCAGAATCAGAAAGAAAAGAGAGACAGTGGAATGAGTTAGCTCACCACGTATTTACATTCATTGAGCTATAAAATTTATCTCTAAAAAAAAAAAAAAAAAACCACACACAGAAAACCAAAAAACAACTTTATTTTGTTGGATCCTAATCCAACCATTTTCAGCCAAATAGCACTTTGATTTTACAGGAAATAAACTCAGCATCCCATAGAGTTGGGGGATTGTGGGTTGCTACTGTGATAAAAATTAACCATCTGCTGAATATCTAAGCAAGAATTGTTACTGCCCAGATTCTAAGACAGAGCTTCCCGTAGATTCAGATGATTTCAGAAGAATTTTTATGATGAGAATTAACTCTAAATGGCCCATCTGCTGACATTCTCTGTTCCAAATTAGAGCTGCCTCGGTCACACTAATCATATATACCTCTGAGAAAAGACCTTGGAAGTTGTCAACACCAAGTGGTGTGTGTTCTCAGTGCTTTGGTAGTTTGTGTTTTTATCCCGAGTTGTAGTATGTCAGTACTTATAGATTAAAGGAAGTGAAGTGTCAAAATGATCATTAATGGATGACCTAATTTTACACTAAGATAATCTAAAAAACATAAAGTAAGATGTTGGAATAAAGTGATTAAATACATTAAAACAAGCATGTAAAATGACAAGGAGGAAAATGATGCAGGCTTGGCCCCACCATGATGACAAGCTCAGCAGAAGGACATGGTCAGCCAGTGACCAGGGGTGGCCTGCCATAGAGGCTCCCTGACAGCTCTCTGGGATTTAGGGAGAATCTCTAAGCAGTTCAGTTCTTTCCTTTGATTACCCCTCCTCAGCCTACTTAAGGACACTCTGCAGACAGACTTATTTGCTAGACAATCAGTTTACCTAGAAAACAAGCAAACCAGATTCTATCTCCCTGAATATCTTCAGTTTTTTTCTCTCTCCTTCTTTTTCTAAATTCTGTTTTTTTTCCTTCAACAGTCTATTGATTATTCTTTCTCATGTGAGTAAATGTGCATGCATACTATATTATGCTATATCAATAATCACTTGGAAATTATAATTTAAGGGGGAGATCATGATGGAAAAACCAATTGGTAAAAAAAATACTTTTAACACAAGAGGTTCTCTTTTTTAAAAAATGTATCTGACTGTGGTTTTATTGCCACCTAACAAACTACTCCCAAATTTACTGACTTCAAACAACTTTTTTGTTCTGAGTCTGAGGGTTGGTTGGTACTCAGCAGGAGGTGTTGTGCTGGGGATCATACATACTGTTGTGGTGATCATCCTGATGGGGCAGGAATATTCAAGATGGTTACATCACATGTCTGAAACCTTGGTGAGTTCAGCGGGAAGGCTGGAAATTTCTCTTTCTCTCTCTCTCTCTCTGACTCTCTCTCTCTGTTACTTTTTATGTATAACTAACTTGGATTTCTTAACATGATGAAAAGGCCTTCAAATGCACACATTTGTCAATCCTCTGCTTGCATCGTGATTGCTACTTCATCATCGGCCATAGACAGTGTTGGCAGGGCCTAGACAAAAGTGTGAATATGGAAGGCATAATTTTTGGAGGGGGACCACCAAATGGTTCTTTTTGCTCATCTTTCAATGGTATCACTCTATTCTGTAATTGCTAGTTTATTATCAGTCTTTAAGTGCCAGGGGTTAAATTGGATCTAAGTATCCTCAGTGGCCAGCATAGTACCTGGTCAGCCCAGGAATATGCACTGGATGAATGAACAAAGTAATGGATATGTTGAGTAGCATACTCCAATCATTGCTGGGAGATATCTCTAATTCCTACACTGCCTCCTTTCTGAGCCAGGTGTAAGGTGTCAGCATATACAGAAAGAAGTGCCTTCAGCTAAGCTCTGTCTGCATTTGCCATAGCTTTACAAGTCTCTGCATCATATCTCAACTCACTGCTTTTAGTGGATATTTGAATCTTGCAAGCTGGATGGTGCAGGGTGGTTTTGCACTGAAATTTTGTATTCATATGAGTTAAGAAAAGAAGACTAACATGAACCCCAGACTTCATAGACAAGCATGAGTTTGTACAAACATGAGGAAAGCATAGGGAAGGTGGTGGATCCCAGAATGAGGTAGGCTGGGAGGACCAACCACACTGGAGCAGATGCAATGTGACCACCACAAGAAGGTGAAATTGTTTCTGACAAGATGTGATTGTGGGCTGGGGTTGTAGCTCGGTGGTAGAGCGCTTTCCTCCGTCGTGTGAAGCCCTGGGTTCAATTCTCAGCACCACACAAAAAATATTAAGTAAATAAAAAAAATAAAGATATTGTGTCCATCTACAACTAAAAAAATAAAAAATAAATAAAAAGGTGATTGTACTCCAAAGAAGCCCAGTGAGCCCACACCAGAAAATTCTCTTTAGGTATATTATTCAACTGTTTTGAAAGGGGGTTTAGCTGAAAAGATGTACAGCTTAGCTTTGAGTCTCAGCTTTGAAATGTTCTTATTTGCCTTTGTGATATGGGGTGTCAATTTCCTTCTCATGAGCTGCGAATCAAGATGGTTAGGCCAGGTCTGTAGGTTTCACTCTATGCTTCTGGTACCTGGGTCCCAGGGGATAACCAGGTGGGAAGGGGCTCCCAGACTCCAACCAGATCACCTCTGCTTTCATCTCCTGTGCATGTATTTATGTGATCTGCATAAGACCTTGCTTGAACAAAGATTCTGCTACTAAAAAAAAAATTATTAAAAAAAATCCTTTTATCTCTGGAACTCTTCTCAAAATCCACTGGCTCCCTTGAATATTCAATTATGTAATTTCACTTTATCTTTCTTTCTGGGAAGAAAAAAGTATGTAAATAAATTGTGTTAGAAAAGCAATGCTTGGTTTTTAGTGTTGTTTTGCGTTTATTTTGACATCTATTAGCATCTATTGTCCAGAATGTCAATTACTTTCCAGCTTAAGGATGGAAAAACTGGTTTGTAAACATCCTTTGAAAAACCCCAAGATAGTTGCTTTCCAAATTATCACCAATTTCAGAGCCTTTGGAGTCTGAAGATTAACTGTACCATTGGTTTAGTAGTCTCACCTAGTCTTCATCTCAACAGCTTGGTTTCCCAGGCTTATTAAATCAAAGACTTTTGATGTCTGAAGGACAGTCTTTTGAAGTTTATCTTCCATGCTGATTGTCAGAATTCCCTGGTGGCTGTATGAACTTGCTTTCATTCATTCATTCAACATTGACCCTACCTCAAGAATGGAATCCTAATTAGAATTAGTTATACTACATGTATGTATAATATGTCAAAATACACTCTATTGTCATGTATATCTAAAAAGAACAAATAATTTTTTTTTCTTAAAAACATTGAGCTGGCACTTGCTACATACCCAGTGCTGTTCTAGGCACAGAGGGCTAGGACTGTGAACAGGACAGAGTCTCTGCCCTCGTGGAGTTTACAATCCACATGCCTGTGCAGGAGGGGAGACAGTGCACAGTTAGTAAATCAGATACTTTCAGACAGTGGTTGGTGTTGTAAAGAGAAAGAACAGAGAAATAAAGGAAAGGGGGATGAACTATGTAGTTGCAGAGTCATCCGCTGGTGGTATTCTAGCAGAAAAATGAGCACCAATTGACCATTCAAAGACCCAGGGTCCTGAAGGAGTCCCAATGAGGAGAGACCCCACTGGGCCCAGAAGGAGTCCCAGTCCTGGAAAGGGGGAGCAGCAACTAGGAAGCCTGGAGAGGGGATGGGGCTTTACATTTTTGAGGTGCAGAAAGAAGGCCAGAATGCCTGAGGGAAAGAGCAGAGGGTAGGAGACAAAGTTGGAATGAGGCCAGATCACAAAAGGCCTGGGAAGGAGTCTGGATTTTATTCCAAACAAAATGAGAAAGCGACTGGTTTGAAGCTGGTGTGAAATAATTTGAAGATCATTTTTAGAAGGTCACGTGGTTGCCTGAGGACCAGGTCTATGCCATTGCCCTGCTTTATCTTCTTAATAGTACTCATCGCACTCTGGAATGAACTTGCCCGCTTGGGTATTTACTTGCTTGTAGTCTGTCCCCTCCACCCCACTCCAACAAAATGCAAAATCCTACAGTGACAGTTTTGTCTATTTTGTTCAGTGTGGTCCACGCAGGTGTCTAAGACAGTACCTGGCACATTGTGGGCATTAAAAATCCTTTGTGGGATGAATAAGTGAATGTGCTTGTTCATTTACATAACTGAGCCTTGAGAGGGGCATCTGTGGTACATGAGAGGGTGACAAAGTAGGAAATAGTAGGACATTTGGTAACTCTTTTCTAGCTGCATCTGAGGCCACAGGGATATTATGATTCCCTGTGCTGTCCTCTAGCAGCCTCGCATTAGATACAGGTGCAGCGTAATGTCCGTAAACACTAAGTCTGTCCCTGGAGCGTGGGAATATATGTATATCTCACCTTGAGGATGGCGAAGGATGGGGAAAGCAGACATTTGAAGTTGGGCAGGCCTGGGTCTAATTCTTCTTCTTGCCTGTGCCAGATGGATGCTTTTGAGTAAGTTATTTTAAAACCACCATCCCAACCTCAAAACTTGCTTGTAAGTATTTTCTGTGAGGAAGTTACCCTTGTCTGTGTTTCCCTTCCAATGTGAGAAGCAGCAGTCCTGCCCTGGTAACAGAGAAAGGTTTTATGCCTTTAGATTAAGACAGGCATCTTTGATGGTGCAGTTGTGTTTGACACCAGTTAAATTCCCAGCTTCATCCCACCTGCACCTTGAGCCAATGCTGAACATCAACAAGAGTATCCTAGGAAGGGCAACACAGAACCACAGGACTTGTGGGTTCTGATTCCTGAGAGTCCAAAACCAGGGATAGGGATAATAACAAATATACCACGTGCTTATTATGTACCAGGCACTGTTCTAAGCATTACTCATATCAATTAACTCAATTATGGACCATGAAAACCTACTTTCTGGGTGAAGGAATTGAATAACAAAGGTTAAATAACTCACCCTATGGCACATGGGGGGTAAGTGGAATTTGAACCCCTGGAGCTTGGCTCCAGAGCCTAAGCTCTTAGCTACCTACCCTGAAAAATGGGAAGGGGAAAAAAATCTGCATCTATACTGGTGGTCTTGAGGGGTGCCCTAGTATCCCTTGCA
The DNA here is from genome assembly GCF_047511675.1 of Marmota flaviventris. Taxonomy (NCBI): domain Eukaryota; kingdom Metazoa; phylum Chordata; class Mammalia; order Rodentia; family Sciuridae; genus Marmota; species Marmota flaviventris. The sequence continues at coordinate 68,956,517 of NC_092500.1, forward strand.
CCTGGGTCCTTTGGCCTGCTATCCCACAACCTTGTAGTTTCAGAGGCCAATCTGTGACGCACTGTGTTTACATTCTTTTTCTAGGTTTTTTTTTTTTTTTTTTTAATGATGCTGGGAATCAAACCCAGGGCCTCACACATGCCAAGCAAGCATTCTATCACTGAACTACACTCCTAGCACCCTTACATTCTTCTTCTGGATAAGCAAAAAGCATGAGTTTGGATGACTGGTATCTCCCTTTCCTCCTCCTCTACATGAGAGCAGGGCCACTTTCCTCCTCAGCACACCTGTGCTGTCATCACGCACCAGTTTCTACCCAAGTGCTGTCTCATTTTGCCTCTAGTATGAGGTATGTTCATGCCGCGGACACAGTGTCTGACACATAGTAGGTGCTCAATGCAAGGTCAATAAATAGAAAAAAAAAGAGATAATTTCAGACAATGATCAAAACCATTATAGAAATTGAGCTCCTGCCTTCTGCAAGTCCGGGAGCTGTGCCAGGTAAAGGAGTTGACGTTCTGCTATTGGCAGAAACAGAAGCACTTTAAAGTGCAACGGCAAATTTAAACATTCAAGCATGAGGAATATTTTTATTACTGCACCTTGCCAAATGAAATTGAAGCAGATTTTGATATAAAAATTGACAGGAAGCAAAAGTGGAATGGGTAAAAATAGAAATTACCAAGCTTTGAAAGGAAGTACACAAGATGAAAATGGAATTAGATCTACCTTGACTGGAGGAGATTATATTAAAAAAGAATAAGTTGACAGTAAATTAACATGCAGCACATCTACAATCTGTCTTTAGAGGATAATAAAATATATTATTATTATCTCAGTGCAGAATTTTGGGTGAGCTTTTTGTTTTTGATTGGCTCCTGAAATGAGAGGTTTTGTTTTGCAGAGAACTCTGGTGAGGGCGCATGTGCTCATGGAGGAGCCTGTGTTACGCTTCTCTAAATTCTCCTGGATGCAACTATTTGCTTGGATGGAATTTTCTGTGAAGTTGAGGTTGTGGGATTACCTAAGGGGTTGGGGTGTTTGTGTGATGCTTGGGGGATGGGGGATGGAACATACTAGAATTGAAACCCTTAAATATCTGATAGGGTAGGGCTGGGATTGTGGCTCAGAGGTAGAGCACTTGCCTAGCATGTGTGAGGCACTGGGTTTGGTCCTCAGAACCACATAAAAATAAAAACAAATAAAATAAAGGTATTGTGTCCATCTACAACTAAGAAAATATTTTTTTTTAAGTTTCTTAAAAAAAAAGTGTCTGATAGGGCAAAACCAGAATCCAATCAGGAGGCACCAGATCTGCCATCCACACATTCACATATTTGAAAACATTTCAACAACCTATTGGCTTTTTTCATCAAATGTAACAAGTGCATGTGCTACAATGCCCTGAAGGCCACTTATTTTTCTGTTGTTTAAACCAAGGATGGTTTTCCCTCCTTTTTCCCCTGAGAAATGAATTCATTGCTATGACCCTTTCTATTCTTTCAGCTACCATTTTTTTTATCCTATGGCTTCTTAGTTCTTATGCTGCAAGAATTTAATTCAACTCATTATTGACTAATTCCATTCCCACTTAGAAGAGAATTTGCACTGAAAAAAATAAATACTGAAAAAAATATTAAAAAGTTCATGCAAAGACTTGTCCAGGAAGGTCCACAGAGAAGCATTATTCAGAACTAGAAACAATCCAAATGTCCATCGGCAGGGGAATGAATAAATAAAACACGGCATATCTTCAATAAAAGGAAATGAACTCTGGATGCATGCCACACATGGATAAGCATAAAGAAGTCTGTTATGTGGCAGAAGCCAGGGGCAAGAGACCACATATTGTATGACTCTATGTATGTGAAATGTCCAGAAAAGTAAATCTACAGAGACAGAAAGTAGGTTAGCTGTTGCCTGGGGCAGAAGATAGGAATGGATATGAGGATTTTTTTGTGAGGGAGTGAAGGAAATGCTCTAACACTGGAATGTGGTGATAGTACACAGGTCTAAATATGCCAGAAAAATCATTGCATGTAAGTAAGTACTTCAATAAAACTCTGAAGAAAAAAAAAAAGAGAAGAAATCTGAAGGGAGTATAGATGACAATAGATGAGCATTTGAAAGGCCAGTTCTTGCCAAGCAGGGTCAAAAGGAGGGTTGGAGCCTGAAATCCAGCATTCACATAGATGCCAGAAAGCTGAGAGCTCCCCAGCCAGCTTCCATGAACTGTGAGGAGCAAGGTTAGGTTCCCAGGGAGTGGCAAGTTCTGGTCCAGAAGCTGGAAAACCCTGGGGACGGATGTCTTAACCTAACTCACTCTGTGATCAGGCGGACAGACTGGGAGTTCAGGCCATGGATCCTAAGGTGCTTGCTTTGGACTGAACTCAGGAGGGTCTTGCAGCCTTGGGGATGGCTACTGTCAAGAACAAAGCTCAGCCCTGGCTTCGTGTTCCATTAAGTAGGAGACCAGGCTTATAGCTAAAGAAAAGCCACCAAGGCAGAATCCCTACTGTAAGAACTGGAACATCAGGACACAGCTGGACTCTGTGAGGGCATCAGAACAGGTGTTCAAAATCAGGGTGTCTGAAGATCCTCACCAGCCCTGGGGCCAGGGGTGAAGGGGTATGATCAGGCACCAAAGATGGCAGGTGCCAATGATCCCAACTGGGATGCAAGTGACTAGAGTCAGTGACCATGCTAGGCCTCAGCTGAGGCTGCAAGCATTTAACGTCCCTGTGTCAGGTCCTACCTGACTAGAAGTTCTAAATGCCAGCCTCCCCTATCCCTATATGTAAAAAACTTCAAATTATCAACAATACTAATCCTTATAATGAGTGTGCAAAAGACTAACAAAATTCTGATTTTTTTCCACAATGACATTATTTTAAAAAATATACCAGCAAAGTTTTCAACTTTCCCCTTAACCCACATTCCTCACCCCCTTTCCTGCTATACGTCATCACCTTCTAATATTACCATATAATATGCTACACAGTGTGTTCACTGTTTTATTCCATGTCTGTCTCCCATTATTAAAATCTAATGGCACAAATTTATTGCTGTGTCCCCAGCAACTAGAACAATGCCTGACAAAGGAGAGCTCCATAAATATTTATTGAATGAATAAATCAGACATAAAATTCTCTCCCTGCTTCTTTTCTTTCAGTTTTGCAGATACTCTGAACACACAAGTTTCAGCTGCTGGGTAGGGAATCCAGCACTGCCTCAGCTCACAGTTCTGGGCACATGGAAGCCAGGAGCAGACCTTGTGGCTCCTGGCTTGGGAGGCTGAGGGGTGCTACAGAAGTGAGGGCCAGGCTGGGCCTGAAAGAAAAGTACTGTGATGATGGTGGTCTATTTAGGTTAGGCACTAGTCTGGCCTTTGTAAATTACACCCCATGAACAATTGCTTAGCATGCCTGCTGGCTTCCAGGTCGGAGAGTTTTCATTTTGTTACTGGCAGCCCAGCCAGCCTTTGAGGCTCAGAGGGTGGGTGTCCACCTCTAGCAAACCAGCCTCACTGGAGATGCCCACAAACTGCATATAGGGAGATAGGGAATCTCTGGTTAGGATGTCTCTGGGTTCCATTCTTTCCATTTTACTTTTTTTTAAATTGTTCTTTTTAGATATAGATGACAAAAGAGTGTATTTTGACATATTATACACACATGGAGTTGGTTGTACATGATGTGGAGTTACACTGGTTGTATATTCATACATGAACATAGAAAAGTTCTGGCCAATTCATTCTGCTGTCTTTCCTATTCCCATTTCTCCTCCCTTCCCTTCAAATCCCATAACCCTCTTCCCTCCACACTATTTGTGTTAGCATCCACATATCAGAGAGCCATTCTTTCCATTTTAAACAACGAAAGAGAGAGGGTGGGGGAATATGTATGGTGAGATGCAGTTACTTTGTTTTTTCCCCCACACTTTTTTATTGGTGCATTATAGTTGTATATAATGGTGGAATTTGTTGTTACTTTTTTTTTTTTAAAGAAAGAAGAAAAGTCTGTTTCAGTGGAGGTCCCAGGACAATTTTGAAAGACTGGGCTGAGTACTGGCTTCTGTTCCCCGCATCATGACTTCTACCCCAGTTTCTTCTCAATTTTTTTGTAAATTCCTCACATTTCAGATGTTTTCCTAACTTCTCAACATTTAGCAGTGATTTGATTCCTATTTTTCTTTTAGTCAAATTAAAAGTTGGAGTGATTTTGTACCACAAGAGAAAAGATTCATTTGTGTTGAAAGAGGATGCATCCTGCATCTCTGTGGACACAAAAGATTAAATCACATATTTTCAAAATGCAGAATAACTATGATGCTCCTAAGTGTGTGTAAACACTCTCAGCCCCGAAATAACTACTTACTCTTTTCCAAATTTTAATTATGTGAGAGTTTCTTTCTTTCCTTTTTTTTTATTTATAGTTCTAGGGATTGAACCCAGGTCCTGCACATACTAGCCAGTAGTTCTACCACTGAGCTACATCACCAGTCCTTTAATTTTGAGACAGGGCCTGGAACTTGTGATCTTCCTGCCTCAGCTTCAGGAGTAGCTGGAATTACAAGCATGCACCATGACTGGATGTTTATGTAAATTTTTTAAATTGAAAAATAACATGCATTCAAAATTGAGCACAAATCCTAAGTGTGCAGCCTAATCAATTTTCATGAAGTGACCATATTTGTGTCACAGTATCTGGATCAAGAAACAATATGACCAGCTCACTAGAATCCCTCTTAAAACTCCTTCTGGTTGCTTCCCACCCTCACTCCATTACTTCCGGGGTTGTAGCAGCTTGGCCTGTTTTTGAACTTTAAAATAATTCAGTCAGACAAGATGAACTCTTTTGTGTCAGATTCTTTTGCTCAACAATATGCAGTTTTGAACCACATAATGGATCAGTCACTGATGGACCATATGTAGATGGATGAGCCCAGGTATGCAGTGAACTATACCATCCAGCTGTGTAACTACACCCTGTGATGTTCCACAATGACAAAGGCACCTACAGACATGCTTCTCAGAAGTATCCCTGTCATTGTGCAACACATTTGGAAAGATAAGTGTAGGTTCTGAAGGCTACTAGACCTGGGGTTCAGACAGGAATGCCTCAGGCCCAGCAGCAGGGCCTCCAGGGAGTTAAGAAAGATGGCGGCAAAGATGCCCGGATCTCTATTATTCCTGTAGTAGATACTCCAACCTGCTCCACTTCCCCAGCGCCCTTTTGATTATATTTGGAAGTCCAGTTGGTGGGACTCATTGAAGGAGTACAATGCAGAGAGACAAAGGGTGGAATCAAGGATGAACTTCAGGATGAACTTAGATGCTGGGCTGCTGCTATTTACTGGGAAGACTGGGGAGAAACCAGCATTTGGGGGTGTTAATCAGATGGTTTGTTTTGCACATATTAAGTCGGAAATGCTTCTTAAACCAAATCCAAGTGGGACTAGAGCTCTGGGCAGTGGTCAAAGCCTAAGATAGCAATTCAGGCACCATCAGAATGTCTCTAGTCTTGTAGGGACGTGAAATGTCATTAAGGAGCATCAACTCAGCCGCTAAGTCCAAGTCCTCCCCATTTTCTCCTTCCTCTTCAGTCCTTCTCCTTCCCTTTAGTTGGTATCACAAAAGCTCAAATAATTGGGAAGAGAGAATCTTACTGAGAAAGGGGGAGGGTGGAAAAGGTGGGTGGAAGGGTGGTGGGACTGGCTGCTGGGAAATTCTCTTTGGCTACAAAAGGAAAAACAAAGACTTAGTATACAAGCCAGTTAGTACCAGTGCACCTAGTAATGCTTTTGCTTATCACATTTTCATTGTGGTTATTCATAATGTGCTGTCCTTGGAATTTTCTTGAAAGCAAGAAATTCCTTTTTGAGTTTCTAGAGAATGTGTAAACCAGATAGTTTAACAAAATATATTCGTGTATAAATTTCCTTTTCACCCAAAGAACTTAATCATTTATCTATATATATTTATTCCAATACTTAGCAATTTGCTGATTGTAAGGTAAATGCTTACTGAACTACTGGTGTGTGTGTGTGTGTGTGTGTGTGTGTAAGTGTGAGTGTGTGTGTGTGTGTGTGTGTGAGAGAGAGAGAGAGAGAGAGAGAGAGAGACAATAATCTCCTATATTGGAAAAACAACGGTGTTTGGAGTGGAAAAAAAAGACTCATTTCAGATGAAACCCGCTTTTCATTGCTTAAGTGTTGGCCACATCTTTGGTGAGCACTTGTTTTTCCAACCAAGGATAGGATGCTGGAATGAGGCCCTGGCAGTCCCTGGTGACTAAACTAAAGGACACACATGTGCTTCCCCCTCAGATATTTTTGGCAATTAATTCACTTATATTCAATCTTCAACAGATGCAGCACTTGGGGGAAAATAACTCTTCCTTCATGCCTCGATTCTGCATCTTCTCATAATTAAACCATAAACAAAATAAAAGATGAGATGAAATATACATCATTGCCTTAAGAAGAAACAGAAATGCAAATGAAACGGCTCATCCGCAGACCGACAGCCTCCCCAGGAGTCTACAGCTTGGACTTGGACACCCTCCAGCATGTCTGTTCGCTCATTTCCTCACCCTCCTCCCACCTCTTTCAATCTCTTTGCTTTGCCCCAACTTGAGTCCCTCCATTCTCTCATCTCCGCCTGGATGGCTCTTTCTCTTTCCTTTACACTTTTATTTTCACATTTCCTGAGGACAGTGCTGTGAAGTAAGACCACATTATAAAAAGAAATGATTAATTTAGCCAGCACAAGAACAGATTGACAAGTTGAGGGGCCCTAAGCAAGTCGATTCCTGATCATCAAGATGAGGACAGGGTAGCTGCCTTTCCTTCAGGACACACACACACACACACACACACAAACACAGTTGTAAACTTTAGACTCTCAGATTGAACTAGGACAAGCTTTACTCATAGATGGGGACTAAGTGGCCCAAACCCTAAACTAAATCTCCTACTTCCTCTGCTTCTGAGACTAAAATTTCTACCTGAGAATAATGTTAGGAATGCCTTACACTTGATTGGTGTTGCTGATTCCACTATTACAACTATTGTGTTAAACTATACTTTTGCATACTTTGGCTCATGGCTGTGAAGTGTCCTTGTGTGCCATGCTCTGAGCTAAAGTCCTTGACAGAGCTGGAGCTTCTTACACGTGGTATAGCTGGGGTTACTGCCTGGATGCTCCTTGTATTCCAACCCAGCCAAGGCCTTTGAAGGCTCCTGTCAAAGATGGGGACATGATTGCCAGGTTGGTCCTCCATGAGCCTTGGCTTATTCATCACCAGCTTTACCAGAGAACAGATCCTGAGAACAGGGATGCGGGGCAGTAAAAGGACAAATGAGAGACCAGATGGGAGGAATATAAAAGCAGGTTCTTCAGGGAAGACCAAGTCCACAGCCTGGGTGGTCACAGCATTTTTGCCAGAAGCTGGCCTGTGACACACAACTATCCTTACAAACAAGGTAACACTGTCAGAGCTCCTCACCAGACCTCAGGAAACCCATGTCCTTGAATGGTGTCTGGCTTTAGCTCTCAAGTCTAGTCAGAATTAGGCATTGCTGTTACGGCTGGCCTCTGGGCTCTCTGAGCCCTGCTGGGGAGCACCTAATGCCTGTGTGTGGGTGTGTGAGGGCAAGGAAGTGGGATCCCTGAGGGCGCAACACACTGACCAGGCCTACAGCAGGAGGACTGGGTTATTGACTCAGTGCTGGCCTGATCCTGCGAGGCCTGAAGTTGCTTTTCTGTCAGAAACCTCCAGAATCCCCTCTTCACCCTTCTCACTCCCTCAAGGATCCAGTGCCCACGATTTCAGATGCTCTCCCTTGTCCGATCTGATTGTAGGATTTTCAGATTGAAGAACAGAGAATACCTTTGAGTTTTGCTCTGCCCAAAGGTTTCTTTCCTTTTTCCTTGTTACCCTCCCTCCCTTTCTCCCTTCCCTCTTTCCTTCCGTTCTTTGTCTTCTTTCTCCCTTGTCTCTCCCTCTGGCCTTCTCACTCTCTTTCCCGTGTTATAAACAATTAATTTGGGGGCTGGGGTTGTGGCTCAGTGGTAGAGCACTTGCTCAGTATGTGTGAGGCACTGGGTTCCATCCTTAGGACCACATTTAAAAAAATAAATAAATAAAGGTATTGTGTCCATCTATAAAAAGTATGGTAATAATTGGGAGACCACGAGGATGAGCTGGCTCTGGACCTTAGCTCCTACATAAGCAAGCTGAAGCCCAACTCAGTGTACAGTCAAAGGAAACTTAGGCTTAAGCAATCCGAAACCACCCAACTGTTCTTGAATTGGGGATTTTCCACTTTAATCAAACAAGTAAATTTTCTTTGCCCTGCTTCTAAAACACCTTATCAAAGTTTCTCTTGCCCCCTCTGTAGAATGACGAACCACTGTGGCTGGGTGCTGCTGACTTCATAAATCATTGCATGCTCAAATAAACACTTCAAAGTTTTCTTATGCCCAAGTTTATCTTTTAAAACGTGTATCTTCTTTTATTATCGGATCTATCTCATGTGTGCGGCGTATGCAAGAATTCTTGCAAAGGAAGTTTCTCTCATACTGATCACCACTTTGGTATGATCGGCTATGTGGTAAAAATTTGAACTCTCAAAAGGGATTTCCCACATTACTGTATGTCTAAAGACTTCTCTTTTTTGGTGGATTTTTTGTGTCTGCTGGGATTTATGTACTAGGGCATGGCTTTCTGTCCCAGATCATCTGTAGATTTGCCATGTAACCCAAGGCTTCCCCACACTGCTGGCTCATTTGTAATACTTGCCCTGTGGGTACCAGGGCTGCCTCCCTCTTCAAAGAAGCCAGCCTTCTCCACTGCCCACTCTTTTTGCTCAGTAAGATATGCTTTGTAACTGACCATTTTTTCCCCATTCGTAAGTTTAAATGGTTTCTCTGTGGTAAGAATTTTCTAATGTCCAGTTAGGTGAGAGGTCTGCCTAAAGGCTTTCCCAGAGAGATCACATTTAAATAGTTCCTGCCCAGCTGATAATTTTTGATGTTGAACAAAGATAAAATTCTTATAAAAGCTTTCCCATGCTCATGACACAATTAGGTAGGTGTACATTTTCATATGCTTTTTATGACGGGATTTTTTTCAGCATGAATTTCCACATTCATTACACACATAAGATTACTTCATTTTCTCAAATTCTGACATTTTCTGATAGGGACACACATTAAAAATTATGATTATACTCAGCCTTAAAAAAGAATGAAATCATGGAATTTGCTGGTAAATGGATGGAAATGGAGAGCGTCATGCTGGGTGAAATAAGCCAGACTCAGAAAGTCAGGGTCAAAAGATTTCTCCCATATGTGGAGGCTAGAACAAAATAGGGGTGGTGGTGGAGAGGGAGTCCATGAAAATAGAAAGGAGAACAGCGGAGTAGAGGAAAGGAGTAGAGGGAAAGGGAAGAGAGATGGGAAAAGGGAGGGACCATGGAATGAAACTGACAGAATTATGCTATTTACATATATGAATATACTACAGTGAATTTTACATACATATGTAACAAATTTAAAATCAATAGATAAATAGAAGGAAGACCAGTAGAGTAGAAGGGGAACAGAGAATAGGAAGAAGAAAAGAGAAGGAGAAACACTGGGAAGTGAAATAGAGCAAATTATATTCCATGAATATATGATTATGTCAAAATGAACCCTATTATTATGTAGAATTATAATACATTAATAACAACATTTAAAAATTTCTTATAGGGTCTTCCTTTCAGAATGTTGACATTTTTTCCTCCAGTGTTTTGTCCCAATATTTTCTGGTGGGGACTTTTCTTGGCTGACCTCTGCTGTGCAGGAAGCTCCTGCCTGGGAAGGAACTTTTTCTGCTTTTTACCCTTCTGCTGTCTTTCTAAGCAGCTTTTACCTTCAAGGAACCCTCTGATGGTCTGGCTCACATTCTCTGCTGCATAGACACATATTCTGCAGCAGTGGCTCCTTCTTGGTCTCGGGGTTGACATCTGACACAGTGGATCAAAAATCCTAACAACATCAAGGCTTGGGTGGATCAGTATCAGAAACTCTCTCCTTAGCTCTTTGGGAAAGCCCCAGGATTCAGTGTTCTCGCAATTTAGAAATCACAGCATTTAGGTGACTGGAAATGCCAGTGAGGCCCAGGTTGTGGGATTTTTCAGTGTCTCATCTCTGAGAGTTCCCTGTGGGTAGGATTCAGACACAATCTTTCTTCTCAGTCCTAAAATTTTAAGGAATCCCAGGACAATTCATTTCCATTGTGCAGAGACCAGTTCCCAGATGACAGCTGGCTGTAGCCTGGCTGAGAGGACAATAGTCAGTACAGGAAATCCTGGACTTTTCCAGAAGCTTAGAGGATCAGGTGTAGCAATGTGCTTGAGTCCTGGTAATAACTGGCCTCCTGACTGCAGGGTGTGGACACTGGGATTGGAGGGAGCATGGATGCCCTGAGGTTTCTCTCTCCAGGAGGTTTGAATTTTAAGAGGGACCCAAACCTCAGCTATGGGGATCAGGTTCTAACGGGGCATCTCAGCTAGAACCAGCAGGGGGCATTGCATTCCTTCTGGTAGCAGCACTGCTTAAATTACCTGTTCCACCTGTGTGCACCTCTCCTCTGAGGAATCACAGGTGAAAAACTGAAGAGCTGATCTACTCCGGAGTCCTAAGTTTGGAACCCTGGCCAATCTCTCCCATTGCTAAGATCTTGGGGACTCTCAAGAGTTCACTGGGGCTAGACAGCTTCTGCCTTTCTCATGGATTGCTGGGGAGGTAACAGGAACTATTTAAGGAAAAAAAGGAAATCTGTGGAGCTGAATTTTGCAGGGGTGTATATGTGCAAATTGGGTGCTTTTTGTAATGCTGACCATATTCTATTTGAATCATTTAGCACTATTATCTGCTGCACATTCTGACTGGTGAGCATTGTGGGAAAATATAGCCCAGCATGGCTGGAGATGGGAAATAGAATGAGCAGGATATTGTACACAGCGGCTTAATTGAGATAATTCCATGATGCATTTTGGTGACTTCTAAGGACAACACTAAGATAAAACATAAAAGACTCTGTGTAATTGTTCATTTCATTGGTTCCAGATAGGTATGTAAGAGCTGGGAAATGGGTTGAGACAAATAGTCTCAGAGGTCCAGGCAGGGGTTCTCTGCTATTCTTTGAGAAGGGGAACAACATCCTTGGCGATCACAGGCCTGTTGCTAAAACCTGGGCACAGACAGGATGAAAGCCAGATGGGGAGTGCCAGAAACACCCTGTATTCACTTCTTACAGCTGCTGTAACAAATTATTAGAAAGTTGGTATGCTAAACAGTACAAATTTATTCTCTTGCAGCTTTGGAAGGGATAAATCCTAAGTCAGTTTCCCTGGACGAATGTCAAGGTGTCAGCAGGACTGGCTCCTTCCAGAAGCTGGGACTCCTGTGCCCTGTTACACAGGTTCTGGTGCTGCCTTGACTTCTGTCTCCCTCCTCCACCTCCAAAGTGCAGCCCTCCAATCTCTGCTTCCATGATTACATCACCTCTGCCTCTGACCCCTCTGTGTCCTTCTTTAAAGGACTCTGTGACGACACTGGGTTGTCTGGATAATCCAGGATAATCTCCTACTCTCAACGTCCTTAATTGAATTAAACCTATAAAGGCCCATTTGCAGGCAACATTCCAGAAGAGTAGGACTTGGACTTATTTGGGAGGCTGTTACTCACCCATCACACAACATACCCTTTACTTGCTGGCAGAAGATCAGGAGAAAGAACTGACCAATAAGAGCAGAATGCAGTCTTCAAGACAGCAAAGAGGCTCCAGGCCAGGTCACCTCATTTTAATTTCCTAATGATCAATTTACCCAATTTCTATATTTTAATAGTATTCAAAGCTTGTTTTTTGAATGCTTTTAATGTCATTTAATTTTTTTTTTCAATTCATAGTATCTCTTGTGGATTCCTTAAGTGGTTTATCAGCCTTAATTTTGAAATTTTAGCGATTTTAAATTGAATCAAACAAATTAAATCCTATTAGGTCAAATTAGATTAAAATCGTAAAGGCTAAGACCAAGGGATGCAGTTCTAACCAGGAACTTTCAAGTAAGAAACAGGTAATGGGGCTGTTTTTAAATTAAATTTTTTAAAAAATACCCCCCAAAATCGTTAGAAGCCAAACCATCCTGTTATAAATGATGACATTTTAAATTTTTAACAAGAACCGATTTGGGATAAAATGAGCAGAGGCAGTATAAGGGCAATGACGATCCTAGAAGACTGAATTATAATGATTTTTTATGTCCATCCTCCAGTTGCACAGTCTCTGAATGTAAATGTAAAATTGTCATAAAAGGATTTTGTTTTAATGATTTTTGAACATCCTAAAAAAGCTAAAAAGACTAGTAAAGTAAGAATGAACAGGAAGCTTTAGTTGAAGTTTGAATTCTTCAACTATTAGAAAAGTTAGGCTGATAAAATACTGCAATATAACAGCCAACTTGAAAAACGGACAGAATAGCCACAAATATGATAAAATGTTGGCCAAACCAAAGTGAGCACTGATATTTGAGTTATGAAATAATTTTTGAGTTGTTAATACAGTTTAAAAACACTGAAAGATTCATTTAACCTGTTGCTGCTGCAAAGAGAAAATGAAACCTTATCAGTGAAAACTATAGAAACAGGTAATGTCCTCCCAAACAACTAAAACTGGCACATTGGAGACAAATTACTACAAATTCATAACTAAGTAGGAGAAGCAACTTTTTAAAGTAAAATGATACATTTGGTGAAGTGATGGATTTGACAAATGGCTTTTTGGCAAGCCGGGCTCTCCATTATTTGAGCTTCAATAACCTGTCCTGCCTCCCTTGGCAATGGGGCTTTCTAGTAGGACACACGGGGACTCAGTGTGTCGGGAAGGGAAGGCAAGGGCTGCCCTTGTTTCTCTGCTCGTTTCTGGGCTCTGCTGCTGGTGAAATGGAGGTGCCTGGGCAGTTTTCCAGGGAGAGGTGTGGCCTCTCCTAAGGGCGAACCTCTCCCTCCGTGGTACCCTCCCGTCCCAGGAGTGCTTCTGGCACAGATCTGACACTTCAGTTGCAGCTGTGTCTCTGTTTGTCTCCATCACCCGGACCTTAACTTTCTTGGGCAACGACAGTCCCTTATCCAACTTTTTCTCCCTACCACTGAGCTTAGTGCTTGCAGCGTTCATTGAATGAATGGATGGATGAGCAACAGACTTAAAAAAAAAAAAGTCATTTCTCCAGGAGTTTATTCCTGGCTTCTTCCATCTGTGTTCAGTGTTCCTGTGCTTCCCTCCGCTGTGGCAAAATCACACCTGTTTCCTTGTCCACCTCTCCTCACTAAAGCCAGGGGGGCTCTTCACCGCTACATCCCCACCCCCACCCCCCTCCCCAGCAGCAGTGAGCCCTCAGCCCATGGTGACCTAACTACTTAATGACCTAAAGTGAGCCCCCAAAGATCAGAAAGCAATTCTTTGTATACAGTCCCATCACAGTGACATTCCAAACTCCTTTTTAAGTATAAAGATCTTTTTGGATGGAGACTTATTCCCATTCAAATTATTGTTTTAGCTCTTATCTTTTGGCTGATAGGCAACCAATTTCTTCAATGGCTTTTTCGGGACCTGCTTCATGTCACCATCCTAAGCAACAGGACCAATTACTTTGTGAACCAAGCAGACAAACTTTATTTATGAACATTATATTTCATAACGTCTTTTATTTCTGTTTTCTTTCTAAAAATAACATTATGGGAAATAACTACTCCTATATTTTTAAATGTCTCCCATATGTATAACATGAATGGAATTTCCCAGGCTATCCTTTCTATTTATTGCTGAAATACATTAAAAAAATTTTTAATTGCTCAGTTCATCCATGAATACTCAGAAATAATTCATCATTGCTTCACATGTTTTCTCATTTCTGTTTGCACAGAAATGAATTATTTATTAACCTTTTAAATTTTGTTCGACTCTCCCTTGCCTTTTGCATTTTTCATTTAATATTTGAAAATGCTGTATTGGTTCTTGTAGTAATGAAGAGGGCAGGATTTTGTCATAATGAAATATGGAAAAGCTGCTGATGTAAAGCCCAAGTCTCATTTAGATGAATCAAGATGATGATTTCAGATTTCTATAAATATTTTCTGGACATTTTCCCAAAGGCCTTTTCTATGCAGCCTCTTTTCCTGTTCCTGTAGAGAAATGTGCATAGTTCTTGAGAGCACTCCACACACACCTGTTAGTGTCACTTGTTTCCTTTCTTCACTAGAATACAAATATCTTGCATCTGTAACCCAGGGTCTAGCACACTGTGGACGCTTGATCAGTGTCACTCAGTGAAGGAGTGAGTTCAAGGTGCCACTTTCATCTCCCTTTTAACAATAATTTACTATTCCCCCATTGCCCAGTATCTGACTTCCTGCAATTTCAGTTACCTGTAGTCAACTACAATTTGAAAAGATCAAATTCATGACTTAAATAACTTCTATTACAGCACATTGTTAAAATTGTTTTATTTTATTATTATTGTTGCTAATCTCTTAATTTACTAATTAAATTTTATCACAGGCTTATATGTATAAGAAAAAGCATGGTACATATGAAGTTTGGTACTGTCTGAGGTTTCAGATATCCACTAGGGGTCTTGGAACATATTCCCCATGGGTAGGGGAGATTTCTGGACCAACAACTCATGCTCATGACTACATTCTTTGGGACAACAGTAAGCCAACCTCTCTTCATAGTTATTTCATAATCTCACTGGCGGTCTTTCCATAGTACAATCTAATATATTTATTAACAATGTAATATATTTATTGACTATGTATTTTTCATTTTTACATAAATTTATTTTTAGCTGATACATAAAACATAAAAATTGTACTTATTTATGGGGTACCATGTTGAAGTTTTGATAATTGTAAGTATTGTATAATATTGTCTTCCCTTTTATCTGTAAGAAAATTATCAGAGATTTAAGTAAATTAGCTCTTCCAAGGTTAGAAGCAATCACAAACCCATAGCTAATTAGCTTGGAAGTCTGTATTTTAATGTAATTCTCCCTTGCTAAGGCATTTCAGTTCACCCTAACTTGAAACTGATTAAAAAGATCCTCTACTAGTGTTCTTTCCATGTAGGACATGCATGGCTGCACCCTGTGGACATAACACCTGGCAAGTGGCCTGGAAACTGAAGCCAGGCTAAGGGTAGGGAACACGTGTAGGAAACCAGGGAGACACACACACACACACACACACACAGATGAAAAAAAAAGTGGTGTCTTTGGTGCTAGGTGGAAATGAAAGTGAAATTGTGATCTAATCATTATGACATTCCTAGAAATGCATCCCTAAGCTCTCCAGTGAGTATACACTGATGATAAATGAAAATGCCCATTGTTTTTCTAGGTGAATGCTGATCCAACGATTTGAGCAAATCAAGGATAAAAAGAAAAAAAATGAGAATTTAAGCAACCATGCAAACCAAAGCATCTCAGCCTCAGTGCTATTGATATTCTAGGTTGTGTTATGGTTGAATTGTGCTCCCCTAAAATTCATATGTTGAAGTCCTAACCCTCAATAACTCAGAATGTAACCTTATTTACAAATAGGATCTTTAGAGGGGAAATCAAATTAAAAAGAAGTCATTAGGCGGGGGTACAGTGGCACACACCTGTAATCCCAGCAGCTAGGGAGGGTGAGATAGGGGGATCTTGAGTTCAAGCCAACCTCATCAACAGTGAGGCTCTAAGCAACTCAGTGAGACCCTGTCTATAAATAAAATACAAAATAGGGGTGAGGATGGGGCTCAGTGGTTGAGTGCCCCTGAGTTCAATCCCTGGGACCAAAAAAAAAAAAAAAGTGTCCTTATAAAAAGAGGAGATTTGGACACAGAAACACACAGGAAAGTGAAATGAAAGTACAGAAGAAAATAGCCACCTACAAGCCAAAGAGAGAGGCAGAACAGTGAGACAATAATTTTTTATTGCTAAAGTCAACCCAACTGTAGAACTTTGTTTTGGCAGCCCTAGAAGACCAAAACGGGCAAGATAACTCTTTGCAGGTGGGTGGGGTGGGTCCATCCTGTGCATTATAAGATGTTTAGCAGAGTTTCTGTCCTGACCTACTAGATGCAGTAGCATCTCCTTGTATCCACTTAAGACAACCCAAAATGCCTCCAGAAGTCACCAAATATCCCTGGGGCAAGTAAAGCTAGACTTTCTGTGGTCTGGAAGCAGTTGCTGGTTTCATCCATTACAGGCATCTCCACGGACAACTCTGCAGCACTCTCCAGGGCCTGATTCTCCAAGCAGAGCAATATACATAATTTGGAACATTTAATTTCATCTGAACAGGGACCACTTAAAAATCATGCATACAATGGGAAAATTTCTAATCAACTGAAGGTCTACAGAACCTAGAGAAGTAGACCATAAAATGTCACACCAAATTATGTCACTTTGGCATAGGATTATTTGGAGTTGAAAGCATTCAAGATTCAATAAATGCAGAAAGAAGGTTTTTGTTGTTGTTTGTGGGTTTTTTTCTTTTCTTTTTCTTTCTTTTTTTTTTGGAATTTCCCTTACTAAAAGCAGAAACTCCTGAGAAACAAGAGCTGCACTAAATGCTCTCTCCTGCCCAAGTTGTATGGACACAAAGAAGCTGGGAAGTTGGTACCAAAATGGACATGTGTAAATAAAAGTTACTAAAATAGCCTTTATCTGCCAGTGGTTTCCCCCATAGATTTACTTCCTCATAGTCTGCTGCTTGTGGAAACCCAAAGCTCTTTTCCTTTGCTGTGTGACATTCCCACTGTTTATTCTTCAGTGTTAAAAATTTCATGTAAGCTCTCGAGCCTATCTGCTTCTCTGGGTCTTCACTTATTTTCTGGAGCAGACTCACCCTCCTGTAGAAATTGACATACAATAAAATGTGCATGCCTTTCTCCTGTTAATTTGTCTTTTCCTCTTTTCCCCAGTCTACTTTGTAGGGGCCCAGGCAATGGACCTCAGAGGGTAGAGGGGAAAAAAGTTTTTCACTCCTAGGATCCTAAATCCCTTAGTTCTTCTCAAGGAAAACTTAAGGGATTTCATTTTCCTTACATTTGGACAGTGGCTGAGCCTGAAGACAAAGGCATTTGTAGATGTCACCCTTTTGTAAAAGGGCTAGTCTTGCCATTGTGCAAAGCAATTAAAGAAGGAAAATGATGCTTCTGTTCTATAGGAAATCAAGAGAAATGTACTGCTTCAGTAAAATAGCCACAGGAAAAGGATCTAAGGACATACACAGTTGAGAAGTGACTATTGCAATACACCATCCAAAAGGCCTGAATCTATTACTATTTATTTACATGCAGGTAGTTAGTTGTAATGAATGGAGCAGAACAGAAACAATAGCAGCAAGCATATTAGTGATGTGGTGAAATCCTTTTCACATCCGTTAATTCCAAGGGGTTTCTAAAAGGTCACATCCACAGAGCTTCCATAATTATATTTTCCTCACAGCAAGAACTCTTCCTAATGGCGATGCCATAAGCTGCAATCAGGTGATGAATTTATCTCCAGCAGGTCAATGTATCATTTGTTAATAGTTGAAGCATGCTTTTCAGGTCTCGATTAAAAAATCTGAAAGAGATCCTTTAAAGTAGGTCCACTTATTTATTTCACTCCAAGATCTATCTGATATTACTAATCCATAATCAATTATGCATTAATGGTTTTTATTTTTTCTCCTATCTTAAGTGTCTTTGTTTCTTCTTCTCATGTAGGTGTATATGTGTGCTAGTAGTTTCTCTATGTCTTTGTTTTGTCCTAAGTTAGAATGGAAAATAACTAAAAAGACTGAGCCATTCCAATTCCCTCCATCTCTTTAAGTTGGGGGTTCTAAGACATGGCCTTGGTGTCCTTCAGTTATCACTTACATCCCTGCCCTGATGGGAAATAGAAGGGTCACAGCAGCGGAAGTCAGAGGGCTCCATCTCTCCTAGGTCCTGGCCATGTGCTGAGCTCCCATTCCTCATCTCTGAAACAGATGTGCTGATCCCTGCCTGGCCTCCTCATAGGATTATGAGAATCACATACGACAGTACATGGGAAAGTTGTTTGTCAACTAGCAAGTGTTTCACCACGAAAGACATCACAGTAAATGTGTGTGTGGTCAAAGGCATATGATGGTTTTTTGTGGGGGAGAATTGCTGGCCCAAATCTTCTGGGAGCAAGTAGAATTCTGGAAGAATCCAGGGTGACTTAAAGAAAGATCTGTCTCTTTGGATCAACAGGATTGGATTTGGAATTCTGAAGTACAGGCTTATGTCTCTTTAGTTCTCAGAGAATTGTTACCAAAACTTCATCACCTACAGTAGAGGAATTGCTCAACACAGAGACAATCTAATTTTACATTACTCATAGGAATGGCTTTACTTCATAGTACGTGAAACAAAATGTTCCAGAGTTCTTAGCTGCTTCATGGGCAGGATACTTGCTTAAGGGGATCTTTAAATGCAATAGGCATTTTCCAAGCTTTACTGAGAATCCAAATCAAAGATAAGGAGGAAAACGGCAACAGTAGGAAGACCAGGCCACTGTGGGTTTGGGTGAAGAAGGATGCTCACTTAGGAGAAGCCTCAGGCCTCAGGCTGTGTCCTCCACAGGCCTCACTGACCCTGCTCAGAATTTCCAGTGTGGGTCAGTTTTCCCTATCCAATCCTTCCTCCCATGCAGTAGTGTTCAGTGAAAATATTACTGCTGTTACCCCTTCACCGTTTTATCTAGCACTCCCCCAGAAGATGGGCAAGGGACTCTTCTTTTCCCCATTTTATGACACAAGAAGGTAGAAAATACACTGTGGTGGTCAATTTTTTTGTTGCTGTGAGCCAAAGACCTGACAAGAACAATTTTGGAGGAAGAAGAGTTTATTTGGGGCTCACAGTTTCAGAGGTCTCAGTCCATACATGGCTGAATCCATTGCTCAGGGACCGAGATTAGGCAGAACATCATGCAGAAGGGTGTGGCAGAGGAAAGCAGCTCAGGACATGGCAATCAGGAAGCAGAGAGAGACAAATTCAGCTCACCAGGGACAAAATATATACCTCCAAATGCTCACCCCCAGTGATCTACCTCTTCCAGATATACCCATCTGCTTACAATTACTGCCCAGTTAATCTATTCATGTGAATTAATGCATGAATCAGGTTAAGGCTTTCATAACCCAACCATTTGATCTCTAAACTTTCTTGCACTGTCTTATGTATGAACTTTTGGGGGACACCTCATCTCTAAACCAAAACAGACACTAAAAGCGGGATCTTGAGGGCTGGGGATGTGGCTCAAGCGGTAGCATGCTCTCCTGCCATGCGTGCGGCCCTGGGTTCGATCCTCAGCACCACATACAAACAAAGATGTTGTGTCTGCCGAAAACTAAAAAATAAATATTAAAATTCTCTCTCTCTCTCTCAAAAAAAAAAAAAACAGGATCTCAAAAAAATATTTGTATACCTATATTCAGAGCAGCATTTGCTCACTGTAAGCAAAAGATAAAAACAACCCAGGTGCTCATTGATAGGCAAACGGATTTTTTTTTTTAAAAAGTAGTACATGCATTATATATTACTCAGCCTTGAAAAAGAAGGACATTCTGACATATGCTACCACATAGATAAAACTTTTATGCTTAAAGAAACTGTGCTAGTTACAAAAAAGACAAGTGCTGTATGATGCCACTTATATGAAGGGTCTAGAATAATCAAATTCATAAAACAGATCAAAATAGGGGCAGGCAGGGGATTTATGAGGAGTTGTTTTAATGGATGCAGAATTTCCCTTTTACAAGATGAAAAAGTCCTAGACTTGGCTGTACAACAGTGTGAAGATACTTAACACTACTGATCTTAGCCCCAGAAAGGTGTGAGATGGTTAGTTTCCTGTTACTTGGATTTTTATCACAAGTAGAAACAAAAATTTTAACCCCCCCCCCCCAAAAAAAAAAACACTAGTGCAAAGTCAAAGAATCAGGGTTCATATATCTGAATGGCACTTATGACTTAAAGGCAGCTGGCTCCGTTGCATATGCAGAATTGAAAAGGGGGAAAATAACAACAACACAAAAAGAAGGACTACAGTGACTCCATCTTCCTTTGTTCCACATTTTCAAAATAGTGGCTAAAGAAATGATAAACATTTGAAGTGATGCTACCTGACACTGTATTTGTATATTGAAATGTCACACTGTGTCCCCATAAACATGTATAATTATTATGTGTCAATTAAAAATAAAAATATATTTAAAAGTAGCATAGAGTTCAGCATTTGGATGCCTGCAGCACTGAAGTCCTTTCTAAGTGGCGGAAATAAGGGATATTTCATTTCCTTTTCTTTGTGTTCCTCTGTATCTTCCTCAAATTTCTATGATTATGGATGGCCTTTATAATTGGAGGAGAACGTGCCGAGGATCTATTACATCAGCAGATGGTATGCAAACATCTGAGATGCTTGGGTAAATGATATTTGACAAGGTTCCTCAGGGTGGGAAGCCCTACCGTTTCCTGTGGGCCATGGGCCAATTCCAGGAAGACCTGGTCCCATCACATGGCTGCTCTAGTTCAAGGAAGGAAAAGGGACTATAGATGGCAAATGACTTTCCACAAGCTCCAAACCCTTCATCAAGTCAGAACTGGAAATCAAGTGTCAAGCCTCTGCTGCTCCAGTGTCCTTTGCCTTACTGCACTGAGAGCCGTTGTACTTGTTGTACCAGTAAGGTCAGGGTTCCATGCGGCTCAGCTGGGCTCAGGCCTCCGTTTCTCACCCTCAGCACTTCAGGCATTCGGGCAGGATAGTTCTTTGCTGAAGCAGGCTGTCCTGTGTGTTGTCGGATGTCCAGCAGCATCCCTGGACAGTCATTCCCAGCCCCCTGTGTGACAGCCTCAGGTATATCCAGACATTGCCAAATGTCTCTTGGGAGACACAGTCAGCCACAGTTAAGAACCATTGATTTACTCTTGGTGAAAATTCATGTACTCAGAGCAGATTTTTCTTTTGAATCTTTGCCTTACCTGTTTGTAGGACCGGACTTGGAGTCTGAAAAGTTCATGAGAAAAACCAAAGAATCCTGATTTAAAAAAAAAAAAATCTCTGGCTTGTTCCTTGACCCTTGCTGCAGCTCAGCCTCACTCATGCTGCAACCCTGTGGAGAGAAATCCTGGGGACAGAGTAAGAGGCTGCAGTGATGGCTGAAGTTTCCTGAGACATCCAGCCTGGCTTTCTGGTGACTCACCAGCATACCTGCTCCCTAGACCCCTGTCCTGACTCCATCCTGTCATAGGGCAGCCCTTGCCCATTTCTCTCTAGCCTGTTGACAGCCATGTCCTCTCTCTGGGTAACCCTAATGTCAGAGGTGGAGAGGAGCCACCTGAGAGTACTGTCCTGGGACTGGAGGCAGCATTGCACTTGCACAGAAAGCCTGGTTCCCTTGTCTTGAAATTGTTGTGTTGTGGGAGACCAACCTCACACGTGACTGAGTTATACTCCCCAGCTGGGTGCTGAGGCGCTCAGTCACAGAAATGTGGCAGAGCTTTCCCCACCATTCTTGGGTTGGTGTCTCGTGCATGGATGTGTCTTGCTACAGTCCCATGGGTGGAGCTATGCTCACCTGTTCTTTTGTAATATTACCCCTTGCCCTGTTTAGGATAGAATCTTCCATGGAAGTGCCTTGGTGTGTCCCCTTCTCTTACTGTGCCCTTGGGTGTGGCCTACCTAGATGTCAGTCAACCTGCTGACAGTGGACATCATGAAGATAGACTCAGCCCCCTGAAACCTGACCACTTGCCTCATCTGAATAGCTTCTCCTCAATAAAAGAGGTCAGCGCGTGCTCTTGCTCTCTCTCTTCCTGTGGACCCTTAAGGTCAGAGGAGCCGTCACAGTGACCCCAAAGATAAAGGTACTTGTGTCTCTTGTGTGGTTATTTTGCGCAGCCCAGTTAGCCCAGTTCAACCGGAGTGACCCCTGAGCCTTTTAGTCACGAACAGAAACCTAGCAGTGTGTCCTTCTTGGTAAGATTGTGAGAAAAAAAAAAATGACAGTACATATGTCAAGTGCCTGTCTCCTTGTTGTCATCACGTCACTGTGATTTTGAGTAAGACACTTAACCTTTCAGCGTCCTCATCTGAAAAAGAAAGGGGTTGGTTAGACTAACTGTGAAGGTTTTCTTCAAAGTTGGCTTTCAAAGCCTGGTTCTTTCAACTGAACAATGGGATAGCTAATAACTCCTTACAAAGTTGCAGTGAAAAGTGGAGGATTGTGGGAAATTCTTTGCATACCGTCTGTCATTCATGTCAGCATGTGGTGGGCGTGGTCAGCTGGTGAGAGGACTGTGGGCAGGTGGGGCCTGCTAGCCAGATGGATCACACAGCGCTAGGTCAGCTCAGACCTTCTGTGCATGAGAGCCCAGGGCGAGATGGTCCTATCTCCATTTGCTGTTTTCTGTGAGTCTCCATAAGGGGGCAGTGGGGAAGGAACTGTGGACCCATGTCATTTCTCCACAAAGAAACTAATTTTCTCATTTTTAGAGGGTTCAGGAGGCTAAAGTAGTGGTGATAACTGTTATGGGTGATTAAAGTTTGTTCCAAAAAATTTTAACAGGTCAAATTCTCAGCATGAGAATGAAAAAACTTGAGACAAGCAGAAATGAATCCTAGTAGTTCTAATGAGTCTTGTTCTGATTCATAATTTTTTGGCTCTAATGGCCATTAACCAGGTGGCACCCAGCATCCTTTACCTTCTGTGAAAATAGTAGTGCAATTACCATTAGCAGTATTAATACTGCTACTGCTGTTGCTGATGACGACGATGAGGATGCTAGAATCCCTCAGCTGCTGTGTTAAGGACTTTCTATATGTTCACATTTTGAAAACTATAACAGTATTACAAATAGGCATTATCATTCTGTCTTACAAGGTTAGAGGCCAAAGAGGTTCAACATTGGCCCCAAATTTTCCAGTAAAGACCTGTGGAGCTGACCTCAAAGTCTAAAAGTGGGAGATGGACAAGAAAGGGTGACACTGATCTTGCACGGCTGCAGCCAACAGTGATGGGGAAAACTTCTCCTCCAGTTTCCTCTCTGGACTTGTGCTTCCATCATTTAAAACTAGGTTTTTTTATATTGCTGAATCATTCTCCATTGTGGTAACAAATATTTAGTATTGGTCAAACTTTTTGTTAAATCTTTATGATTCAGAGGAAAGCAGAAACCATTTGAAATAGGCGTCAGGAAGCTGGGCCTCTTAACAGGTTCTATTTTTTGCTAATTTGGCATCTGCAGTCAAAGAATTTGCTTTTCTCCAAATGGAGAGACAATGTTTCTTCATCTGTAAATAGTAATCAATGATTTCTCTGTGGCTTGGTTATGAAGTTATATTGATAAAATAAGCCTAAAAGTTCCTTGTAAAGAGTAAACTCACATAAAAAGATAAAGTATTCATTGTCATGGGGGGGGAGAATCTTTTATTTCAATTTTTTTAACCATATCAATAATAGTTTACATCATCATTATTCACATGCATGATGATAGGAAAGAGATCCATAACCTCTTCATGTAGAAGTAGAGTTTCATACTTTCATGGAAATCCTTCCAGACCTCTGATTAAAATGAAGGATGCTTTTGTTTTTTTACCTATAATTTTGTAAGACTGATTTTTACTGATGCTGGGCTGATGAAGTGGAGCAGTGAGAGAGTTCAAAGGCAATAGGTTGCCAAGAACGGTAGGTTGAAGGGAAGCAGTGGACAGATCTACTCTTAAGCCACCAAGCTGGCAGCTAGGTGGGAAGTCAGATAAAGCAGGAAAAATATAGAAAATACTTTGAATACTTTACTAAAGTTATATGTACTTTCATTTGACAGTATTTTAAAGGGGTGAGGTCTCTTAACATATGTGACACCTAATAGGAGTTCTGTGTGGATATTTAGAGAGTAAAAATTGACTCAGCATCATAGGTGTCTAGTTCCAAAGTGGTTAAAGTAGGGCCAGAATGCAAAGACAGTTGGGGAACCATCTGAGTTCAGAATTAGTCTACATTTAACAGAATTCCCAATTATTTTTATACTTGTCTTATCCATAACCAGCTGTAAGATTCTGTTTTGTTTTGTTTGTAAAGTTTCTTTCCTTTCCTGCTCATCGGGTTTTATACAATGGCAATTTGGTTTTATACAATGGTCCTTTCTTAGTCATATTTCATTGGTTTACATAATTACAAAAACAAGTACAACTGGCAAAACTAGTTTGTGGACAAACAGATCTGCCTTTTGGTAAACATAAACTGTGGGAGCAGAAGTGCCCCTGGGACATTAGACCTGCCCCCTGGCCACTGCCCTCCCTTTGCCCCTCAGCACATGTTGAATTGAAAGCCAGGCACATTGTCAACCCAGTCTCAAGGATTGCTCATATGCTGCAAAAAAAAAAAAAAAAATGGTGTCCATTACGTGCTTGGCTGCAAGTAACAAAAGCCCTGACTGAAGTGTGTGTGTGTGTGTGTGTGTGTTTTAATTTTCTTCTTGTGTATGTGTCTCTTCAGATAAGGAGATGTATCATTTCAAATAACAGGAAGGTTAAAGCTAAAAGAGTCTTGAGAGTTGATTCAAAGTTTCGACAGCATCATCAAGTCCCAGATGATCTCCACATCTCTACTTTTCGTCCTCAGCATCAGCTTTGTCCCAGGACTAGGGCTAACTCCTTCCCTTTTCCTCGTGTAGGATGCACGAGGAAAAACAGGTGTCACCCATGGAATCCATCCTTCCCTTCTGTCTGCTTGGCCCACGTTGGGCCCCATGCTCACTCCTAGAGCAATCAATCCTCATCACCAAGGGAATGGCATGTGCCAATTGGTTTAGAATATTAGTGTCCTTTCCTGGAACTGGGGATGGGCACTGTTTCCCAGTCCTGTGGCTCTCATGAGCTGTGTGAATGCCTGAACAAAGCCAGGTCCTCGGTGGAGGAAAAAGGGAGGAAAAGATAGTGGCTCCTGTAATAATAAGCTCTCCTCACTTCATCATGGCCCCAAGCTGACCCTGTCCCCTCAGAGGCTGGGAATGTCCATCTCCAGACAATCTTCTTGGTCAACATGGTATCACCCACCTACTCTGTGCAGCTAAAATGGACAAAATGAGGGCTGGGGTTGTGGCTCAGCTGTAGATTGCTCGCCTAGGACATGCAAGGCCCTGGGTTCGATCCTTAGCATCACATAAAAATAAAATAAAGATATTGTGTCCATCTACAACTAAAAAAAGAATGATTTTTTTTTTAAAGTGACAAAATGAAACTGCAGAAACTAGTCTCACTTTAGTTCACAACCACAAATGTGATGGGCTCTCCCAGGTCCCCGGAGACCTGTCTCCATTTCCCTTGTTTGTTGTTCTGCAAGGAAGGAAGCGTTTCACAGATCTGTCCCCTCGAAGCTCCAGTCCCTGCTTCCTCTTCTCATGCTCTCATTGGTGTCTTTCTCTCAAACTTCACTGAGGAAGTAGAAGCCGTGGGACTAGATCCTCCCTCATCACAGACTCTGCCTTCCCTCTGTCCCCGTGGGTGGCCTGGCTCCTCCCTCAGGCCCAACTTGCCTTCCACTTGTGCTGGGACCCGAGCCCCACTCACTTCTCGGACCCTATCTGGCATCCATCCTTATTTCTCCATCTCTATCAGCGTAAAAAGGAACTAGAATCCTGCATCTTCAAAAACCCACAAAAACCTGTTCTATGACCTTTTCCCTCCTAGAAGAGTCTTGCTTTCCCACAGCAAAACGTCTTTAGAGTGTTATCTGGAATCTCCTCTTTCCCAGGCCTGGTCATCCCACCTCACTGTAGTGAGCTGCTTGCCCTACCACACCTCTAAAGTTTCTAATCAAAGCGACTCTTGACTTTACTGCATTTGTTTGACTTGACCACTGGGCACTTTCTCCAACTTCTTGCTTTCTCCCTCTCACCTTCTATAAGCACACCCCTTCCTATGCAGATTTGCCTCCTAAATCACTTGCTGTTTCTCAATCTCCTATTTTTGGGGACACCCAAACTTGATTTGGGACCTTCTTTCCCCCCTTTCTTCCCCTCCTTTCTCTTCCCCTTTCTTCCCACCTTCAGTCTTCTTTTAACACATACTTTTCTGGTTATCTTAACCCTGATTAAGAGCCTGGTTAGCAGATGATTGGCAGATTTAGCGTTCCAACCCTAACCTGTCCACAGCTCCAGGCTCACACAGACAACCAGCTGCCTCGGTCCCTATTGGGATATCTAGTAGCATCTCCACCCTCACATGCTCTACATGGGACTTTTGGTTCCTTTCAGCCTCTTTCCCTCAAACCTAGTCTTTACCAGCTTGGTAAACGGTGCCACAGTCTATACCATTGCCCCAGTCTAACTTGAAATCAGTTTTGTCTTCTTTAGTCCCATGCTCCTGTCCTCATATCAGCCAAGTCCTGGCACCTCTCCTCTAAGACATCCTAAATCCACTCATTTTCCATCTCTAGCACCAAGCTGCATTTATCTTATTATGGTTTGGATCTGGGGTGTCCAAACCATTTGTTAAAGTCTGGGTCCCCAATGCAGCAGCGTCACGAGTGGGACATTAGGGAAGTAATTGGTATAGAGTCATAATTTGATGTGATTTTGGGGAGATGGTAGAATCTGTAGGAAGTGGAGCATGGTTGGAGGAAGTAGGTCACTAGGGGACTATACCTTGTTCCTGGCCCCTTGGTGAGCTCCCCACTCCCTTTCCCAGGCACCATGAAGTACAGCTTTCTTCCACCATGCCCGTCTACCCTGATATTCTGCTTTACCACAGGTCCATAGCAACAAAGGCAGCTAACCATGGACTGAAATCTCTGAAATTCTGAGCCCAAATAAATCTTTTCTCCTTTAGGTTACTCATATTAGGTATTTTGATACAGCAACGAGAAGCTCACTGACTACTGCGATAACCTGATACAGCTTCTATTCTCACCCTCTGCTCAGAGGCCAACTAATCAAAATATGAAGTTAGATCATTTTACTCCCTTGTATAAAACCTTTCAATGGTTTCCTGTTGTGGGCAGAACAAAATTAAGATACTTATCAGAGCCTAAGAGGTTTTAACAGATCTGATGTGACCCCTTCTGACCCAGTCTGGTGAAATCAGGCCCAAGGCATTTTGAGCCTCTTCCTGCCTCTGAAAATACAGGCTGCCTCCCACTCCTTCCCACTCGTTCCCACTTGGGGCCTTCCAAGTTGCTCTGCTCCCTGATTTCTGCATGATTTGATCTTTGTTGTTATTCAAGCTTCAACTCAACTCACTGCCACAGAAGCCCCCCTGCCCCGGCTGCCCAGTCTAAATTGGTCTCTCGCCCTCCATTAGTCTACCTTTAATCCTGTTTAACATTTGTTCTAGAACTATTGCTATTTTAATTATTTCACCGTCCATTTCCAGACGGTAATTACCAGGGAGGCAGGATTCTTGGTCTTGTTTTTATTGTTAAACAAAATTTATAGGAGCCCATTGTTTTGAACTGAATTCCTATACTAGACCCTGCAGACCAAAGTGCAGTCACTTGTACTGGGTGCCACATACCCAAACTGAACAAAGAAAACCCCAGGAGGCTCACAGCAACCAGGCAGAAGGGGTCTGAGAAGAACAACATCAGGCTGTTTTCCTTACTGTACACTCACTACAGTGTTTCTGTGATCTCAAAAAGTATGGGGATTCTCCCCGCCAATAAGCAAGTAATCAGTTCTGTGGCAGATCCACAGGTTGAGGGTTTGGCCCCCAAGACTGACCTCAGCTCCCACACTTTGGAAGCAAATCACAAACCCCAGGTTGTTCTACTTGTGCTTCTGACTAACTATAAATTGGTGTTTCTATCACTTCCTCCAGTTCCATTAGTTTGCTCAAGTGGCCCACAGAACTCGGGGAAACACTTTTTTATTTTTTTTACCAGTTTATCATAAAGAATATGACAAAGGATCCAGATGAAGAGATGCGCAGGGCAAGATATGGGGGAAAGGACATGGGGTTTCCAAGCCCAAGCCAGGTGTGCCACCCTCCAGGTTGCTCTCTGATAAATGCAACAGAAAAGGGAAAGCGCATGATGATATTAGAGCTCAGGAGGAGCGCCTACCTCCAGGTTTCTATGTGGAAGCTTCCTGAGCCTGGTCCCTTTGGGTTTTTATGGAGGCTTCATTACAGAAGCATGATTGACTAAATTATAGTAATTGACTTAACTTTTACCACCTCTTTCCTTCCAGGGAGGTAAATAAAAATCCCGACCCTCTATTCCTGCCTGGGTCTTTCTGGTGACCAGCCCCCATTCCTGTGTTGGCCACCAGTCAACTCATCACACTTCAGAGATTCCAGGAATTTTAGGAGTTGTCTGCCAGGAAATGGGATGAAGACCAAATACACTTTTCACAGACCCAGTCTACCTTGGCTGGCTGGCATGGTAAGGAAATGCCCACGGTTGTAGCCCTAGTGAGAGAGTGACCACAAAACAACCCATTCCCTTTTTGTTCCCTGTTTCTGTTTTCTTCAGCCCTTTTCTGCCTCAGAAATCAAACTTCTCATCAGGACATCAGGAAATTCATTCTATTTTGTAAAATGAGATGTTGTCTGATTCTGGAACTACAAACAAAAGCCAGTTCGATCTTTAAATTGTAATTTTGGTGGTTTCAGCATCAACAACAATAACAAGAGCAAATAATAACCATAAATCAATAAATGAGTAATGTTGTTTGCCCCACTGACAGTTCACTTTCTGAAAGGAATGACCTCCTGGAGTGTGGTCAATAGAAGTGCCAGGACGAGTAGCCACGGGGGTCACCTGCTCTTCTTTCTGTTACCACTTGACTCCTTTAGCAAATGTGTCTTGTCAGGTTGTGTGCTAAGCACCAGACGATCCCAGGTAGAGAAAACACAGAGCTCGACTTCAGAACTCAACTAGTGGGTGGCAAGCTGAGAACTTAGACCGTGACAGTTGCTGTCTGATAAATGCAACAGAGAAGGGAAAGCACAGGATGATATTGGAGCTCAGGAGGAGCACCTACCTCAGAAAGATGAGATCAAGGAAGGCTTCTGGGTGAAGTGCTGCCTCCATTAAGTCTTGAATATAAGTAAGTGCTAACCGGGGAAGCAGGTTTGTCTGTGTGAGGACAGAGTCAGTAAGTGGTGGAGTCAGAATGGAAGCCATTATTTCCCAATTTCCTCACTGATAATGGTGCCCTTAAAACGTGGAGTCTGAGGACCCAACAAGAGCATTCGTGTCAAAGCGCTCGGCACTTGTTTTAGTCAGCTTTTTTCCTCACTGTAACCAAAAGACCTGACAATGATAACTTAGAAGAGGAAAAGCTTATTTGGGGCTCAGAGTTTCAGAGATCTCTGTCCATAGGCAGCCAGCTGCATTGTTCTGGGCTTGTGGTGAGGTGGAACATCCTGGTGGAAGAGTGGTGGAGGAGAGCCGCTCAGCACAGGACAGCCAGGAAGCAGAAGCGAACTCCACTCATGGGGACAAAACATAAACCCCAAAAGCAGACACCATGTGACCCACCTCCTCCAGCCACACCCTACCTGCCTACGGTTATCACCTAGTTAATCCATATCAGCGGATTGACCCACTTATCAGGTGAAGGCTCTCATAACTCCATCGTTTCACCTCTAAAACTTACTTTCATTCTCTCACACATGAGCTTTTAAACCATAACAGCACTGAAGCCAGCTTAGTACTCAGAAAATATCAGGCCCTATCACTAGCATTACTGATTTTCCTTTTGGAATGTTGATAGAGAAAGACTGCCTTTAAAACCTGGGACCTTTTCCTTGCAGTGAAAACAGGACTTGACTGTTCCCGATGGCCATGGGTCCCCTCTTCCCTCCTTCTTTATGATTGCTGTATTAGTTTATCCACTTAGAACATGCTCTGAATGTCCAACTTCGGTTGTTTTTTATTTGCTATTATTAAAAGGTAAAAATATAGAATTGATAATTACATGGAAAGATTAATGGTTTAAATTCTTCCTTGAGAAAGTAATACATGCGCTTGTTTAAAAAATTTTACAGGCTGGGTTTGTGGCTCAGTGATAGAGTGCTTGCTTACCATGTGTGAAGCTCTGGGTTCAATAATCAGCATCACATGAAAATAAATGAATAAAATAAAGGTACCAAAAAATACAACGACATTTTAAAAAAATTCTAACAACACAAATGAGTATAACATGAGATATAAAAGCTGTCTTCTTATGTATCCATATATAATATAATTATAGTTGAGCATAATCATAACCATTATTTTTTCCCAGAAAATATGTACAAATACACATATATTATATAAATATGTGTATAAAATAAAATCTTTGGAATCCTCCCTTATAATGATACTGTATTCTATATATTTTTTTAAACTCAAAACAGTCTCTTCTGAATGGCTATATAGTATTCCATTTTGTAGAGCCACTGTTGTTTATTTAATCATTTCTTAATGGGCATTTAAGCTTCCTCTAGCTTGTTACTATTACGAATAATAGAATCATGCTATCTCTATACAGTATATATTTAGCTCCTTGCACAGGTGTTTCTATGGGGAAAATTCCTAGTAGGGGAGTTGCTGAATTAAAGCAAATGTGCTTTTTAAATTTTAATAGCTATTGTCAAATTGTTTTCCAAAGAGGTTATACCAATTTACATTTCATTAATGGTACATGAGAGTTCCTGTTTCCCGTACTCTTGAGTACAATCAAATTTTATTTCTGCAAATATACTAAATGAAAGACAGTATCTTGTTTTAACTTACACTTTTTAAATTATCTAAAAACCTGAAACTTTTTTTTCTATATTTATTGGCTTTTTGCTTTTCTTTCCCCCTGCAAACTATCTACCTTTTACCTATTTTTCCATAGAATTGTTCACTTTTCTGTTGTTTATTTTTAGATCTTTTTGTGTGTCCAAAAACAACCCCAATTTATTCTCTTTCCTGTTATATAAATCACAAACATTTTTTTCTATCTTGTGGTTTATTTCTTGATGTTGTTTATAGTATTGTCTTGCAAAAGTTTTAACTTTTATGTGAGTAAATTGGTCATTCTTGTCTCATATATCTCCTGACCTTCCCCAGTTCAAAATTATGAAAAAAAATTACCAATGGTTTTTCTAGGATTGTTTTGGTATCTAGGATTGTTTCACATTTAAGTTATTGGTCCACCTAGAATTTATTGGGTATAAGAAGTAAAGCACTTCAACACTTCTTTACTCCCCTGACTTGCTTGTCACGACAGCATTTTTGAATTATTCACATTCTTCAAGTGACTTAAAATACCACTTTATTTATTTTTTAAATTCTCAAATATATTTGAGTCTATTTCTGGGCTCTTAGTTCTCCATTAATGACTTTATAACTTTATATTTCCTATAATTTCTCTGTAATGTAAATCTGTATTTCTTGTTATTTCTCTATCTTTAAAATATATTTTTTTGGGGGTGGTACCAGAGATTGAACCCAGGGGTATTTAATTATTAAAAAGAGCCACATCCCAGCCCTTTTTATTCTTTATTTGAGACAGGGTCTCACTAAGTTGCTTAGGGCCTTGCTAAATTTCTGAAGCTGGCTTTGAACTTGCGATCCTCCTGCCTCAGCCTTCTGAGCCACAAGATTACAGATGTGCGCCACTGCACTCAGGTAAAATATCTTAATATTGAGTAAAACTAGTTCTGTCTTGTTTCCCTGTTTATAGTTGTGTTGGCTATTCTCACACCTCTATTATTGCATATGAGCTTTATATCATTTTGTCAAAGTCCCCCCAAAATCCTACAAACTGTCTAGTATTTGGATGAGAATTACAATTGCTTCTGGGGAAGGTAATATTATCTTACTTTCTCCTGTTCTTTTATGTTCCTGTATCAATCAGGATGGGGTGGACAATTCTGCAAGAATAATGAAGTCCCCAGATCTCACAGTTTAACTCAACATAATTTTGTGCCAATTCTAATGTGGTGGGGGCTGCCCTGGGCAGACTATTTTGATCTTATAGCTCTGCATGATCAACAGAGGCCTCTGGGAACAGTGGAAGAGATTGTGACTGCTTAACAATTACCTATGAGCTCCCTGGAATTTCCAGCCCCCTTGTAGTCAGGTGGGCCATAAGTAAGACTATTCTGACCAAATGATCTGGAGCAGCAGTGATATATCACTTTCAGGATCAAAGCTTAAAAGAGCGTGTTTAAATCTTCCCTTGTCATTGGGTTGCTGAGGTCATGAGTTGAGATGACAGAGCTGAAAACAGATATTTCCTCAATAGCTGAACCCCTTCGTCATAGGTCAGCTGCCCTGGAGACCCACTTGGATCACATCAGAGCAGCTGTGATTTTGAAAATATCTTTATTGTGTTCAGGCCACTGAGTGTCCAGTTAAGTCATTATTGTAATGTTAAAAAAATTACAAAAAAACTTTCCTGGGAAGCTGCAGAGAAAAAAATTAAAATATTGACTTAACAGTCAGGTGATGGCAACATGGAAACTGAGCTGGGATAAAAACAGAAAACAAAAGGTTTGATTGAGATGACCTCAAAGGCAGACCTTGTGTGAAGTAGTAGGTAGCAATGAGCAGTGAAATGCAGGCAAGGTCACAAGCGTTCTTTAAAATACTTTAGGGTCTTCTTGAAAAAACTTCCAAAGTAGACAAGAAATCAAAGGGTGGTAGCTAATTTGTAGAAAATAAACAGAAGCAAGGGAGCTAGTTGGAAATCACATCAAGGGAAAAGGATTAATGGGACTAACTCTTGACAGGGTCCCTTGATATTGATGTAAAGCTAGGAATTATGGCAGTAAGTGTCTCCAATAGTCTGGGAAAGAAAATTCCTTTAATAGCACAGGCGCACTAAGGTAACTTCTGACCAGCTATTGACCCCAGTGCCTACATTACCACAGAATTGATTTGTAGATGAAGCCCCGCCCCCCTAAATAGAATGGCCACCATGATAGTTGCAGAGAGGACCAACTAAGATAAAAAAAACTCCACTTCCATGGGGCTGGGGTTGTAGCTCAGTTGTAGAGTGCTTGTCTCACATGCATGAGGTCCTGGGTTCAATCCTCAGCCACCACATAAAAATAAATAAATGAAAAAAGTAAAGACATTGTGTCCATCTACAACCAGCAAAAGAAACAAACAAAAAACTCCACTTCCTGAAGTGAAGGAGGAGTTGAACACCTAATTGGCAAAGAGTACAGAAAATGGTCACCAGTTCTCCTGGTAGACATCAAACAGTAATAAACTTGGAGATAGCCTTGTCTCCTTTGTCATTGTCTGCTGGGGACAGCTCTCTCTCTCTCTCTCTCTCTCTCTCTCTCTCTCTCTCTCTCTCTCTCTCTCGTGCTTTCTGCTTAAGCTTCACTTTGCTTTTACTTTATTTCACCTATAATACAGTTCTCTTGCATGGCTTTTGGTGTCTGACTTTGAATTTCCTTTCATCAGAACACAAGAACAGAGGTCAGAGTTTGGGCTGACCTCTATCCCTGCTTTTCCATGACACCTGTACCTATTAAACTGGTGTTTCAGGGGAAAATGTCAGAAATCAAAACCTGAGTGCTGACCTATGTGGTCGCTACTGGCTGTATCTGACAAAAGGTTGGGGAATGGGGAGAAGAAGAAAAAACAAAAGAGGAGGAGGAGGACAAAAGAAGAAAGAGGGTGAAAGGCGAGTGACTCACCCGAGACAGAGATTCAACCAAGGGATTTTATTGGGGGGGCTGCCCAAGGGGGAAGAAAAGCAGAGGCAGAGAGCAGAGAGAGGAGAGGAGGAGGGCAGAAAGAGTGAGCTTGTAAGCTTCGGTTTAAGAAGGGTTGCATAGGCCACATAGCAGGTGCTGATTGGCAGGGTGACTCAGGACACTGTGTTCCGTGGGGATTGGTCGAGAAAACTTTTGAATCTGGAGCCCTTTGGAGAGGAGGGGGAGGTGTAAGGGATTACCCGTGATGTTCTCACAAGACAGAAACTTAACTTCAGTGGGGAGTCTCCCACACACCCAACAGAGGGGAAGAAGAAAAAGAAGTTGTTTCTGTGACAAGCAAACAAAGGGACAAAGCACTTTGAGAAATACAATCATCCCTCAAGGAGAACTCTAAACATGGTTGGTTGCTCATAGAAATATCTGGAAGCAGACAGAGGGGCCTAATGGTTTCAAGAGTTGTGAGCAGTGCAAAGAAACCAAGAGCCCAGTTGAAAAATCCCAAGGCACCAGCTCTAATTCAGGGCAGGACACAGGCTGGGAAAGCTGTGTAGCTCAGTACTCAGGTGAGACCAAGTAAGGCAACGGAGAGGAAGGACTCTCCAGAGAGCAGAGCCAAAAAGCTCTGAGAAGTGCCCCATGCCTGGGGGGACAGTCCCAGAACTCAGGCTGTGCTCCAGGCCCAACCTCCATTGGAGTGGTTTGAGCCCGTGTGGGGCAGATGTCCGAAATCTGACTGATCAGATTCTCTGAGAAACTCGAGATGGAGGCTGAGATGTTGCCTTGTTCTGAGTCATCAGAACTAAGGACATCATGGGGAGGGTCATCCTCACCCAACAAGTGTGCCGAGAATTCTATAGAGAAAGCTGGTCTTCTCTGTAGAGAACAGAAAAAAATGCATCTTGTGGAGAACAAGAGAGGAACAATCATGTTTAAAGGGAGAAGATGAAAAGAAAGAGAGAAGTGTGTTTCTGCCTGTGTCCTGCAAGCTTTCTAGTCTCTCGGGCTCCCCTTGGTCGAATCTCCTTGAGCACCAGCTGCTTTCCTGTGGGCATCAGGAGACTCCCAAGCATCATGGCAGTCTATCTCCTTTTATTATTTAAGTATGATTGAATGGGTTTCTGTTTCTTTAAATCAAAAGAACCTCGACTGAGACAGTTCTCATACCTTATCACTGCAAAACCTCTCCAGGAAGGGCTGGCCCCTTCCTTCCTGCTGCACTGGCTGTGGTTACAGCATAGCAGTGAGATTTCTCCTCAGCATGCTCTGGGTTTAAATTATTACCGGGCAAGAGGAGTAACTGGAGAATTGGTTTATGCTTCCATCCCCACCTAGACTGTCCAGGCTTAAGAATGGCATCTTTAGTAACATTGAGAACAGCAATAATATGATAAAGTAAAACATGGATAATTCCAATTATCCTTAATTTCTTAATTGGGCTAAGAAAGAAGAAACTCTTTTCTTTATCTTTCTTATCAATTCAGTTCTGCTTTCTGGGAAGATTATTTTCTATCATCTCCTTTCTTCTAACACCTGTAACATCTCCCACCCTTTTTTACTGTCAGCTGAAGAACATCCTTCTGATTCCACTGAGACCAGACATAACCGTCTGATGGCCAGACATAACTGTCGTATCCTTCGCCAAATCTGCAAAACTAATTGCACCATGCCCGTGTCCTCTGCCCTGCATCCTGCTCCTATCAGTGCTGTCCAACAGGGTCTTCTATGGTGATAGCAATGTCCATCTCTCTATCACAAAGCCATAAGCCACATGTGGCTAGTGGCTGCTGTGCAGGACAGCCAAAATATAGAGCACTCAGTTTTGCTATAAAGGGAAATGGGCGTCATAGAGGGATAGGGGCCAAAGCAACAGTGCTTTTTTAAAGTCCAATAACCTTCTGGTTTATCTTCCCTCAATCTTATGCCTGGAGGGGAGGGTCAAGTTTCCAGCTGTGAAAGATGGCAGGGCCTGGTTGGTGAACTGGTTTTCCAATAATTTTCAGGTCCATCAGGCCCATCTTCACCCCTTACTCCCAGGTGATCCCGTATCACAAATCCTGAGCCTTTTGATGTCTCTGTGGTGCCATCCAGATCACTTCTAGTCCTTCCCAAGAGCCTCACTGATCTTCTCAATCAGGTATGTTGCCATACTGCTCTCTAGCTTCTACATGTGCATGTTAGGGGGAGGGGCATGTGTGCTGTCATTAAAAATACTTTTTTGGTCTCAGATTTAGTGAGGTTTTAGAGGAAGCAGAAGTAAAAGCATGTGTGAGATCAGCCATCTGTAACCAGACGCTTCCTCATTCCTATTTGAATGAGATTCTAAGCAAGTTTTCATCCTCTACCAAATCTACGTTTGCCACAGTAACGCGAGGCCTTCCCATTGCCTGTTCTGTGGTCTATTCTCAGTTATCTCATTTGACCACTTTGTAGGATTCACGTGGTTGATCAATGGCTTTTGGAACCCCTCACCATCCTCACTATTTTCTACATTTGGCATTCTTTCCCTCTCCTATATTTTGAATGCACTTTAAAAAATTAAGTTATAATTTAAATAGAGTAAAATACACAAATCTTAAGTGCACAATTCAATTAGTTCAGTAAATGCATATACCATTAACTCACACCCCAAGCAGGATGGAGAACATTGACATTCTTATTTTCTTCTACTGGGGATCCTCCTCTTCCTTTACCTGACTGTTAAATGTTGGAGTTCCCAAGGGGCTCAGTCCTTGGGCCTCCCGTGATTCTATCTATGTTGTCTCTCAATATTTAATCCCTTGGCTTTCTGTACCATTTAGACTTGTGCTGTCTATACAGTAACCACTAGCTCCATGTAGCTATCACATTTGAATTGAGTTTTGCTATGAATGGAAACTACAGACTGGAGTTCAAAGACTGCGCGTATTAAAGCATCATTTGGTACATATATTTACAATAGGGACAATTTTAATTTTTGTTTGATAATTTCAACTTGTCCTTTAGTGCCATAAAGACGCTACATATATTTATAACAAATTTTTATGTATCAGTTACACTTTTTTAGAAAAGGATATAAAATAGCTAATTGATATTTTTACATTGACTGCATGATAAAATACGATTTTGGATGTTTTGGGTTAAATAAAAATATTACTAAAATTAACTTTTCCTATTTTTTCCACTTTAAAAAAATATAGCTATTAGGAAATACATGTAACTTACATTTCTACTGGATGCCTCTAACATTGACAACTCCCAAATTTATATACCCAGCCTCAAACTCTCCTAAACCCCAGGTTTCACATGCAAATGCCTGCCTGACATACCCACTTTGCTGTATCATAGGCATTTCAAACTTAATAGCTCCCAAATGGAATTTCAGGACTTTCCTTACCCTATCTATTCCTCTCCAATTTCTCCTGTCTCAGTAAAAAATACCACTCTTTTTATTCAATTGCTCAGACCCAGAACTTTGGAATCATTCTTGACTGCTCCTGTCTCTCACTGTCCACATCCATTCTATCACAAATGCATACAGGATTAGGCAGCTTCTCACCTTTAACCCCATCTGGCACAGGCCATTGGATCCCACATGCCAGTCACAGGCTCCCGTATGTCCTGGCTTGCCCACTTCCCTCAACCAATCACTTCTCTGAACCGCAGCCAAATGGATTCTGTTACAAACATTTGACAGATTAAGTTACTGCCTTACTCAAGACCCTCAAGACCTTTTTGATCACACCATAAATCGAGAGTCCTTACCATGCTGTGCAAGGTCCTCCCTGATCTCTCCCTGGCCATTGCTCTGAACCCCTTCTCACCTTTTCCCCATGCTCTCTGCACGTCCCCTGCACCACACCTTGCAGTCTCTCTTACATGTTTCCATCTCAGGGGCTTCCCCCTGGTTGCTTCCTCTGCCTAGAATGTGCAATTCATGGTTTTCCACAAGGTTCACTCTTCAGATCATTCAAATGTCACCTTTTTCAGAGAGACCTTAGAAACTTTATCTAAAGCATCACTTTCGTTACCTATACCTCTATTGATTTTTTTTAGTTCTTCTTGACTTTCACTCCCTGGCCTTGTTATGTATTTATTTGCTTATTCTCTGCGTCCTCCACACAAATGTAGGCTTCATGAGAGTAGGACTCAGACATTTTTGTTCATTCCAGTGTCCCCACCACCTAGAACATTGTCTGCCACATGGTTGGTGCTCAAAAGTTACTTTTCAAATGACTAAGTAAGTGTATATGGATGAATGAATTGAAGAATTGAGTGAATTGGAAGCTGAGCCAGTTTTTGCATTAACATTGGCGGGAAAAGTAAATTCTATGAAGGCAAAGCCAGGAAAATGAGTCAGACGCTGGCAGGAATCCAGCTTCCACGGGTCAGCACCATCCTGGAGAGCTGGGGGTGAGGTTCTGGCCATCTTCTCCTTGGCTCCTTCCCTTAGAAGAGCACAATGCAACTTGTTTCTTTACTCTTTTAAATTACTTCTATTGTTAGGAGTAACATTGTAATTACCACCACCACCCCCTTTTTTTTCTTGTCATAGATCATTGACACCATGCCAGAAAATCACCTGCCCAGTCATTGTCTGTGCTGCTGCCATTCTTACCAGGGTGTGGCAGATGGTGTTCAACTCTCCTGCTCTTCAATTTTCAGAATTAGATGTCATGGTTATATCCTGTCCGTTCCTCCCAATAAACCAGAGATGGGATTCAATGATGAAGTACCAAAATGAGAACCAGCAGTCCTGAAGTACAATTCAACCCCATTGTAATAGTCTTAATAATTGATAAATTCCCACAGATCTGACTTATCAAATCTTCTTTGTTAAAAATACATAAAGTCTTCTTTGTCTATGCAACATTCTACGCAGTGGTGAATCTGGGTTATTCTCTACAGCTGCTACCTTTTAAGAACTAAGAAAAATTACATTGTTATCGGCAGCTTCTACTTCTTTTGTAAATATAATTTTGTAATATGTTTTTGTTGTTTGAAATATTAGAAAATACAGTTAAATAAAAAGAAGAAAATTTAAAAACATCTATGATTCTAGTATACCATTAACATTAGTTTGTATCACTTCCAGAATCTTTCTTCTGAAAACACATTTCAATGCATGTATAACATTGATAAATAGATAAACTGCACATTCTTACATTGAGAAAATCTTCTTGCAAATATATGGGTTATATGCAAAAGCTAATGCTGTTGGGTGAACACCTTTTATCAGCATATTTCTTGTCCATTAATATCACAGCCACTATCTGCAAAACTTCTGCTCCCTGAATATTGATATATCCATTCTTGACGGGGAAAAAAAAGTGTGTGCCAAACTGCTAGTAAATAGCACCATTCTGCAAAAAGTAGTGGCCAAAGCCAAAACCCCAAGGCAACATATATCGCTGGTAAAATATGTGAAATTAATAACACTTATGAAATCTGAAAAGGCCTAGTAAATTTTATGACTAATGACAAGGACATTTAAATTAAAAAAAAATTAAATGAAAACCAGTGTTTCTCAGTATTTGTAAGGAGTATTATTGTAGATATATTACTCAGTTCCTCTATCCATAATTTGAAAACCATTGTGAACTTTTCAAAGTGGTCATTTGAAATAAATAAATCAGTGTATAAAAATCAGGGTAAATTACGAGAGTCCAATGATTACAACTAAAACATTGCCTTTTAATTTATTTTTTAAACAAATTAGCAACCAGAACAAACATTAAACAAATTTATAGCATTAATAAGCCATTTAACTTAATTTTCCCTTCTTCACTTCCACTTCCTTCTCCTTTTCTTGCTTTTTTTTACTTTGCTAAAGAAGTGCTGAACTAGAACCAAAGCAAAAGATTCAAATATTGTCTAGACTGGATCTAACTGAACTCACAGTCCTTTTATTTTGAGATTCTTCTTCAAAGATCAATGAGACTCAAGAGGAATCTCCCACATATAGACAGATGGAGTATTTCTGGGTCTACCCTGAAAGTGACTGTCAATCAAACTTAATTAGCACAATCTGGCAACAGGCTAGCATGCTAAGAGTGATCACCTTGCTTTCTCCTGAAGATAAAGGACCAGTTGGCGTTCGCAGCCCCATCTCTTCTCCAGAACTTTAATAAAGGGCGGTCAAAAATCATCATTTAGCAACTTTGCAGTCACCTAGTCTGTAGTCACTCTTCTGATTTCTCAGAAAATAATAAAACTTCACTCACCCGCATCATTATACAAAATACATGTATGAAGATGTGAATTTATGTCAACATACCTTATGTATAATCAGAGATATGATAAATTGTGGTATAAAGATGTATTAAGAATTGTAATGCAAAAATAAATAAATTAATAAATAAATAAGGTTAAAAAATATAACTTCACTCATTTATTCACTTATTCGAAAGACATTTATTGAGAACCTTCTTCATATCAGGTGCTGCAAAGGCTTTAGAGATATAAGATGTGGTATTTAATTTTATGTGTCAACTTGACTGGGCCAGGGCTGCTCAAATATTTGGCTAAACATTATTTCTGGATGTATCTGTACAGGTGTTTCCAGATGAGATTAGAATCAGTAGATTTTATAAAACAAATTGCCCTTTTCCATGTAGGTGGGTGTCATCCAATCTGTTGAAGGTTGGAGTAGTACAGAAGGTGAAGGATGGAAGAATCAGTCTCCCTTTACTGACTGAATGTTGAGTTGGAATATCTCGTCTTCTCCTGTCCCCAGACAGACATTTAGGCCATCAGCTAAATGATTCTCCATGTTTCGCAGACTTGGTTCTCAGGCCTTTAGACTCAGACTGAACAACACTATTGGCTGTCCTGGGTCTCCAGCTTGCAGATGGCAGATCGTGGGATGTCTCTGCTTCCATAATTGCATGAGAAAATTTCTCAAATTAGCTTTCTCTCTCTCTCTCTCTCTCTCTCTCTCTCTCTCTCTCTCTCTCTCTCTCTCTCCATATATATATTTCCATCTCCTATGGGTCTTGTTTCTCTGAGAACCTTGACTAAAACATGCAGTGAATGACGTAGACATGCTTTTTGACCCTGGTTGATTTCATTGTCCAGGAGGAGAACAAACATTAAATATTTAATTCCAACTAGATTAGGTACAGGGAAGAACAGATTGTTTTAATGAAAAACTGAATGAAGAACTATCTCTGTCTCCAGGCTCAAGGTAAAGCTTCCCTGAGGATGTTGCCATGCTGCAGATCCTGAAGGTGAAGGACAAATTGGTGCTCCCTACCCGACCCCTCTCCAGAACTTTGAAGAAGGGGCGACAAAATACACAAAGGCTTCAAGGCAGGCAGATACCAAACTTCTGGAAGGCCTCGTAGCCAAAGGAGAGAGGAGCTCTTGGGTTTATGGTACTGCTGAGTGTTTAAACACAGTTATAACCAGGGGTGATGGAGATTTGGGAAGACAACTATCAAAGAATGGTGTTAAATTCAAGGAATACCAAATTAGCCACTCTTTCTCCTATAGTTCTTCATCTCCTTTCTTTGCTCACCCTTTGAAGGTTGGTGCTCACTCATAACTCTATCCTTGGTCTTGGCTCTCCTTCATTCATATGTGTATATTTTTCTCTAGATGATTCTCCATGTTCCGCAGACAGGTCTGACATGCTTCCACTCCAGGGCCCTTGCCCTTCTATGTCCCTCTATAGAGACAGAGAAGGGCACCTGGTGCACTTTTCTCTCTCTTTTAGATTTCTACTTAAACGTGAACTTTTCAGAGAGATCTTCTGGCCATTTATTACCCACTGTTCCTTTATTATCTTTTATATTGCTTAAGAGCTCTAATATGACCTGGCATTGCATTACATTTCTTGGTTTATTATATATTCCCCCTATAATGAGAGTTCCATGATGTCAAAACCTTTGTCACTGCTGCACAAATATTCAGCCATTCATATAATGTTACTGGCACAAAGTAGGTCATATTCCCTTATTGGGTAGGTGAATGAATTCTTGAATGAATGAGTGAATGAATGATGAAATGGATTTAGCTCTTGACCACATGTTATGACTTCAAGTCTACACTTTCTGCCTTCTCTCTTCTGAATGCCAGATTCACTTATTCAACTTCTTGTTTGTTGCCTCTGCTGGTGTGGCCTAGGAGCACATAGATTTAACATGCTCCAAATGGAACTCATCAACCCCCTCACAAACACACTTAAACCTGCTGTTTTTCTTGTGTTCTTCTCTTTTTTGAATGACTGCATGATCCATCCAGTTGCCCAAGCCACAAACTTCATGCTTTCCCTTTACCCTCCATATTCCTTTCATTACCAAATGCTGCTGATTCTACCCTTGTGACTCTGCCCCCATCCTGTGCTTCCCCACAGACTTCATAATACTCATTTGTTTATAATTATTTTCCAAATTATTTCCTCTGACGGTTGCCTTACTATCAATTTTGTCTCCTACCAATTCATGCTCTACCCTGCCACGAAGGAAATCTTTTAATAATACAATTGCAATCACTTTTTATTGCATGAAGCAATGGCTCCTCTTTTCTGTAGGTAATATCTAAGCATCTAGATACAGCACACAGGCTTGGGATGTAGCTCAGTGGTAGAGCACTTGCCTAGCATGCACAAGGCCCTGGGTTTGATCCCAAGCATGGCAAAACAAACAAAACAAAACAAAAAAAACCCATAAAATTTATTTCTTGTCATTTCTGCTTTGATTTCCATAGTGTTCTGCCACCACCATTCACATTAGCATGGTGATATGCAACAAGTATTTTGAATATATGAATGTATGTTTTTCTTGGTTTTACAGAGTCCTCCTGTTCCTGGGGAGAAGAGAGGGTCCTTAGAGACAGTGTATCTCATGACCTCACTTCAGGATATGACCTTTGTGCAAGTTTGCCTCTTTGAAAGGGTAGAGCTGTGCCATCTGAAGGGTCTTGTACAGATGTATGAATGAAAAACTGATATGTCCATGTTCATCATTTCCAGGGAAGAGGTAAGCTGCAGCATATAGTCAGGCTTTGCTGGCACTGAGAACTTCCCCTTGTCATTGGGTCTGCATCTTCGATGCTGGGGTTATTCCCATAGAGAGATACCATGGCTGTCTTATATGGTTTGAAGAGCTTTCATGTTGAATAGGGAATCCATTTACTCTGTATAAATCTAAGTAGATTTTTTGATAGATTTATAAGCAGAAGCTAAAGTTGTGGCAGTGCTTTCCTTGGGCTGAATAAAAGGGACACATTTCTGGTGACTGAATGGGCTGCCTGCAAAAGTAATGACTCCTCATAATTGAGGGGATTCACACAGATCATAGAGAGACACTCTATGGCTGCATGTTTCCAAGGAATCATATTTCTGACCAGTGTTGAATCAGATCAGAACAGATGTCCCTTCTCTGCTCTGATATTCAATTTGTCTCTGAGTCAAAGGATAATTACACAATCCTCCATTTTGCTTGGTTGTGTAGACCTAGACTTTGGAAAACAGATGGGAAAACAGACTTTGAAACTAAAAGCCCAAGAATTAGTGTGTCTATTTTTATCAGGTGGTTTTGTATAATCCTCAGATTTAAAAAATACCCTGAAGAAAGTTGTTTGTAGATCAAAATTTCCTCATAGTATTGTCACAGTGAGATATTTTAACAACTAATATATTATCAACCTGCAAACGAGAAACCACTAACAGTTTTCAATGCATTAAATAATTTAGATCCCATCTCAAAGTTTATTGCAGCTTGACAAGAACACTTCTCGATCTTACATTCTGTTGGTTCGATTCTATGAAATGAGCAGCTGGTTGTATCCAGACTTTTAAAGCTCCTGGTTTCAAAATAAGATCCTAGAGCTGCTTTAAATTAAAGATTTAAGATTTGAAAAGTTACATATACAGTATTAGTCAGGGTCTATTTAAGAAAAGAGAAACCATTCTAGATATTTTAAGCAGAGAGAATGTAACACAAAGATTGGTTCCATGGGCGTTGGAAAGGCTGGAGGACCAAGACAAAAAAGATTAGTGACAGATTGGTAACTACAAGAAACTGATTCCTCCCTGAACTAGTGTAACCGACTCAGAACCAGGAACAGAAACTCAGGGGCCGGCTCTGCTCACCACACTGCACGCAGTCACCATCCCCACTGCCAGTGCTGTGAACAAGGCTGCCACTACAGCCTCTGTCACACTAAAGCCACTGCCAATACCGTTGCTGTTACTAACAGCCTCCGTCATGCTGCTGCTGCTGCCATTATTACCATGGTCACTAT
The DNA here is from genome assembly GCF_047511675.1 of Marmota flaviventris. Classification (NCBI taxonomy): domain Eukaryota; kingdom Metazoa; phylum Chordata; class Mammalia; order Rodentia; family Sciuridae; genus Marmota; species Marmota flaviventris. The sequence goes on from NC_092500.1 coordinate 69,000,497, forward strand.
GGATGTGGCTGCTTTCACCCCAAACTGACACCCATAGGCAGGAAGAAAGGGAGGGATGGAGTCACTTCTTGCCTCTTCTTCTTGCTTTAATCCTTTGGGGAACCAAGGAGCAAGGTGACCTGGACAAAGCAGTTTGAGATGTTAAGAGACAAAGCTACAACCAATTTGTAGATTTAATTGGTGGCTTTTATTAGCAACTCATAAATTGGGAAGCTGCCTCTGTTATATAAATAGAATGAAAGTTCCCACGGGACACTTGTGGAACAGTTGGTTTTATAAGCTGGGAACAAAGAAACAGAACAACATGGGGAAAACCCCAATATGTTAACACCAAGTTACTTTTTGGTAAGGGTTGAAGCCGAGGGGACTTTCTAATTATGCTGACACAGATAGGCTGGAATCTCTTGTTTCCAAGAAAAACTGCTCTGTTTGGGGATCTGTTTCTTTAAAATTTCATTTTAATTATGTGGTGTTTATCTCGAGTGACTCCATTTTGGTTTGGTTGGGGCCGCGTACAGGAGTTTAGTTGAAAACAAGGGCCTCCCGTCATTTTTGTTTAATGGTACGATCCCAACCCTTTGCAAGAGAGCAGAGCACATAAGAGGAGAAATTAAGAACATATAAACAAATGGCCTAAATGATAGAGATTGGTAAAATTGTTCCAAGTTTTGAAGGTGATTTTTATAAAAAAACAAACCAATTAGATTTACACCAAGATTCTAGAATGGTGGCTAAGTGATCAATTACGAGCATTTACACAGGGAGAAGATAGCCATGAGAAGCTTGCTGGAGGTTATTAACCTACTCTGTTCAATACCTCTGAAACCAGATCATCACAAGGGCCACACCTTAGCGACTCAAAAAATAACAATGGTGGGATATCTTGAGTTATGTATGTTTGAGAAACTTGCCCCAAATCAGAGAGAGAAGGTAATATTTTAGGTCACCTATTCTTTCAACATCCATGCATTTGCTACACCTCATGGGTGGAGAAGATTATAGTTTAGGAAGTGTTAGGTGCAGGGCAGGCTGAACTAACGTTGTCTGCAGGGTGGTCTGAACACTTGACTTTCACCCTCACCCGTCTGGTTCCTTATCGCTTGTTTGCCTCAAGTCTGAACACTTAACCCCTCTCAAGGCTGAACACTTGACCCCACTCAAGGCTGAACCTGTATGGTGAAACAGAAACTCATATCTGACCCCCGCCCCGTCTTCCTGAAGGCAGAAGATGACCCTCTTAGCAACTACTTTATGATCCAATCACTGTACGCCAACAAGGCAGCTTGCAGGCCCAGACAGCCCATTAGATTTTGGTTATAAAAACTCTCTCCTGCCAGGCCCCCCTCTCTTGCTCTCTCTCTCTCTCTTCTCCCCCCCCCCTTTTCTCTTCCTTCCCTGTTTTTTTTTTTTAATTTTTTATTGTGGGTTGTTCAAAACATTACAAATTTCTTGACATATCATATTCCACACTTTGATTCAAGTGGGTTATGAACTCCCACCTTCACCCCATACACAGATTGCAGAATCACATCAGTTACACATCCATTGATTTACATATTGCCATACTAGTGTCTGTTGTGCTCCGCTGCCTTTCCCATCCTCCACCTTCCCCCCTCCCCACCTCTCCCCTCCCCTCCCCTCCTCTCTCTCTACCCCCTCCACTGTATAACCCTGAGGGTCTCCTTCCATTACCATGCAATTTCCCTTCTCTCTCCCTTTCCCTCCCACCTCTCATCCCTGCTAAATGTTAATCTTCTTCTCCTGCTCTTCGTCCCTACTCTGATCTTAGTTACTCTCCTTATATCAAAGAAGACATTTGGCATTTGTTTTTTAGGGATTGGCTAGCTTCACTTAGCATAATCTGCTCTAATGCCATCCATTTCCCTGTAAATTCTATGATTTTGTCATTTTTTAATGCAGAGTAATACTCCATTGTGTATAAATGCCACATTTTTTTTATCCATTCGTCTATTGAAGGGCATCTAGGTTGGTTCCACAGTCTTGCTATTGTAAACTGTGCTGCTATGAACATCGATGTAGCAGTGTCCCTGTAGCATGCTCTTTTTAGGTCTTTAGGGAATAGACCAAGAAGGGGAATAGCTGGGTCAAATGGTGGCTCCATTCCCAGCTTTCCAAGAAATCTCCATACTGCTTTCCAAATTGGCTGCACCAATCTGCAGTCCCACCAGCAATGTACAAGTGTACCCTTTTCCCCACATCCTCGCCAGCACTTGTTGTTGTTTGACTTCATAATGGCTGCCAATCTTACTGGAGTGAGATGGTATCTTAGGGTGGTTTTGATTTGCATTTCTCTGACAGCTAGAGATGTTGAGCATTTTTTCATGTACTTGTTGATTGATTGTATGTCCTCCTCTGAGAAGTGTCTGTTCAGGTCCTTGGCCCATTTGTTGATTGGGTTGTTTGTTCTCTTATTGTCTAATTTTTTGAGTTCTTTGTATACTCTGGATATTAGGGCTCTATCTGAAGTGTGAGGAGTAAAGATTTGTTCCCAGGGTGTAGGCTCCCTATTTACCTCTCTTATTGTTTCTTTTGCTGAGAAAAAACTTTTTAGTTTGAGTAAGTCCCATTTGTTGATTCTAGTTATTAACTTTTGTGCTATGGGTGTCCTATTGAGGAATTTGGAGCCCTACCCCACCGACTGTAGATCGTAGCCAACTTTTTCTTCTATCAGACGGCGCGTATCTGATTTGATATCAAGCTCCTTGATCCATTTTGAATTAACTTTTGTGCATGGTGAGAGAAAGGGATTCAGTTTCATTTTGTTGCATATGGATTTCCAGTTTTCCCAGCACCATTTGTTGAAGATGCTATCCTTCCTCCATTGCATGCTTTTAGCCCCTTTATCATATATAAGATAGTTGTAGTTTTGTGGATTGGTTTCTGTGTCCTCTATTCTGTACCATTGGTCCACCCGCCTGTTTTGGTACCAGTACCATGCTGTTTTTGTTACTATTGCTCTGTAGTATAGTTTGAAGTCTGGTATCGCTATACCACCTGATTCACACTTCCTGCTTAGCATTGTTTTTGCTATTCTGGGTCTTTTATTTTTCCATATGAATTTCATGATTGCTTTCTCTATTTCTACAAGAAATGCCGTTGGGATTTTGATTGGCATTGCATTAAACCTATAGAGAACTTTTGGTAATATCGCCATTTTGATGATGTTAGTTCTGCCTATCCATGAACAGGGTATATTTTTCCATCTTCTTAGATCTTCTTCTATTTCTCTCTTTAGGGTTCTGTAGTTTTCATTGTACAAGTCTTTCACCTCTTTTGTTAGGTTGATTCCCAAGTATTTTATTTTTTTTGAAGATATTTTGAAAGGAGTGGTTGTCCTCATTTCCATTTCAGAGGATTTGTCGCTGATATACAGGAATGCCTTTGATTTATGCGTGTTGATTTTATATCCTGCCACTTTGCTGAATTCATTTATTAGCTCTAATAGTTTCTTTGTAGAGCCTTTTGGGTCTGCTAGGTATAGAATCATATCATCTGCAAATAGTGATAATTTAAGTTCTTCTTTTCCTATTTTGATGCCTTTAATTTCTTTCGTCTGTCTAATTGCTCTGGCCAGTGTTTTGAGAACTATGTTGAACAGAAGTGGAGAGAGAGGGCATCCCTGTCTTGTTCCAGATTTTAGAGGGAATGCCTTCAGTTTTTCTCCATTCAGAATGATGCTAGCCTGAGGCTTAGCATAGATTGCTTTTACAATATTGAGGTATGTTCCTGTTATCCCTAGTTTTTCTAGAGTTTTGAACATAAAGGGATGCTGTACTTTGTCGAATGCTTTTTCCGCATCTATCGAGATGATCATATGGTTCTTATTTTTAAGTCTATTGATGTGGTGAATAACATTTATTGATTTCCGTATATTGAACCAGCCTTGCATCCCAGGGATGAATCCTACTTGATCATGGTGTACAATTTTTTTGATATGTTTTTGTATCCGATTCGCCAGAATTTTGTTGAGGATTTTTGCATCTAGGTTCATTAGAGATATTGGTCTGTAGTTTTCTTTCTTTGAAGTGTCTTTGTCTGGTTTAGGTATCAGGGTGATGTTGGCCTCATAGAATGAATTTGGAAGTTCTCCCTCTTTTTCTATTTCCTGAAGTAGCTTGAAAAGTATTGGTATTAGTTCTTCTTTAAAGGTTTTGTAAAATTCTGCTGTATACCCATCCGGTCCTGGGCTTTTCTTAGTTGGTAGTCTTTTTATGGTTTCTTCTATTTCCTCAATTGATATTGGTCTGTTTAGGTTGTCTATATCCTCCTGACTCACTCTGGGCAGATCATATGACTTAAGAAATTTATCTATGCCTTCACTATCTTCTAATTTATTGGAGTATAAGGATTCAAAATAGTTTTTGATTATCTTCTGTATTTCTGAAGTGTCTGTTGTGATATTGCCTTTTTCATCCCGTATGCTAGTAATTTGAGTTCTCTCTCTTCTTCTCTTCGCTAGCATGGCTAAGGGTCTGTCGATTTTGTTTATTTTTTCAAAGAACCAACTTTTAGTTTTGTCAATTTTTTCAATTGTTTCTTTTGTTTCGATTTCATTAATTTCAGCTCTGATTTTAATTATTTCTTGCCTTCTACTTCTTTTGCTGTTGTTTTGCTCTTCTTTTTCAAGGATTTTGAGATGAAGTATGAGATAATTTATTTGTTGGTTTTTTCTTTTTTTAAGGAATGAACTCCAAGCAATGAATTTTCCTCTTAGAACTGATTTCAATGTGTCCCATAGATTCCGATATGTTGTGTCTGTGTTTTCATTTATCTCTAAGAATTTTTTAATTTCCTCCTTGATGTCTTCTATAACCCATTGATCATTCAGTAACCTATTGTTCATTCTCCAAGTGATGTATGCTTTTTCCTTCCTTCTTTTATCGTTGATTTTCAGTTTCATTCCATTATGATCAGATAAGATGCATGGTATTATCTCTACTCCTTTATATTGTCTAAGAGTTGCCCTGTGACATAATATATGATCTATTTTTGAGAAGGATCCATGTGCTGCTGAGAAAAAAGTGTAACTGCTTGATGTTGGGTGGTATACTCTATATATGTCAATTAGGTCTAGGTTATTAATAGTGTTATTGAGTTCTATAGTTTCCTTATTCAACTTTTGTTTGGAAGATCTGTCCAGTGGCGAGAGAGGTGTGTTGAAGTCTCCCATGATTATGCTATGGTGGTCTATTAGACTCTTGAACTTGAGAAGAGTTTGTTTGACGAACATAGCTGCACCATTGTTTGGGGCATAAATATTTATGATTGTTATGTCTTGTTGGTGTATGGTTCCCTTAAGCAGTATGTAGTGTCCCTCTTTATCCCTTTTGATTAACTTTGGCTTGAAATCTATTTTATTTGATATGAGTATGGACACTCCTGCTTGTTTCCGAAGTCCATATGAATGATATGATTTTTCCCAACCTTTCACCTTCAGCCTATGTATGTCTTTTCCTATCAAATGCGTCTCCTGTAGGCAGCATATTGTTGGGTCTTGTTTTGTGATCCATTCTACTAGCCTGTGTCTCTTAATTGGTGAGTTTAAGCCATTAACATTTAGGGTTATTATTGAGATATGGGTTGTTCTTCCAGCCATATTTGTTTATTTCTGTTACTAAACATGGTTTGTTTTCCTCTTTGATTATTTTCCCCCCCTTTACTGTCCTACCTCCCACTGTTGGTTTTCATTGTTATTTTCCATTTCCTCTTCCTGTAATGCTTTGGCGAGGATGTTTTGAAGAGATGGTTTTCTAGCTGCAAATTCTTTAAACTTTTGTTTATCGTGGAAGGTTTTAATTTCATCTTCCATCCTGAAGCTTAATTTTGCTGGATACACAATTCTTGGTTGGAATCCATTTTCTTTCAGTGTTTGAAATAAGTTATTCCAGGATCTTCTAGCTTTCAGAGTCTGTGTTGAAAGATCAGCTGTTATCCTGATTGGCTTACCCCTAAATGTAATCTGCTTCCTTTCTCTTGTAGCTTTTAAAATTCTCTCCTTATTCTGTATGTTGGGCATCTTCATTATAATGTGTCTAGGTGTGGATCTCTTATGATTTTGGACATTCGGCGTCCTGTAGGCTTCTAGGATTTGGGATTCTGTCTCATTCTTCAAGTCTGGGAAGTTTTCTCGTATTATTTCATTGAATAGACTGCTCATTCCTTTGGTTTGGAGCTCTGTACCTTCCTGTATCCCAATGACTCTTAAGTTTGGTCTCTTAATGTTATCCCATATTTCTTGGATGTTCTGCTCATGGTTTCTTAACAGTCTTGCTGAGCTGTCTATGTTCTTTTCCAGTTGAAATACTTTGTCTTCATTGTCTGATGTTCTATCTTCTAAGTGTTCTACTCTGCTGGTAGTATTCTCCATTGAGTTTTTAAGTTGGTTTATTGCTTCCTGCATTTCTAGGATTTCTGTTTGTTTGTTTTTTATAACCTCTATCTCCCTGTATAGTTGATCCTTTGCTTCCTGGATTTGTTTGCGTAATTCATTGTCGAAGTGATCTTTCATTGTCTGATTTTGCTGTTTAATGTCTTCCTTGATACTCCAGATCATCTGAAGCATGTATATCCTGAATTCTTTATCTGACATTCCATCTGCTGCAGCTGTTACCTCTTCTAAAGTTGCGTTGACCTGCATTGCTTGTGGTCCTTTCTTTCCTTGTCTTTTCATACTGCTTGCGTATCTTTCCTGCAGGCGCGGGCGGCGGCTCTGCTCTCTCCTTATTCCAATTGGGGTGTCGTGGCTACCACGCCGGCAGGTCACTGGGCCTGTTCTGGGCGTTGGCGGCGGCTCTGTTCTGCCCCTACTCCAATTGGGGTGACGAGTGTACCACGCCGGCAGGCCACTGGGCCTGATCCGCCGGTCGGTTGCAGGTTTGCCTACCCTGCAGGCGCGGGCGGCGGCTCTACTCTGCCCCTACTCCAAATGGGGTGACGTGTCTGTCGTACCGGCAGGCCACTGGGCCTGTCCCGCTGGTCGGTCGCAGATCTGCCCACCTTTCGGGCATGGGTGGAGGCTCTGCTCTGCCCCTACTCCAATTGGGGTGTTGTGACTACCCCGCCTGCAGGACGCTGGGCCTGTTCCTGGCACGGGCGGCGACTCTGCTCTGCCCCTACTCCAATTAGGGTAGTGTGTGTACCACGCCGGCAGGCTCCTGGGCCTGATCCGCCGGTCTGTTGCAGGTCTGCCTACCTTGGAGGCGCAGGCGGCGGATCTGCCCTGCCCCTCCTACCATGCCTGCGGACCCCTGGGCCTGATCTGCAGGTTGGTCACAGGTCTGCTCACCCTGCGGGCACGGGTGGTGGTTCCGCTCCGCCCCCACTCCAATTGGGGTCACATGACCACCACACCGGCAGGGCCTGAACCGGGCGTGGGAGAAGGATCTGCTCTGCCCCTACTCCAGTTGGGGTGACGTGTGTACCACACTGGCAGGCCACTGGGCCTGACCCGCCAGGCTGTCACAGGTCTGTTTACCTTGCAAGCGCGAACGGCGGCTCTGCCCTGCCCCCCCTACCATGCCCATGTACCACTGGGTCGCGGGTCTGCCCACCTTGCGGGTGCGGGTGGCGGCTCCGCTCCGCCCCCTCTCCAATTGGGGTCACGCAGTCACCACGCTGGCGAGCCGCTGGGCCTGCTCCGGGTGCTGGCGGCGGCCCGGCTCCTCCCCTCTGGCTTGACGACAAATTGAGGAGACTCGGGTGTCTGTGCCTCACCCCCCCTACCAGGAGACCAACTGTTTATGTCGCCGCTGGTATTGATGAAGTTCTCTCCTCCGCCGCTTTCTGATGACATCAGATCTCTGCCATGTTGGTATCCTATGCGAATGGCAGCATTTCGTTCCCCTTGCCGGGCAACCAAAGCAACGGGTGAGTCCTGACCGGCCCTCAGCAGGACCCGGACCGAGAAGCAGTTTCCGCGGGCTCCTCTTTTCCTTCCCTGTTAATCAGATACTGCCACAATAAAGATCTCTTGGTCTCTCCAAGTGTTGTGGTCCCTTTCCTTTCAGGAAGAACAGCAAAGGCAGCTGGAACTCAGAATGATTCAATGCCTTATCTAAGGTCACAAAGTTGGGAAATTGCAGAACTGGGACTGTGATTCAGATCTCTTAGCTAGTAGTTAGTGTTTTAGTATGCACTGCTGCCCCCAAATGATGGAAAGACTTGCACAGCCGTCTTTCATGTTTATAAGGATGATTATTTCTTGATGGGATGGAAGATTGGCAGGGAGTCATCTAAATGTTTTTTTCTGTGAATTTTGCCATGTATTTGGGGAGCACAGAAGAGGTGGGAAAAGGGGATAAGAAGGTTAAGGGGTTAAGAAGTATTGATGATACCAGGACTGTGCCTGGGCATGCTGGGGCCTTCTGGATTACTTCATTTCCATATCATCTTTCTAGTTTAAGCTAAAACTGTTTTGAAAAACTCTCACTTTTAATAAAGTATAGTATCCTAAAGTTTACCTGAATAAACTATTTTAGGTCTTCTGGAAACAAAGTAACAAGTGAAGTAAACCAAAAGAATTTGTTGCCAGAAGTCCTAAAAGAATGACCTGAAATTCTCTAAACAGAAAATAATTAAAGAAGGAATCTTGGACCATTAGGAAAGAAGGAAGAACATGGAAAACCAAACTATGGGTAAAGACTGTAGAATTTCCTTTTTCTTTTGAATTTTATAATTTATGATTGATTAGTGAAGCAAAATTATAATACTGTCTGAATATTGTAATATTGTTCCAAATATTTATAGAGAAAATATTTAATACTTTTAGAAGCACAAGAGGATGAAGGGAGAGATAATTTCTTTACTTCATTCAAACTGGTAAAATGGCAATTCCAGTAGATGGTAATAATGTAATAAACACTCCAAAATAAGTTCATTATACAAATAGATACACTCAAAAACACTATAGGTTGGGCTGGGGATGTGGCTCAAGTGGTAGTGCGCTCGCCTGGCATGCGTGCGGCCCAGGTTCAATCCTCAGCACCACATACAAACAAAGATGTTGTGTCCGCCGAAAACTAAAAAATAAATATTAAAAAATTCTCTCTCTCTCTCTCTCTCTCTCTCTCTCTCTCTCTTTTAAAAAAAACACTATAGGTAAATAAAAACTAAATTTTAATAAAGTGCTAGTTACATAAAGGCAGAGAAATGAAAACAGATCAGATCAAACAAAAAAAATGGATAATACTCTGGCAAGATATTTGGACTAATTTTTTTGAGCTTATATTTTAATTACTGTGAATGTTTTTAATATATATATAACATGTTAGTATAATGGCAAATGTATTTAATATGTAGATAAACATATAAAGATTAAAAAATTAAATTGAGATTTAATTCACACACAAAATATTTAAAAAGACAGACTTATGCCCTAATAAATAAAAAAATTACAGTACATGTAAGTGATCTAAATATGTCAGTTAAAAGACAGAGATCTTACTATGGACTATAAAAATGATTCACCTATATGCTGTCTATAAGAAACTCACTTCAAATATAATAACATGCAAGGTGAAAAATAAATAAAAGGATGGAAAACATGCAAGCATTAATCTACAAACAGAAAAAAATAAATATATTAACATTAGATAAAGTAGGCTTTAGTTAGAAAAACTAAAATTTATAGAGACAGAGAATATTATAGAATGATGAAAGTGTCAGTCCGCCAAGAAGACATAGCAATCCAAGCATATATATACTAAAAAACAGAGCTACAAAACATGTGAAGCAAAAATTGACAGAATTAAAAGATAAAGAGATAAATCCACAGTTATAGTTGAAGACTTCAATACCCATCTCTCAAAAACTGGTAGAACAACCAGAAAGAATATGTATGATATATAACTCAGCAAACACCATCTACCAAGTAAATAATACTGTTGCAGTCACAGTGAGGCAGATTGCTTGCCAGGAGTGACTCCATCATGCGGGAACATTTTGTGGAAAGTAGCACACAGGGAAAAGGTTACATTAGGTTAAAGGAAGTTGTGATTAGGGAAAAACAATATATACTGTACACAGAAAATAGTTATCTGAGCTCTGCAAACAGAGAATTACAATATATGCTGCACACAGTAAATGTTGCACACAGAAAATAGTTATCTGAGCTCAACAAACAGAACATTCCAGGAAGTTAAGTGTCCTGGGAAGTTATTAGTTACAAAATATTAACATATTATAATAGAGTTCCTGCCTGCTGGTACATAGGGCTGCTTGCTGCTGATGATAAAAGAATGAGGAGCAGAACTCAAGAATGCTCTGCTCATTCGTGGTTTACTTCATGAGTTAGTTTTTCTTCCCATCATTTCCACGGCAATCCAGGAAGTAGTTTTTCTTTGTGTCAATACCAGGACAGAACACCACAGTCAACAATTGCAGAATGCATGTTCTTTTGAATGGCCACAAGACATATACTAAGACAGATGATCTCTTGTGCCATAAAAAATATATATCAACAGTTTTTAAAAATGAAAAACATGAAGTTAATTATCTGTTTACAACAGAATAAAACTAGAAACCAATAACACAATAACAGGAAAATTCCCAAATACATGGCAAGTAAACACACTTATAAATATAATTCATGGACCAAAGAGGAAGTAGTAACAAGGGAAATTTTAAAAAATACATCACACTTAATAAAAATGTATATGCAACAGGTCAAAATTTGTGGAACACAGGTAAAACAGTGCTGATGGTGAAATTTAAAGACTGAATACTTCAGAAATAGGTTAAAGCTCAAATAGATAATTTATGTTTTTACTTCAAGAATTAAAAAAAGAAAGAAAGAAAAGAAAAAGAAAAATAGCACACTAAACCTAAAGCAGGTATAAGGAGGAAATGGAAATACTAAAAATGAGAGTAGAAATCAATAAAGTTAAAAACAGAAAAACAATAGTCAATGACAGAAAAAAAAAACCTGTTTCTTTGAAAAGGTTAATGAAATTCATAAACCTCTAGCAAGATTGACAAAGAGAAAAAAAGGGAAAACAAATAAGTAATTTTATAAACAAAACAGGACATATCACACAGATCCTATAGACATCAGAAGGATAATAAGAGAAAACAACAAACATCTATATGCACATAACCTCCACAACTTGGATGATATGAACAAATTCTTCAAAAAAATACAAACTTACCATATCTCATGCAATATGAAATAGATAACTTGTTCAGCCCTATGATTACTGAGGAAATTGAATTAACAATTTACTCCCAGAAAAGAGAATTTCAGGCGTAGACAGTTTCATTGAAGAATTCAACCAAATATTCTAAGAAGAACACACACAAATTCTACACAATTTTTGCAGAAAAAAACAAATTGGGTAATTTTCCATACCTTTATGAAGCTAATGTCACCCTGATACCAAAACAATAAAAAAATACAAAACAATACAAAAATAAATACATAAATAAATAAAAATAAAAAAGAAGAAACAAAGAAAGAAAACTACAGACCAATATCCCTGTTTAATATACATGTGAAAATATTAACAGAATGTTAACAGAGTTCAACAATATCTAAAAAGTAGTACACACTATATCCAAGCAGAGTTTAATCTAAAGATGCAAGGCTGATTTAATATTCAGAAGTCAATGAATAAAATTAATCTAAAAGAGCTAACATCGTACTTAAATATCAATCATGCCTCTAACATTGTATTTAATGGTAAAAATTTGAATATATTTTTTCTGAGGGGAGCAAAGAACACTCCCACTGCTTTAATTCAATAGTGTTGGAAGTTCTAGACCTTGCAGTAAGTCCAGAGCAGGAGGTGAAGGCAGGAGGTAAGGGAACGTAAGTTGAAACAGAAGAAATGAAATTATTCCTATATGAAGATGATGTGATTTTTTACATAGAAAATCCCCCCCAAAATCTACAAAAACACCTCAGATAATCTCACGATATAAGATAAGCATACAAAAATCAATTATATTTCTGTGTGTGTTAGTCATGAGGACATGAACAGAGAAATTAGAAATAAATAACATTTATAGTTCACAAAAATTGAAATAATAAGGTATAAATCTAACAAAATGTGTAGAACACTTGCATGCTGAAAACACTAATGAAAGAAATCAAGAAAATCTAAACAAATGGAAAGATGTACCATGTTCCTAGATCAGGAGACTGAACATAATAAAGATATCAGTTTCCTCCCAATGTATATATAGGTTTAATTTAATTTCTATCAAAATCTCAGCAAGAATTTTGATAGATCTAGACAAGATAATTCTAAAATTTATATGAAAAGCCAAAATAATCAGAATAGCTAACATATTTTGAAAAGACAAAGTGGAAAAAATCAGTTTACTTGATTTCAAGAATAATTATATAGCTACATTAATCAAGACTGTGTGGTATCAATGGAGCAGTAGACACATAGATCAGTGGAAAAGAACAGAGAACCCAGAAATAGATCCACACAATTATGCCCAACTGATTTTTGACAAAGCACAGAAAAAATTCAAGGGGGAAAGAGCCATTATAACAAATGAAGCTGAACAGTTGGTTCTCCATTGTCAAGAACATGAACCTCCACCTAAATCTCACATCTTAATAAAAAAATTATTCAAAATGGATGATTATCTTAAATATAAAGCATAAAAATGTAAAACTTTTTGGAAAAGAGCAAAGAAAATCTTTGGGATCTAGAATTAATCAAAAAGTTCTTAGAGTTGACATAAAAAACAATGAAAGTCAGGCACAGTGGTACCTACCTGTCATTCCACTATTTGGGACACAGCAGTAGGAGGATCATAAGTTCAAGGCCAGCAAGAGCAACTTAAGGAACTCTTTGTCTTGAAATTAAAAATAGAAAGGGTTGGGAATGTTGTTTAGTTGGAGAGCCTTGCCTGGCATGTATAAGGCTCTGGGGTTCAATCCTTACTGCCACATACACACATGTACATATCCCAAACTAAACAAACAAAACCAACAAAAAAACCTATAACTGATAAAATAGGAAAATGATTGAAAGGAAAGTGACCACAACACTCGGAGTGACCAAGAGATCTTTATTGCAGCAGTGCAACAGAAGAGAAAAGAAAGAAAGAGAAGTGGGGAGGGCCCAGCTGGGGAAGGCTTTTATAGCCCTTCTGCTGTGCTGCCTAAATCTAACAGGGTCTCTGGGTTTGCAAGCTGCTTTGTTGGCACACAAGGGGGTTAAGTGCTTGGCCTTGAGCAGCAGGCTGCGTGTTCAGCTTTGAGCAGGGGGACGAAGCGCTCAGCCTTGAGTAAGGGCTTGGGCGTTTGGGCTTTAAGCAAACAGGTGATAAAGAACCAGACAGAAGGTTAGAGAAGCCAGGTCATCCTGCAGCTAACTTTGGCATGCCCTGCAGACAGCTTACTCAGCCTGTCCTGCATGTAACAATGATAAAAATGAACTTGATCATAATTAAAAAGTTCCCATGGAAAAGATTCTTTTAAGAGGATGAAAAGACAAACTATTGGAGAAATACATACAGACCATTATATAAATACATGTAACGCTATTAATTATATATATTGCTATTAATATTTAGACTCCATAAATAAATCTCAAAACTAAACATTAGAAAAGTAAACTTTCCAATTAGAAAACAGGCAAAAGACAGAAAGAGATGCTTCAATGAAGAGGATCTGTACATGGCAATGAGCAGTGAATTGCTGCTCAACCTCATTAGTCATCAGGGAAATGCAAATGAGAACCACAGTGAGATACGACTGTACACCTATCAGAACAGCCGAAATGGAAAAGTCATGATGACAGCAACCGCTGAGCAGATTAAGAGAAACGGATCATTCATACGTGGTGCTGGGAATGGAAAGCAGTAACTCCAATTCAGAACATCATCTTTTGGCAATTTCTTTAAAAACTAAATATGCAACTACTGTATGACTCAGAAATTACATTCCTAGACATTTATTTCACAGTAATGAAAACATGTTCACATAAAAACGTGTGCATGAATGTCTGTAGCAATTTTATCCCTAATAGCCCAACACTAGAAAAAAACCTCATTTCCTTCATCCTTACCATGAAATACTCCTCAGCTCTAAAAAGGAAAAAAGTATTGACACATGCAACAGCCTGGAGGAGTCTCCAGAGAACTATGCAGAGTCATAAGAACAGATCTCAAAGAATTAAATACAGTGTGATTTAATGACACTGATTTAAATGACATTTTTAACACAACAAGGTTATAAAACAGAGTGCAGATCAGTGGTTGCTAGGGGTTAAGGAGGGAGTGTAGGTGGCAGGGAAGTGGTTATCAATGGGCAACCTGAGAGATCCTTGTGGTGATGTTTTTTATTTTGACACTATCAATGTCTATTTGCAGTATAGTATATATGGTATACTTTTTCAAGTTGTTACCACTGAGAGAAGTCAGGTACAGGGTCTGAGGCTCTTTCTGCTTTATTTTCTTACCACTGCATATAAATTACAATTATCTCAAAACTTTAAAAAATATTAATTTAAAAATGCTCTGTAGTATACAAATAATTCACCATAAAGGGCGCTACTTATATATCATGGAGGTGCCTGTCTTATTCTAGACCATGCTCCTGAGCTCCACCATTGACCATTGTTGCAGCCTGGGGGTGACTGTCACACTGAGAAGGCATGAACTCTGAGCAACACTATGGAGTCAGATCACCAGGACTTGAGGAGGAGCTGGGGTTGGGGACTGGAGAATAGTAGTACCAATGTGTACCCACCTTCCTCCTTTCTTCCTCTAATATCTTGAAAAACTAAATTTATTCTGAAATATTGCATCTAACTTATTTGAATATAATGATAAGAATTTCTCTAGGGCTGGGGATGTGGCTCAAGTGGTAGCGCGCTCGCCAGGCGTGTGTGAGGCACTGGGTTCGATTCTCAGCACCACATAAAAAATAAAATAAAGATATTGTGTCCACCTAAAACTAAAAAATAAATATTTTTTTTTAAAAAGAATTTCTCTAAACCCATTAACCAAATATTAGTTAGGGTGTATGTTATAAAGGCTTAAAGACACTTCAATGTTTCTCACATACGTGCTTCCTTAAAAATCAATATTCATTTCACACAATTTCCCCAGAAATGCCTCATATTTCTTTTCCCAATCGTGTCCAAGCCAAGGACAGACTTAATTACCATCTTGTACCTCTGAGATTCCAATCACGGCATTGTGGTACACATCACTTACTCTTTTTTGCCTGTTTCCTCTTCCTATAGATGAACTAAGATGGACTCTTTAAGAAATCCCTGCTGTCATCAACAATCTTCTGTTTTCCATTCTGATTATATCTTTCTTTCACATTTTACTCAAGCTACAATCTTGCTTCATCTTCTCTTTCCCTGTTTATTTTAACCATGGGATTTGACAGATACCCTCTTTCTGTCCCCACATGGGAGGCAAACTATTTCTTATCATTTTTATTTCTTGCCTTGGAAATAAAATAATAGATTTCCACTTCGCTGTGCACTTTCTTCTTAAAAAAAAAAAAAAAATCTCCATAGAGCTAGATGGTTGGTGTCAAGTGCTTTGTAGAATCTCAGTCATTTCTTTTTCATTGATATGAAGGATGCCTGAGTGATTATATGGAATCTTCATTCCTATCTTTAAATGCTTAGAGAGAGGCTTCTTATAAAAAGGAATGAAATTTAGAAATATTTGGGATTAAGATGAGGTCTCTCTGGAGTCCTGTGGCTGGTATCACAGATGCTGCTGTATGCTGAGACTGTTGGGTTCAATGACGTTCATAGATGCCCACCCAGTGCCCACTGTGAGCACCTGTGTGGGTGAGGAGGTGCTGGTGCAATTTAAGTGGCCTTGTTCTTTGCTTTCCTAATGAGACAGACTCAGCCATCAAAGTCTTGGATTACCATGTGGCTCGAGCTGTGAGAGCTCTGAGGTATTCATGAGATCTGAATTTGGTTCCCCAGAGCCAACTGTGATTGAGAGTAAAACCCCCACTTAAATCAGTGTGTGTAAAGAGCTTATTTTAAAATCCAGAGAACTTCTGGAATCCTAGACTTCCTGTAAGAGAAACTGGGAACCAGAAATGTTAAATGTCAGTTGCTCTCTCCAAGTCTTCCCCTCTCCCTTTTCTCTGTCTCCCTTTCTCTTTCTAACCACTTGGTCCCTCCTGTCCATTCTCCCACGTGCATGCTCCTCTCCCCTCCCCCATCCCACCTTGTCATTCACTGTAGGCTTATAGTTCTAAATGTCTACCAGCCCCAACTTTTTACCATCATCTTTCTACACAGCCTGCTCCATGTCTTGGAGTTTAATTCCTAAATCTCTGAGGAAAAAAAAAAATTAGTCCTGATACTCTCCATAAGAGCTAACTCTAGATTTCTGGAAAATGGGACTCTTTTCTGGATCTCATCAGTGGCCCTCTGAGATCTAGGGTTTCTCCCTCACCTGTGGCAGGTGCTATGGGTAAGATAAGATTACCTGAACGTAATGGAGTACTTTTTTCAAAGTATTTGCTTGTTCAATTATTATATCCTGCAATATGTTCAAATAAAGCTTAAACTTTAACATGGAGAGAGAGGATACTTCCTCACAATTCAGCCTGATCCTTCATCCTCCTGTAGCAGAGTCTTATGGGAGCTGCTATGTAACTGTGAGGATCATGGTATTGGGCAGAGTTAGGGTGAAGGAAAGAGCAATGGGTTGAAGGTTATAAATCCAATGATTATAAGGCCCAACATGATCCCAACTCACTTTGTGACCTTGGGAAAATGATATCATTTTCTGGGCTGAATCATCCGTTCCACATGATAATGGTGTAAAGTTTGTTGCTCAGTGAAAGGAAAAAATCCTGTAAGAATATATGGAGTCCAAGACTCTTGAGGTTAACTCCACATGAGTCCAAATAATGCAGGATGAAACCACGGCTGTAGCTGACTTTAAGACTTCTTCTGGCTCTGATATTCTGGGATTCAAGTCAGGAGAATTTGAGGTCCTTAGAAAACATTCACTTATTCAAGAAGAAAGCTGACAAGATCCAAGATATGGCACTAGAAAATTTCAAGAGAAATTTATTAAGACAGGTTCCAGGGTTTCAGAATCTAAGCTGAGAGTGAAGATGGAAGGAAAAGTCAATACTAATAGGAGTGGGAGGCAGTGGGGTGACCCAGTGAGAAGCAGGTTTATGTAATATGGATCCTATCATGATCGCCAACAGAAGAAAGGCCGAGGAGGTGACCTCCACTCCCAGGCAAGGTGAAATAATTCTTCTGGCCTTAGCCACATTATATAATAAAGTAGTAAAAACAAAATAACACTAATGAATATAATTAATAATACATGATAATGTATGTTTTATCAAATAATATCAATACATGAAAGTACCAAGATGGCACATGGTACATAGTAGGCTGTTTTTCCTCTCCCCTTGAATTGCAATACAGTTGAAGTACTACTTAGACATCTTCTAATCAACTTCTCTAAAGATTTTACCAGCTGAGTAGACAATAAGGCAAGGTCCTAGGGAGATTTCTATGATGTGTGTACAGGACAGATGCTCACAGAGAAATACCTTAGAAGAGCTCATCCCAACACTGTCCTTGTTATGTTTTCTGATGCTTTGTATGTGTAATATCAAATAAGAAATTGATTCTCAAAGACATTCTGCCTCCAAGCACTCTTCCTGAGGTTGTTAGGAGATCTGAACTTGACAGTTTATATTTAACTACACAGATCTGAGTGTTAGGTTGAGAATAGGGTCAGAATTCTACCCAAATTCTCATCTAATTGAAATAACAAGCAAGACATGGCAAATAGGAAATTTTCTTGAAAAAAAATATTAGGTCATTAATTCTTGGTATTTAAAAATGTTATTAGTATTTTAGTTCACATATTCTAGCAAACATATCATTTGGATAATAGAAACTCTTCTAGTAAATTCAACTATAGAAGATCTAAGAAAATTATAAAGCTTATAAGAAAGTATTGGTCCAAAGATAGGTCAAACTACAAGACAATAGGATCTTGAGCAGCTCGTAGAGTATAAGAAAAACAGACTGCATTTTCCTTGAAATTGCAGAAGTGTCAAACGAAAAGTTGTACTTCCTTTCTTTAAGTAAGTCAAACCATGTTACTTGAATCTTCAATGAGTAATATTCATAAATTGTGAATGATGAGTTCTCTTTTCATTCTTCAGAGCCAGCTCACAAAGTTGGTATGAAGAACAGAATATAAATAAATCTAAATGTTGAAATTTTAAAATGTGTATATAGGTGAGAGCAGTTGAAGGGGAGAAGGAAGAAGAAGAATGGGAAAATGCAGGAGGGCTAATTTCTTCCTCTTACACAGTCAAGGGTCAAAACTCAGACTATTATAAATGAGTCAATAAGTAGCGATGAAGGACTTATAATTTTAAGGTGGCAGGGAAAGACATTTCTATACCTTTTCTTTTCTCAGTAATCACCCAAAGCAACAAAAAGAAGAAGAAATACAAGCCCCAACTCTGACAACACTGGAGAGAAGATATGGGTAATAATAAGCCTAAGAAGGAAGATGGATGACACAGGAATCAATGACAAGATTGCCTCCAAAGAGGCCCCACTGGGAAGCAAGTGGGGTCCTAAGGGAACATTGAAAGTTTGAAAAAGAGGTGGGTTATACCCCAAGTCTCCACTTCTATTCTTCCTATCTGTAGTAAGAGAAAACGGAACCAGGCAGGTCCTGGGCTCAGGAACTCCAAGCCCAGAGACAGCAAGTAGAAGGAAGATGGAGGTTTGTAAAACTTTTGATGTACATCTGGCATTTTTCAAAAATTCAAAACCTAAAAATTGGCATATTAAAGATTAATAGCCACAGTCACCCCCTACCATCTCACCTCACCGCTATAGAGCACAGGCAATAACTGGTTTAAATCACTCAGGCAAAAGATTAAAGGATTCTTTCCTAGGAAAACAGACTCATCCCAGAATAAAAACTCACAGATCCTAACATCTGGGGAACTCCCATGAAGAGCTGGCTCCTGCTTACCATGAAACCCACTGGATAATGAGTCATGTCCAAGTATGTCGTCAACCAAGAACTATCCAGAATTTCAGACCAACATGAAAGAGCAGAAGGAGGAATCCCAGCATCCTAAAAGGAAAAGAAAAATCCAGGAGAACTGAAAAAAAATGTGGAAATTTCCTAGAAAGTAGAATAAAAGATGGATGAATAGTAGAAGAAGGAAAATATGGGAGGCCCAACACCTGGATAATGGGAGTTCAAGGGAGAGAGAACCAGTGGGGTAAATTTATCAAAGAAACAATACAAAGAAAATTTCTTGAAATACAGGATGTGTATGTATGTGTATGTGTATGTGTATGTATGCCCAGCTCAGTGAATAAAAAGTGTGTCTACCAAAAAGCCATATCATTGTGAAATTTCAAAACCCCAGATATAAAGAGAGGATTCCAAAAGCAACAAGAGTGAGAAGGAGAAAATCAAATCATGCAAAATGGCTGGGCATAAGAAGGGCATTGTATGTGGCCCTTGGAATGCTCATGGAGATTTTTTTCTTCTGATTGAGGCTTCCTTTCTCGTGAAGGCTCACTTTCTGAGTTTTATCCCTGAATTCTTCCCTCACAACCTCTCTTGCTCTGCCTATTGAAGACATTCCTAGAAAGTTCTATCACATCATATTCAAAACAATCTCTTCTCTCCTTAACTCATTTCCATATCCGACACTGTGACAGATGAGTGTATACAGGACCTGGACTTGCCTCCCAGCCATCTCTTCAAACATCATCTGAACAGGGTGGTGGTCGAGTGTGGATTTCCTCAGTACATACCAGTGGACCTCAGTTACCAGAATCTCTGCAGACACTATTGACAAGTCTTCCTCCTGCTTGGAGCTATCTCTGCCCCCTCTGGTGATAGAAGGAGATGATAATATCAGTCAGGTAGCAACTTCTACAAACACAAAATATTGATTTAACCTAGAAACACCATATGAGAATTCTGCTGATTCCCACACAATAGACCCATCCATACCTTAGTACTATCGAGCTGTGAAGAGAGAGCAAGGATCTACTTAGGCAGAGAGCAAACACTGGTGATCAGGCCTTATGACTGAGAAACTCTTAAGCATGTGAGCTTAAGTTTACATATTTTTACAAAATCAAAATCCCTCTCTTTTGTTCTCTTTCTCTACTCTCCAAAATTTCCCTTGTATTACAGGGGATAATGATGATGGCCTCTACCCTGGGATCACATTAGGCTTGTACTTCTGGTTCCTTCCATTATCATTTCATTATTCCATGGGGTTTTAGGCTATATCCTGATAATCTACAGATGGCAGAAACTATTCAAGTGTTCCTATCTTGTATCATTCAGCTTTTGCTGCATAATAAGCCGCCCTCAAATTTAATGACTTAAAATAGCAACCATTTTTTAGTTTATGACTCTAGATTTCAGCAATTCAAACTGGGTTCATCCAGGCAGTTCTGGCCAGGTGGCCTGGGATTTGGCTGGGGGTAGAGCTTGGTTGAGACAGCCTATCTCTACTTTACATGGCTTTTCATTTTCTAGCAGGCTCTCCTGGGAATAGTGACATAGTGACTACGTTGTTCCAAGAGTATAAGATTAGAAACTGAAAGACCTCTTGAGGTCTAGCATTGAACATGTTCGCTGTCCCTTCTACCATATTCTATTTATCAAAACACATTGCAAGATTCAAGGGAACCCCACCTCTTCATGAAGGAACTGCACAATATTATGGTCATTTTTATAATGCACCATATTTCAGGAGAAAAACTGAAAGTAGAGGAGGAAAGAAATAGACAACTTTTACTTTTCATTTGTATCATACCATTTTGTTGGAATTTTTAAATTCATGTATGTTACTTCTATAATAATGATAGTAATTGTTTGGGTCAGCTTTCCATTGCCATGATAATATACTTGAGAAAATCAACTTATAAAGGAAAAAGGTTTTATTTTGGCTCATGGTTTCAGAAATTTCAGTCCATGGTCGTTTGATCCTATTGCTTTGGGTCTGTAGTAAGGCAGAACATCTTGATGGGGAGTTTGTGGCAGAGCAGAGTGGCTCACCTCCTGGTAGCCAGGAAGCAAAGAGAGAGGGGAACGGCTGGGCTACCAATGTGCCTTTGAAAGGTACACCCTCAGTGACCTTCCTCCCACTAGGCAACAGTGCAACAATTTGGCAACCAAGTCTTTAAGACCTGAGGCTTTGAGAGACATTTAAGATCCAAACCATAACAATAATATTAAAATATGATACCAAACATGTCTATTACTTTAGTTACACATTGAGATAATAACATAATTCATAATCTAATCCACTTTTTATTATATATCTATATATCTATATTTCATTTATATGTGGTGCTGAGGATCGAACCTAGTGCCTCATTTATGCTAGCCGAGCACTCTACCACTGTGCCACAACCCCAGCCCCTACTTTTTTCTTTTTCTTTCTTTCTTCTTCTTCTTCTTATTTTTTTTGGTGTGTGTGTGGGGGGGGGCGATACTCAGAACTCAGCCCAAAGTCTTGTGATGCCAGGCAAGCCCTCTGCCACTGAACTACTTCCCCAGTCCTTTTTATTTTATTTGAAGACTGGATCTCACTAAGTAGCCCAGGCTGGCCTTGATCTTGTGATCCTCCTGCCTTGGCCTACCAAGTAGCTGAGATTACATTAGCACCACCCCACCTGGCTTTGAAGAAGCCATGATTGAATTCAAACACCTAATTCAGGGTATGTCTTTGGACCTCTTGTAATTTTAAGACCAAAAAAATGTCAGGTTGCAATGAAAACTTCCAGCTTGGCATGTGATAAGTCCTTAATGAATGTTGAATGAATCTGGATCTGAATGAGAAGATGGGAGCAGAAAAAGACGTGGGAATAAAGGAAAACAGTCCTAAAACTTTCTTCTATTAGTTTACTGTTTATAACCAAGTTTTATCATGGCAACTTGAACTTCAGTGAGCAAGGAAAAAAAAGATTAAACTCCCACACACTTGTAGCGTGGACTGTGGCATGAAATAACAGAGGTGCCCACTGCTGCCACGATAGCTGGGAATTATGGCCCAGGGCAGAATCAACCGTGTTCTTAAACTCTAGGGCTGCAAGTCACCAATCTAAACAAGAAACCACGAATCTTTAGAAATGCTGGGGTGCTCCTCATCTATGTCAAGTGGGGCCTTGGAGAAGCACCCAAAAGAGCTATTTTTAAAAAACGTTCTTTCTTCAGCAGCTGCAACACAAATTAGCAAGACACAGAGAGTGGCCTCTTAATTTTGTTCAATAAACCCCATGTTCAGTCTGATCTGGTGCTCTTACCAGTTCTTCCTGTTTCTCCAAATTAAAAATGGATACCTAGAAACAAGAAAAATCTGTTACAGAAATTCTTGTAGATTCTTCATTGGCTGATTTTCAGTCTAGAATAGGTTTTCCTAAATTCTATTTGTTGTAATGTTTGCGAGAGTAGGCTGGCTGTTTATTTAATCGTCATTGGAAGTCCTCCTGGCCCTTCCCAGGAAGGTCAAAGAGTAGCCTGTTATTTTGATGCCTAATGTAACTGGACAAAGGAAATTGCTTTCATCGTCTTTGCTTTGCTTTTCTTAATTGAACTGAATGTCAACTTTCCACTTGATGTTTCCCGACAAACACTCATGTTCCTAATGCAACTAGATTAGATCAATTTGCATCTGTCTCCATTGTACCCTGGGATTGCATAAACTTTGAATATATATTTATTTTGTGGATTTCATTTCCATGTTAATTAGAATGCAGGTTTCTGGAATTTCTTTTTTGAGTATAGTAATCTTCTTAACAGTCAGCCTGGTGGAAACAGCTGTGTGCTGTTTACTGTAGAAAAGATGATGTTCAGGGCTGGAGTTGTAGCTCAGAGGTAGAGTGCTTGCCTAGCACATGGGAGGCACTGGGTTCAATTCTCAGCACCACAAATAAATAAGTAAATAAAATAAAGATCTATCAACAACTAAAAAATATTTTTTTAAAAAAAGACCTGGTTTAAAAAAGAAAAGAGGATGTTCATTTCTCTGATGATGTTCATTTCTCTGACAATAATTGGATGTGTACTTTCTAGATCAAAATTTGCACCTCCATTCTTGTTAATATAATAATAAGCATATGCTAATTTACCGAGACTCTCAAACTCACTTTTATTAGGACACTCTGTTTTTAGGAAAGCACAACGCACAATAAAAATTACTGAGAAGTCAATTTGAACCAAACTCTGTTCTCTATATAAGTAGATTTTTTTAAAAGGATGAATCATTTCTCTAGTTACGAAAGTTACCCATGTCAAGGGTAGAAAATCTGGAAAATAGACAATCCCATTATTACTAACATTTTGATGACTTTCTTTCCATATACATATAATTGATGTTTGTAAGATACTTTTACGCTAAGTAGACAAATATGGTATCAGTCCCAAAACACTTTTTCACCACTACTCTAATCAAGAAGTTATTAGAGATAGATGAGGTGACACTTGCCTATAATCCCAGCAACTAGGGAGGCTATGGCAGGAGGATCTGGCAGATGGACACCAGTCTCAGCAATTTAGTGAGACCCTGTCTCAAAATAAAAAAGGGTGGGGGATGTAGCTCAGTGGTAAAGTGCCCATGGGTTCAATCCCTAGTTTCTGTGTGTGTATGTGTGTGTGTGTGTATGTGTATGAGAGAGAGAGAGAGAGAGAATGGGGAGTGGGGAAAGAGACTGTATATTGTTATTGTTGTTGTTCTTATTTTTGCATAACACAAAAACTAAAGCAGGCAGTCCAGAAGGAATCTGATGGCTCTGTGATATTATCAGGGCCTGGGCTTTTCCTATCCTGCCCCCCCCCCAACCCTTTGCATATGTTTTGTGTTCATATGTAAGCTGCTGAGCTTCAGTGAGCATCTGCAAGTTCCCAGCAGAAGGGAAAAGGCCCAGGAGACAAAAAGGCCCATGACAAGTGATTCAGTTCTCTTTAAAGAGTTTTTCTAGAAGTCTTACTTGGTGACTTTACTTGCATTCCATTGGCCAAAGTTTAAACTTTCCTAGCTGCAAAAGACATTAAGAAATATTTTTGTTGATTCAGTTTGGTTTGATTTGTTGGGTATGTTATCATATACAAAATCAGGATTGGTAGATAAAAATGGAAGAATAGATATTGCGTAATCAACTCACAAGCTTCACCACGTCCCTTGGGTATAGCTGTGTATGTCTCTTCAGGGCAACTATTATGGGTTATACCAGATGTCCTAAAAACTTCCCACCCGGAAAATTTTCTCTGTCTCTCTAGGGACAGGTACATCCTCTCATCAGCATAGGTAAGGATCAGACAAAAGAATATTAAACCCCATCTTCTTGGGGACTCTGTCTCCTGCTGACTTTAAGATAGAGAACCATGTTGGGAAGGCCCATGAAGCAAGGAGGTGAGGGTGGTCATTGGCTGACATTTAACAAGGGGCTGAGGCCCTCAGTCTAACACCCCTGAGTTACTGCATCCTGCCAACAGCCACTTGAGCGTGGAAATAGATCCTTCTGTTTCTACCTCTGCTGACACTGATCGAAAACTTGTCAGAACCTGAAACCAAGGTCCCCAGTCGAGTCAGACCTGACTCCTCATCACAGGAACTGTGAGATGATAAATATCTGTTCCATTAGGCTGCTAAGTTTGTGATAATATTGTTATACAGCAATAGATAATTAATACAAAGTACATATCGATAATGTCCAGAAAAGAAAAGCAGAAAGTGAAATTTTTGTTTTGTTGATTTATAGTCGGGCTGGTAAAAAATTCCAATAAAAAATTCAGTATTTAACAGCATCCCTGGTCTCTTAAAAATGTTGAAAATAAAAATAAATAAAGATTGAGATGGGGACAATGGATTAAATTTTTGAAAACATATTAATTCATTTTTTTCTTGAAAAAGAAGAAAACATATCTACTTATTAGTCTGTAATATAAATGGAAAACATTGTAGTTTCTGGTTTTAAACCTTCTGCAAATTTGCCAAAGACTTCATCAAACTGATCCTTTTTCCATATTCATGTTCAATTAAGAGTGTAGCTATATTGGTCAACTTATGTTGCCCACATTCACAGTTGATCCTTATATGGGACTATGCCATACCACAAGAGTCTGGAATGCCAACTATACCCTAAGAAAACCTGAATGATGGGGCTGGGGTTATGACTCAGCGGTAGCTCACTTGCCTGGCATATGTGAGGCACTGGGTTGGATTCTTGGTACCATGTATAAATAAATAAAATAAAATAAAAGGTCTATCAACAACTTTTTTTAAGAAATAAAACCTGAATGATTCTGAAGAGTAGGAACTTACTTTCCAAACAAACCTGTGTAAATGACCCCTTTGTTAGGGGCTGACTATATCGTTTAAAATTCTCTGAATTAACTTTCAAGCAAAATACCATCATGTATTTAAGAAAGTAAGCGATAAAATATGCTAATTTAAAATGCATCTAGATTTTTTTTAAAAAAATTAAAAGTAATTGCAACAATTTTTAGAGCTTAAACCAACAAAAAAAGTGTTTTTGTTTTTTCTCTTGGAGAGTACTATTTCACTACAGACATTTAAATTCCTGGTGCATGGTGATAATAGAAAGCAGACTGAATTTTAGTAAATTTGATATGGTTGGTCTGAGTCTGGGCACATTCCACGCCATCCCTGGTGCACCGAGGTGAAGGAGACAGGGAGAGGTGAGAGGGTACCCAGGGAAGTTGCCTCTAATGAGCAGGGAACTGAAGGAAGAGGGAAAGAGCTGTGCCACCCCCTGGGGAGGATGATTCCAGTAAGGCGCAAAGGTTCTGAGGCCAGAATGTGACTGGTGTGTTGGAGGAACTGCAGGAAACCATGTGAGTAGAGTAGAAGGACTGAGTGAGAGGAGGTGCTAATGTTAGAGAGGTAGCAAGTCAGGTGCTAGGGCAGGCTGATTGTCAGAGCCATGTGCACCAGTTTCCATGATATCCCTTTCTGCTGGGTGTTGCAGGCTTTGGCCCTGAGAAATTACATTGGATGTCCAGGTGGAGAATTTCATTTGAATCAAGTATTTCCCACTTGACAGAACTCAGTTTCTCCATGTAGGAAATGGGGATAGTATAATTTATCTCCCAGGGATACTGTGCATATTGCATTAAATGGGCTCACACCAGTGAAAGTGCTTTGTAACCTATAAAGCATCAGGATGCCTCTCATTGCCATTGATGGGGAGGAGGAACTTCTCCTACCCTCTGTAGCTGGTCTAAGAATTAAATGGCATAAGACAGAGTAATAGGGGGAAATTTTAATATTTTTATGTGTATTGGGAGTCTTCAGAAAGAAAATTGAGATACAACGAAGCCATGGGGACCAAAATCTTATATACTGTTTTACACAAAAAACAATAAATTATGGGGATGTGATAAGGCAAAGAGGATTGGCTAGTGGCTCCAAATTGTGGAACATTGTCTAGGAAGTGTATGTGGGGAAACCAATGGGCGATAAGGGTTATTTTAGTAAGTTTGTTTGTACATATCTACGTTGGCATTGATTCCCATCTCTGGTGATAAGAATGTTCTCTTTCTGGCACAGGGAGGGCACTGTTCTCATAGGAAATTTTATGATCTTTTTAGGGAGAAAGTGGGGAGGCAGAGAACCCTCTCTGTATCTATGATTGCTCAAATGCCTTCAGTTCAAGTCATCAATATGTGTAAATGACATGTTTTGGAGTGGCGTGTTCTGGGCTCTTTCACTATCAAGAGAAGTTGATGTTTGTTCCAGAATGAAGGAAGTAGAGACTTTCTAGAGCAAGGCCTCTGCGTCCTGCAGTTCTCTTCCCATGAGTACACGTTCTTTCTCAGGCAGCCTCTCTCCCAGCGGAGCCCTTGGGGAACCCAGCAGGCAGGCATGCTTCTCATTAGTGTGACAGGAGGCACATCACCACCCACAGTGATAACGGTTAACCAAGCTAAACAGTATAAGATAAACTTCATTTGCAAATCTGATGAGCAAAATTACATGGTTCAACTCTAATAAGGGGGAAATGAAGCTCGAGATCATTATTTCCACATCTAAGATTAGCAGCTGGAAAATATAATACATCTGTAAAATGACAGTGTCAAAGATATACAGCCTAGCATGACACCAGCGCGCACACACACACACACACACACCCCGAAGAGGAATCGCTTCGAAATTAGGAGTAGAGACAAAGTCCTCTGAGAGGTGACTGCTCAACGCACACCATGCCAAACCCAAGAATCTCATGTGTTGAATCCACTGGTAGAGGTCTTTGGGGGGAAATATCTGCTAACCAAAGGAAAACATGAGCTGTCTTTCCATTCTTTTTCCTTTTATACGTTGGAAGAAAGTGTTTTTTGCCTGAAGAAATACTCCTTTTCTATAAATCAAGTAGGGACGATGGGGTTGGAAGGAACCAATGTGGGAGTAAGAAGTCATCGCAGAAGAAATTGAGTCTCTCCCTCAATCTTCATGGGATGTTTATTTCTGTGTCCTCGCTGGTAATTTACTGGAGGTCTTGGCTTCTAACAAGCCTGGGTTATAAACCTGTTTTCCATTCACTTGTTTTGACAAGTTATTTAAGATTTCTGTTTCTATTTTCTCATCATTCACTAAGAGATAATAAGAGAGACTGACTGATAGTGTTACCAGCTCAGCTCAGTGGGTTTCCTGTGCTCTCAAGAATCAGGCAGAGAGAGCAGTGTAACAGGAGCAAGGCTCTTGACTAGGGGCTACTGCTGAAGCAGGAACAGGGGCAGCATGACCCAGAGTATCAGGCTGGCTCAAGCAAAGAGCACAGGTGTGCAGCATTTTTTTTTTTTTTTAATTACAGGGGATTGAACCTAGGGGCATTTAGCCACTGAGACACATTTCATTTGTATTTTCATTTAAACAGGGTCTCACTGAGTTGCTTAGGACCTCAATAAGTCACTGAGGCTGGCTTTGAACTTGTGATCCTCCTGCCTCAGCCTCCTGAGCCACTGGGATTACAGGTGTGTGTCTCTGTGACCAGCAGGTGTGCAACTATGATGACATCTACAGGGCAGGCAGGAACTCAGTTTCTTGATGTCATCACATAGAGGTGGGATTTAGTCACATTTCTGTGCCTCTTTATCTTGCTTCTTCTGTTGCCATATGAGGTCTCTACTGAGGTGTGTGTGTTGTTGTGTTAATAAGGAAAGGGGGGAGCTAAGTGGGTTACTTCAGTGACTATTCTGTGTATGGTTGGACCCTCACCACCTAAAATGTGCCTATTGCCCTCTGGGAAAGTCTGATATGATTTTCAGAATGGGCAGACTATTGTTCTGTCTCAAAGGCCTTGTCTTGGTGATTTTGCTTTGTCTGGCTCCAGCTTCTTGGCATTTCTGCTGACCACAGAATCTCAAAAACGGAGTGACTTCTCTGCCTCCCATCTCCTGCAGGTTTATCTCACTCCTGTAGCTTGAAGGCTGGTTCACTTTTTAACCCCTAATTTTCTAGTATGATTGTTAGCCCCACAAGACTGTCTTATTTCCCCTTAGAGGTTTTATCCCTTAATCCTAAGGGGTCCGGTTGACTGTTCTGGTCATAAGGATTAAATGAGAAAATGTCTGTGAAGCATAGCACAGTGCTCGATCAATGCAAGTCTTGGTATTATCATTGGGGACTTTCTTATCAGAGGGAAAACAGGAGAATTAGAGAAAATAGTAAACCTTAAGAATCATTCTTAGTTTTCTGGGACTTATCTATCTATCATAAATCTGATATGACACTTAATGTACATAAACTTTTTCTTTAAGGGGTTTATTCAATAAAAAGCACTAAATAGACAGGAACAACATGAATGGTTATAGATTTTTTTCATCCAAAGCCATGGAAGCCAAAGAAACTGTCACATTTTTTTAAATGCTCAAAGAACCTAGAACTCTGTATGGAGAGAAAAGAATCTTCAGGAACAGTGAGATAAAAATATTTTCAGAGGAAAGAAAAACAGGTATTTATGGTTAGCACACCTACTCTGAAATTCAGGAAGAAAATGATGCCTGAAAGAAATTTAGAACATGAGGACTGAAAAAAGGAGTAGCACAAATGGTAAATATCTGGGTAAACGCACTAGACTTCAGTTCTTTTTAAAAGGTTTGATAACTGAAAGCAAAGATTCGACATTGTGTGATAGATTCTGAATGAACACAGATTGAGGCACGAGACAGCCACAGCGTAAAGAGGGAAAGGTCACAGGAACTATAAGGTGGTAAGATTTCCAGATTCCACACTTAGTGGTGAAATATTGATTCTAAAAAGACAGTTGAATGTTAATTATTTATGTGGAATCACTCAAGCAGTCCCTCAAAAGATATGCAAAGCCATGTGTGGGGGAAACACAATAGACAAATGGAAATGAGAAGGGAAAGGGGGCAGCTCAGTGGTGGAGTGGCAGAACCCCATGTGAGGTCCTGGGTTCAATTCGTACCAACACACACACACACACACACACACACACACACACACACGTCGGAGTCCAGCTCCAACAGGGGGTCTCAGGGGGTGGAGAAACAACACAGACACAAAAGTGAAGGTGCTGAATCCCCATCTTTACTTGTGAAGTTCATCATATATACTTTTCATCTTGGCAGGCTCACAGTACTTTGTGGTTACAAAACAGGAATCATTATTCAAAGAAACAAAATATTACGTAGCTACAATTAGAAATGAAGAATGTATCTTGGCTTATGCATAAGCAAGCATTTTTACTTTCAATTCACATTTTGCTTTGAGCTGTTTCTGCTTAGTTAGCTTTTAATAATAGTTAGAAATGTCCCAGACTATTGGCCTATACCTTGACTATTCTTTCTTGACTTACTGACTAGAATCGGCGCCACAGTTATGGCAAGTGGTTAACTTGAAAAGAGAGGCTACTAATTTTAATCAAACAAGAGTGAGAGCACCAAACCATTGTGGACAGGAACAAGAACAAGTTGCCCAGTATCAAGCTCTAATCTGTCTTCTTAATATTAATTTTTCTTCTCTAGATTTTAATTTAATTTCTCAAAAACTTCCTTGACTGTTCTTTCCTACAGGGAGTTTCTCATTAAACATTAACAATTTACATTCCACAGCTGAATCATTGCATTTAGAGCAAACAGATTTATTCTTTAGAAGTAGTTGCATTAATTGGGAAAGTCATGTTTTTTCCTTCATACTTAATGGTCATATGAGAAGTTACAACTATACTTATTAACAGGAATACAAAAACAAACCAGCCCATTCCCAGAAACATACTGCGCTCCTCCAGAGGATGGATGCCTTGCACCATCCACCTCAGTAGGGCCTTGCCTTTGCCTGAGTCAGGGGAGGGGCGCAGCACGCACGCACACACACACACACACACACACACACACACACGAACAATAGCATGGAATACTATAAAATGTTCAAACCATCCAAGAGATGGTAGAAAAGAAGAAACAGATAGTTGAACAAAAAACATAAATAGAAAATAAATATGAAAATAGTAAAAGATAAACAAACCCAAATGTATCAGTCGTTGTAAATGCCCTAAAGAAGAGGACAGCATTTTTTTTTTTTTTCTGTAACAGGTAAATAGTAAATATTTTAGACTTCTGGAGAGCCAAACAGGCTGTCACAACTACTTGATTCTACCACTATGGCACAAAGACAGCCATGAACAGCACCAAAATGAGTGGGTCGGGCTATGTTTCAACCAAACCTCATTTACTAAAACAAGCATCTGAACTGGCCCACAGCGGTAGCTTGGTGACCCTGGTCCAAATCTACTGATTAAGACAAAGATTTTTGGAAAAGATGAATAACCATAAACTGCAGGCCATCTACAAGAAATTCACTTCAACTATCATAAGTATGCTAAAAGTAAAAGGACAGAAAAAGATTTATCATGAAACTTTAATCAAAGGAAGCTGGTGTGGCTATGGTTATGTTAATATTAGACACAACAAACATCAGAGCAAAAATTACCCAGGACAAATAGGGACATTATATAATAATAAGAGGATTGGTTTGCAAAGACATCATCTTAAACATGCATACATTTAACAGTAAGAATCAAAATATATGAAACAAAAACTGACAGAACAGGAAAAATATAGAAATACCACTAGTATATTCAGAGACTTAAACTCTTTCAGAGTATAGAAAAAACTAACAAAGAAGCTGAATAACACTATCAACTGACAGGAAGTTGGCTTTTGTAGAAACTCTACCCATCAGCAGCATCAGCAAATTGAACTCAGCAATATATACTAATAGTAATACACCATCCCTGAGTGGGCTCATCCCAGGAATACAAAACTGGTTCACTATTCAAAGATCAATCCATGTAATCCACCATATTATAGTCTTTTTGAGTACATATGGAACACTCACCAAAATAAACTATATTCTAGGTGACAAAAGCATCTTTAAACTAACAACTTTAAAATAATCGAAATTATAAAATGTATGTTCTCTTGACTACTATGGAAGGACACTAGAAATAAATAGCAGAAAGATAACAGGAAAATCTCCAAATACTTGGAAAATTAAACAAAACCACTTCTTAATGAACCATGTCAAACAGAAAAGTCTGTAGGAAAACTAGAAAAGATTTAAAACTAAACAAAAATGAAAATGTAACTTATCAAAAATTGTGGGATGCTTAAAATAAAATAGTCTATTTCAGAGGGAAAAAAATTGTGGGCTAAAGACAAAGCAGGCCTTGAGGTGAAATTGTGGCATTAAGTGCTTGGATTAGAAAAGAAGAAATTTCCTCCAACTAAAAAAAAAAAAATCTGCAAGATGAAGACCTAGGAAAGTTCATGCTTTAATTCAGTCTGAGTCTGAACACCTGAGAACCCGGAGACAGTGAAGTCAATCCTAGCCCCAGAGCAAGAGAAGATAAAACGTCTCAGCTCAAGTAGTTAGGAAAAAAGGGAAGAATCTCTTCTTCCTCTGCCTTTTATCTATTCAGGCCCTCAACAGGTTAGATGATGCTGATCCAAATTGCACAGGGCATAGTCTACTGAGTCCACCAATTAAAGGGCCAATCACACATGGAAACACGCTCATAGATGCATCTAGAAACTGTGTTTAATATGGGTGCCCTCTGATTTTTGTATTCAAATTGATACAAAATTCAGTAGTCACAATGATCAAGTGGGTTTATTCCAATAGTGAAAAAACTGGTTCAGTATTCAAAAAATCAATGCAATTCACCATATTAACAATCTAAAGAAGAAAAATCATAATTGACAAAGAGCATTGGAAAAAAAATTAAATATTAATTCATGATTTAAAAAAATTAAGCAAACTAAGAATAGAAGGTAATTTCTAATAAAAGGCAATTTAGCCGTATAAAGCATCTACAAAAACCTACACAAATAGTAAGCTTGGTGGAAAAGGCTGAATTTTTTGACCCCTTAATATCAGAAATAAGGACAGTGATCCCTCCATTTCTTTAGGGGAGGGTTGGTTCCAGGATCCCCCCACAGATACAAAAATCCATGGATGCTTAAGGTCCTTATGTAAAATGATGTAATATTTGCATATGATCTACCCACATTCCCCTGTATATTTTAAATCATCTTTAGATTATGATTTCCAATAATAATACCCAATACAATGTGCAATGTGAATATTTGCTAGACTGTATTATTTAGGGAATAATGGCAAGGAAAAAGTCGGCATGTATTCGGTTCAAATGCAATTGATTTTCAAATATTCTCAATGCATGATTAGTTGCATCTGTAGGTGTGGACGGCTATGTATTCTTTAGGGGCGTATGTTTAGATGGAAAAGCTCTAAAACAGAGCAAGGAATTGATTATTATCCAAGCTCACTTCTAAGAAGAGATAGGGAGGAAATTATAATCAAAAAGGAGCAAATAAGACTGTCGGGTGTGTTGGCAATAGTTTATTTCTTGACCTAATCATGGTGCTTTAATGGGTATTCATGTCACAACAGTTAGGTTGTATACTGCATTTGTTCTATGTGCTTCCCTGTATTTGCATTATATTTCTCAATATAATGCTGAAGAAAAAATGATTAGGTTCTTTTTGTTATGGTACTAGAGATCAAACCCAGGGTCTTGCTTATGCTAGGCAGTGTTTGCAGTATAGGGGATGAAACCCAGAGCCTAGCACATCATAGGAAAGTACTCTACCACTGAGCTATGTCCTCAGGCAAAACCTTTTCAATGTTAGCTTTATTAGAAACAAAATTTAACAACTTGTTTCTCATAACTTCCTATATTTTTAATATTAATACCAAATATTAATAAACAGAAGTAATAAACTGCCCTCAAGAGCTTTTTAAAAAATATTTTTTCTTATTAGATACCAATGACAGTAGAGTATATTTTGATATATACATAACATGGAGTATGACTTATTCTAATTAGGACGCCATTCTTGAGGTTGTACGTGGTATGGAGTTTCACTGGTGTGTATTCATATGTGAACATAGGAAAGTTATGTTCAATCCATTCTACCGTCTTTCCAATTTCCATCCCTCCTCCCTTCCCTTTATTCCCTTTTGTCTAATTTAATGAACTTCTATTCTTCCCTCCACCCTTTGTTGTATGTTAGCATCTGGATATCGGAAAAAAAATATCTGGCCTTTGGTTTTTTGGAATTGGCTTATTTCACTTAGCATGAGAGTCTCCAGCTCCATCCATATATGCGCAAATGCCATAATTGCATTCTCCTTTATGGCTGAGTAATATTCCATTGTGTGTATATATTTTTTAATATTATATATATATATATATATATATATATATATATATATATATATATATATATATTACATTTTCTTTATCCATTGATCTGTTGAAGGGCACCTGGGTTGATCCTATAGATTAGCTATTGTGAATTGAGCTGCTATAAACATTGATATGGTTGTGTCAAGGAGTTTTTGTTTTAGTCAAACTAAGATCATGGTTTAGCTACTTGGCATGAAAGTGTACTCTTGGATAACTCCTGAGTCTTGTTTTTCTCATCTGTGTGGTGAGGCACAAGCTAGCAAATGGTCCTTCTTGTTAATCAGCTTTCTGTCACTATAACAAAGTATCTGAGGTAATTATAAAGAGAAAAGGGTTATTTTGGCTCTCAGTTTTGGAGGCTCAGACCAACAGACCAAATTGCTTTTGGGCATGTGACAAGGTAGCACATTGTGGCAGAAGCACATGGTGGAGCAA
Source organism: Marmota flaviventris (assembly GCF_047511675.1). Classification (NCBI taxonomy): domain Eukaryota; kingdom Metazoa; phylum Chordata; class Mammalia; order Rodentia; family Sciuridae; genus Marmota; species Marmota flaviventris. Next base: position 69,034,687 of record NC_092500.1, read on the forward strand.
AACTGCTTGCATCATGAGCCAGGGAGCACAGGAGAAAGAGGAATGGGCCATGGTCCCACAATTCCTTCAACGACATCCCCCCTATAACCCCCCAAGGACCTCCTGTGAAGCATCACCTCCAGAATATCACCCCACCTCCTAACAGTGCCAACTGGGAACCATGCCTTTAACACATGGGCCTTTGGGGACACTCAACATCCAAACCCTGGAGTGAGCTCTGGGTGGGGCCCATTCCACATTTACAGTCATAGGAACATCGGTCAGTGATCTCCTTAGTCTGTTTTCAGCTTCAATCAAAACTCTGCCTGATTGAAAAACAATATAAGAAATTGGCCTTAATTACCTGAAAGCTTTTTACATAAGTTCCTTAGAAGGTTATTTATAGCAGAGCCATTTAATATCATTAAGGTAATTTCATGTGCATTAAAAAAAAAAAAACTTTTTAAAAACTCTAGTGAAGGCTTAAAATGACTTTCCTAATTTTTTAGATTTCACTTGCTTAAAATATTGTTTAAAATTAAACTTTGAAAAAAAGCATGGATAGCAAATTAAGACAACAAATGGGCCAAGGACCTGAACAGACACTTCTCAGAGGAGGACATACAATCAATCAACAAATACACGAAAAAATGCTCACCATCTCTAGCAATCAGATAAATGCAAATTAAAATTACTCTAAGATACCATCTCACTACAGTAAGATTGGCAGCCATTATGAAGACAAACAACAAGTGTTGGCGAGGATGCAGGGGAAAAGGTACGCTCATACATTGCTGGTGGGACTGCAAATTGGTGCAGCCAATTTGGAAAGCAGTAAGGAGATTCCTTGGAAAGCTGGGAATGGAACCACCCTTTGACCCAGCTATTCCCCTTCTTGGACTATACCCAAAAGACCTAAAAAGAGCATAATACAGGGACACAGCCACATCAATGCTTATAGCAGCACAATTCACAATAGCTAGACTGTGGAACCAACCTAGATGTCCTTCAATGGATGAATGGATAAAAAAAAATGTGGCATTTATACACAATGGAATATTACTCAGCACTAAAAATTAACAAGATCATTTGCAGGGAAATGTATGGCATTAGAGCATATTATGTAAGTGAAGTTAGCCAATCCCTAAAAAACAGAGGCCGATTGTCTTCTCTGATATAAGGGGGAGACTCACAATGGGATAGGGAAGAGACCCTCATCGTTATACAGATTACATATATGATGATGTGAGGGGAAAAAAAAAAAGAAGTGTGTCACATTAGATTGGGTAGAGAGAAGTGATGGGAGGGGAGGGGAAGGGGAGAAGGGAAGGACAGCAGAATAAAATAGACACTAGCATTGCTGTATGTATATACGTGACTGCATGACCAATGTGATTCTGCAACCTGTACACTCAGAATAATGAGAAATTATACCCCATTTGATTCAAATTGTACTGTCATGTGTAACTAATTAAAACAAATTAAAAAAAATAAAAGACTGGTAAAAAATCCTAAATCAATCCGAATTTTTATCAGTACTACGTAGAAAATACAAAACTATGTAGGCAGCCTTCAGCAAAAGTGCTTGTAATAAAACTCTCTTTTTACAGAGTTAGAAAAAAATGACTCAAAACTTGAAATGTTATTAAGAACATTTATTCACTCCAAAATTTAAACAGTTTTTACCTTAAGGGTGACTTGAGAATTGTCTAAAATATATAGTACAGTAGCCTATCTATGTGTTTTTTTAACACATGCTCAAGTTTAAATTGGTATGTAGTAAAATCTAGAATCCCCTTCTTTGTGATCCCTTTTTATCTTTTTTTATGCTTAGAAAATATTTCTCCATATATAACTCATCATATAAGTAATCTAATTTATTTACTTAATAAATACAGAGCATCTACCATGTGCAGACATTGTTTCAGGTATATGTCAGAAAATAGGACAGATAAAATTTCCTGCCCTTATTTTTCGAGGACAAAGACAAAAAGTGTGGTAAGTGTGTGATATATGTTAGAAGGTAATAAGGCCACAGGAAAAAACTAGTGCCGGCTTGTAGAGATCACTAGTGCCAGGACAGGGTCTAGCTGGTGGGGATTGTTGCAATCATGAAGAAAATGGTCAGAGTAGACCTCATTTGAGGAAACCACATTTGAGGAAGATGATTTAAAGGAGATAATGGAGTAAACCACATAAATATTTGGAAGGAAAATATTATAAGCAAAGAGAACCATGAGTACAAAGTCTCTGAGGCCTGAGAGCTCTTGGAATGTTCAAGGAAGAGCTTGGAGAGCTCTCTGGCATGACCAGAGAGCAAAGTAGACACGGGGGAAGTGGCCAGAGATGTGGTTACAGAAGTAAACGTGGCCTTGTCTGATGTGGTGAGGACTCTGGCATTTACTCTGAGCAAGATGAGGGCCACTGGATTGTTGGTGATCTCACCTGGGTTTGGACAGGATCACTCTGAAAGCTGTTCTGTCGAAAAAGAAAAAAAAAAAAAATCATAGGAAAACCAGGGTAGAATGACCTGTTAAAAGGTATTGCAATCATCTAGGTGAGGTATGAGGGTGGGGACCACTGTGGAACATGGAGGTGGAAGGAAGTGATCAGATTTGGGACATATGCCAAAGTCGAGACCACAGGATTTTCTGATGGAAAGATGGAGCTGTCATTGAAGGGTTATGAAAAATAATATTCCTATAAGACAGTCCCCAGGAGAAACACGGAAAGACAGTGTGGCTCAGGGGAAGAGAGGGAAATTAGCCAAACATTAAACTTCTCCCAGTAAATCTTTTCCCAGTAACAATGGCCCCGAGGGAAAAAGCAAACTTTCATCCCTTCCTGGGTTCATCCCCAGCATCTCCTCCAAAAGCAAACTTCACCCCTTCCCAACCACAATGGGTCCTGATGGGAGGAGGCGGATACTGAAACTCTGGGCCCTGGGCTTTCACCCTTTCCCATGGCTGAAGAGTCCTGGAAGGAGAAAAGCAAGGTAACAATGGGTCCCAGAGGAAGGGACATTGTCAGATCAGGCGGGGCAGGCAGCGACCAAAGGAGGCAGACTTAAAAGGGCCGCTGGACAGGCTTTATTGAGATATCACTCCTGGGCGGAACTCGATCAGACCCACAGAGGGGACAGAGGAAGGGTCTGAGGAGAAACCGCGTGGCAGCTCAACCAGACTGGACTTTTATGGGGCTTACAGCAGGAAGGGATGGGCTTGGGACAGGAAAAGGTGTTTCTAGGGTCCCTTGCCCCCTTGGAGTTGGTCAGGGGAGTTGGCTGAACTCCAGGATTGGCCAGGGGGTCCTGCTGATTGACAGGCGTTAGTCAGGAGATCTGGCTGATTGACAGGCGTTTCCGGCGGCATCTGATTGATGTACTTTTCCGGAGGGGGCTGCTTTGTTCTAAGTCGCCACTAAGTCACCACCAAGTCGCCACCGACCTAACAGACATAAGCAAGTGAACCCTGAGCTCTGAGCTTTTTCCAGTGATAATGAGTTTTGCATTTTTTACAACTTCTTTCCTGACTACCCAAATCAACACATCCTGCCTCAGTCTCCAATGATTAATTCACCTTCATGGTAACCTATAAAACCCAGACTCCTTGAGGAACCTGCGGGCCATTTCTGTACCCAGAAAATGAGTCCTTCTGTGCCTGATTGATTGATTGACTCTGCTGTGGAATAGAGGAGAGCTTGCTGATCTGTTTGGGGTCTGCTTCCATCCCAGTTATTTGTATTTTCATTATAAGGCTGAAACCATATGGGTTATTTTTGCTTACAGTCATTAATCGAGATGAAGAAGAATAAGGGCAGAGGAGAGATGGATAAGATTACTTCAGCTTGTGATAACTGAATGATAATGTTGAATAGTGCATTGGGTTGAAAAGTGTCCTCCCTAAATTTACGTCTACCTGGAACCTCAGGAAATAGGGTCTTTAGAGATGTAGTCAAGTAAATTAAGATGAAGTCATAATGAATTAGATTAATTAGAAATCTTTATTAGAACCATGGGAGGACACTGAGAGACCTAGGGGAGAGTGCCCGGTAAGGATGGAGGCAGAGACAGGAATGATATCTCTACAAATCAAATAACACCAAGGATTGATAGCCAGAACCCAGGGAAAAGTGTGGAAGGACTTCTCCCTTAGACTCTCTAGAAGGAACCAACCCAGCTGACCCCTTGACTTTGACTCTTAGATTTCTGAACTGTGATGGAACAAACTTCTGTTTTAAGCCACCCCATCAGGAGTAGTTTGTTATGGCAGCCCTGGGAACCAACATAAGAGTTTAGAATAAAGTTCTGGACTAGAGATATCCATTTGTAAGTTGGAAACTTATAGGTAGTATTTAAAGCCATGGACTTAAAATTCAATAAATTTAATAAATTTGGAGGAAGGAAAATAGGGAAGAGGAAAGAACCAAGAACCAAGCTCTAGGCCCTCGCAACATTAAGAGTTTGGGAAGATGAGGAGAGTCACCCGTGAGGTAAGAAGAAAAGCTCAATGAGGTGTCCTGGAAGTCAGATGAAGAAAGTCTTTCAGATTGAGAGTAATCAAGCAAGAGGAAAAATCAGAAGTCAGCACTGAATTGGTTGATATGATGATCATTTGGAGAAGTTGACAAAGAGAGTTTTGTTGGAGTGCTGGAGAGAAAGCCTGATCGGTGGGGGGACTTAGGGGTGGATGTGAGAAAAAGGAATTTTAAACAGGGTCTGTTGCAAAACAACATAATTTTGCTTTAAAAAGGAGCAGTTAAAATAGGATTTCCGGATAATTAATAGAATCAAGAGAAGGTGACTCTGAAATGGAAAAAAAAAAAAAATCACAGAATGTTTACAAAGGAGTATGAGGAGATAGGTGAAAATCTGCCCTTCAGGAGACTCAGGGACTAGGTGATGTCCTGTATGGAGAGGGATGGGATTGAGGCTGTGCTGTCCAGCAAGGGAGTGGGAGCTGCATGTGGGTAGAGAGCCCAGAGTGAAATATACTACAAGTGAAAAGTACACTTCAGATTTCTGAGATTCAGGGTGAGGAAAAGAATGTAAAATATCTTAATAGTTTTGTTGATTATGTAGAGAAAGCTAATGATCAGCTCCACCCATTTGAGATCTTGAACAGGATCTTCCGCTGGGACAAGAAACCAAATCAACATAAGATCAATTAAATAATTTTATTAATTTTACATGTCACTAGGGACCCTCACAAGAGAGTAAAGAAAGATCCAAAGAAATGGCCAATGCAAGATGCTTTTACTTTTTAGACAAAGAACAATACATTTGTGAATAAATAATAAGAAAAAAATGATTTCTGGGAAATCAGTAGGAGATATGGGGGGAGGGGGACAATGGGGAACAGCTATTGGAAGATAAAGGTTCCTCTGTTACTGAACCAAGCCTTTTTAGCCTAATGCTCCAGTGTGCCAATCACTGAAAGAAGTTTTGCAAAAGAGAAAGTTTATTTGTGAGGAAGCAAAGCATGGGGGTGGGAGACCCAAGTTTCAAATCTGCTTTTCCAAGAATAGAGTTTAGGAGTTTTTATGGGATAAAGAAGCAGGGTGATTTAAGGCAAGGGGAAAGATTACTAGAGGTGAAATAATTAGTCATCTGTACAAGTATAGTGTCTTCACAGCTCTACATAGGATCTATGTTCACAAAATTAACCGCCTTAGCATTGCTGTGAGGGTAGAATTTTTCTGGCATCCTAATGTCAAAAGATCCCCCATCCCAAACCTTTGGAGGCCCAAATGAAGAGCTGATGGTTTTGATGAAAGCGGCCTTCAAGTCCTTGAAAAGTAACCTAGGCAACCGTTATCGTAATCCACATGCCAGAGGTGTTCTGTACAGCAAAACTAGTAAGAGACTAGTGACATATAGCACAGCTGTGTGACCTTCAGAATTGGTTATCTTTAAAGCCAACTAAAAGCATGAAACTAAGGGGGAGCCCAGAAGTTCAGAGTCGGAGAAGGAAAACTTTCAAGGGATCAGTAGTCTAAATGAGAACAGGCCAGCTGTGTTGGCTGGCTGACAGTTATCCAGGGTAGAATTCTGGCCTCTGGTGGAGTCTTGGAAACTTAAGTCTTATCCTTTTGATGGCCCTCAGGTCCTTGGGAGATACTTCTGAGTTGTAAAAATGAATGTTTACAATTGTAAGCCCTTCTTTTAGTAAAAGCACAGCAGATGGTTGTGGCCCATTGAGCAAAGGCTTGGTTTTAACTCTAGTGAATTTATTCACGTCCACTATTCCCAGTTCCTGGTGACAAGGACTCTGCCCTCACCCTGGCACCTTCATGGGCTGCTCCATGTAGGAAAAGGTGGATCAGGCAGCATTTATAGAAGGGGTGGTGCAGATCTGAAGATTTCTCACTTAGGGAGGAAGCAAGATTATCCATAGAATTCAATTAGTTTGTGTAGAATTAATTTGTTGTAGAGGATAAGGTAAGGATCTAAATAGATTTCTCCCCCGCCAATGATTAGCCAACCATTTGTCCCGGAATCATATACTGAGTAAGGGTTCCTTCCCATTGATGTGTGATGCCTTCAATTTCATGAAACAAATTCTCTGATTCTGGGCTGCCTTCTCCATTGGTGTGCTCAGGCTCACACCTGTCCCTCATTGAGTTCATTCTTGTAGCCATGTAGGACACCCTGGATGTTAGGGCCATCCCTACCTTTGCCTCTCTTTCAAGATACTCTCATGTTTCCTCTATTGTTGATTCTAAGTGAAATTTTAAGATATTTAGGTCCCAAAAATTGTAGGTCAGGGATTTTTCCTGCAGGAGGAGAATGTCATCTCTACTCTGTCTTTACTATCTCTTTGGCTCTTCAGGATCTGGGCATATTTTTCTATTTATTGAATCATTTCTCTCTCTGTGTAACTTAATAAGGTTCCTCGTGTAAGTGCCACATATCTCTTCTTCTTTCCTGGGGTTTTGATTTGAGGCTTTCATTGGTACTCCTAATATAATCCATTTTTCCCCATTCTAGTTTCTAGTTGGGAAAGCTCTGGATTTTTTTTTTTTTTAATAGGAACCTGGTACTTGCTCTCTATCACTTGTCAAATATCTACTGTGTCCCAGGCCATGTGCAAGGGCTAACCTTTACAGCAACCCTGAGGAAACTGAAATTTGTTTGTTATTTTCATAATTTTTCAATTAAGTTACCTAATATTTTCTCTGATTGCATTTCCAGTGTATGCACAAAATGATAATGTCTCTGCCTTTTCAATAATTACAGTTTTATTTCCTTCTTTTGCCTTTTTTTTTTTTTAAGGCAAAACTGAACTTCAGTTAAGCCTGATTTAATGACTCAGGCATATCCAGAGGGAGATTAGCTATCTGCCCTTTGCTGCAATGCCAACAAATTACATTAAGCCCTTTTGCCCCTAATTGAACCTGTTAATACTTTCTGTTATTTTCCTAGGTATCACTTGTGTTTACTAGCTCCCAGCTACTTTACCTCATCTATTCTGCAGTTTCTAATCTAATAAATAATACACTGTTCAGGAGGCATAATTCTGGGCTGCTTTCCATGAGCAAAAATATGTAGTTGGAGAGGTCCATTGGAAAGTGTTGTTTAAGGCAGCTGTTTTGAGTTCAAAAACATTCTCCTGCTCACACCACATAGTTGGGGCTGCCAAAAGCCTGTCTTATGGACAAGGGGATGCTCCTGTACTAAGTTCAATTAAAAAGTCACCAGTATGGGAGTTGGAAGACATGGATTCCTATTTCTACTATGAATTTGCAATAATTGTTATTTCTGCCTTCAAATAAATGGAATACTATGAGAATATTAATATCCATTTTTATAAATATTATGTCACAGTTTTGCAAAGTTTTTCCCATGCATTATTTCATTTGTTCCTTCTAATAACCTTTGAACTGATAGGGCCAGGGGGTATCATTCCTATTTTACACATAGAAAGAACTGAAGCCAAGGAGACTAGTTTGTGCAGATTCAGGTTTGAAGTTGAACCTGAGCTATAAGCGTGGTCTCGTATTTTCTACTGTTCTTTCCTCTGCACTGTCCTCTCTTTATACTTTAAAAGTCATCAAAGTCTACTTGGGAGGCTGAGGCAAGAGGATCAAGTGTTTAAGGCCAATCTGGAGTCTAGGCAAAACAGTAAGACCCTGTCTCAAAAAAGAAAGAAAGAAAGAAAAATCCATCAAAGCAAATTCCCCCTAGATATTTTTACCTAGCTGGCAAATACACTGTCATGGCAAAACCACCAACCAGACCTGGTTATGAAATACAATTACAAAAATGTTATGGTAAGAAATCAATGCCTGGGGTAGGGGTAGGTTCTCTCCTTTCTCTCAGCCTTTCTCCAGGAAGCCTAATTAACCCTGGGTCCCTACCTTTTGGATTGTAAATAACTGACCTAGGAGTCTGACTACTCCCTTTTGAAATGTAGCAGATACCTGTGAAAAGAGCCCTTTCCTCTTATCTGTTTCTCTGAGCATGCTCTATGTGACCAACCTTGCACAAGGCCTTCAGCCACCTAGATGAGACATTTTTAAAAAAAAGAGGAAAAAGGCCCAATGATAGGATGGAAATATTGTGAGAAATCATGGATCAGGGCTCCAAATTTGGAGTATTTGTTTTCCTCTGGGCTCGCCAGCGTAAAATAAAGTTTGGAGTTTTCTCTGAGTGCTGTTGCTGCTTCTTGACCAGTCTGTTTTCCAAAACAATACCACTGATAGATTTTGTTAGGCTTGTAGGAGAACGTGCAGAACATTCTCTCCCATCCTCCACCTTCAGCACCCAAAAGGTCTCTCCTAGTTTCTAGCGCAGATCCTCCTAAGGTCAAAGTAGTTTTTATTCCCAGACCCTTGGGTCTGATTCTTTTGAAGAGCATGTGTGAGGAGTGTAGGGCCAATTACAAAGTTAGAGGGCACAGTTCCCAATGCTGCCCTCACTTCTGACGCCAGCTGCAAGTACAGAGGGCTCCCTAAACCACCTCTGGCTTGGTATTATCTAGGAAGAGTTACAGAACATCCCGAAAGCTGTTATGGTCACAGTTAGGGTTTATTGTGGAGGAAAGGATGCAGATTAAGAGCAGTCAAAGGGTTGGGCGGGTGGTACACACCTGTAATCCCAGTGACTGGGGAGAGGCTGAGACAGGAGAATTCCAAGTTCAAAGCCAGCCTCAGCAAAAGCGAGGTACTAAGCAACTCAGTGAGACCCTGTCTCTAAATAAAATACAAAATAGGTCTGGAGATATGGCTCAGTGGTCAAGTGCCCCTGAGTTCAATCCCCAGTACCCCACTTCCTCCCTAAAAAATAAATCAGTCAAAGGTAGAGACACATGGGGCAGAGTCCAGGTAGTTTTCAAATGCAGAGCTTCAGTTGTCTTTTCTTGGTAGAGTCAGGACACCTTGTGATATTTATGTCTGGCATTGATGTTGGACAATATGCACAGAGTATTGCTAATCAAGGAAATTCACTTAAGACTCAGTGGTTAGTTTACATTGGTGTTCCATTACATAGGCATGATCTCAGTCTCGAGGCCACGGACACTGGAGACTCAAAATCTCTGCCCAAATTCACACGGTTGGTTTTTCTGGGGAGGACAGCCCCAATCCAAAGGCTCTATGGAAGTGGTCAGTTCCAACCCTGAATTTTGTTGACTATCCACTGTGAACAATGAGCCCCCAGGCAAAGAAAGACACTAAAGAAAGATTATTCACCAGAAGCCGAGGATAAAGGCCAGACCTCTTTTGCAGAAGGTTAATTCTTCACTACACAGTGTAGCTGACGTTTCTTTGTTTCGTGTGTAGCTAGGAGGAGAGCTCAGGGGCTATACTCAGGGGCTTGGACTTCTGGAAGAGAGCGTTCTCCTTGGCTGTGCCTGAAAAGCCCTGCTCTTCAGTTCTCCCAGGGAAAATGGAACTTACTCGCGGTGGGGAAACAGCTCTTGGCCAATCAGTAACCCAAACAGTGTACTCCAGGAGGCCTTGAGTCTTTAATCAGCAACAGGAATCACGCTGCGGAAATTGCCCTTAATGTGTCATCCAAATTTCATGCAGGCCCAAATGTTTCATTTAAATGTAAAACAAAGATAACAGAGTGTATTTGAGTGAAATATGCCTCTCTTCCAATCATGCTGCTCTTACCATAGTATTGAAAATTCATACCCTGCTGAGAAGTCACCCTACATCACCCCCTCCAGCCAGCAAAATTCCCGTCAGAGAAAGTCAGCCGGTTGTGAAGGCTTCTTTAGTACGCCTCAGAAACCAAGCAGGAACCCACTCATGGCAGGCACTGGCCCAGCGCTGAGCAGAATGCAGAGGCAAATCAGCAATGTGTCCCATTCCCAGGACTGTGGTAGTCTAGAAAGTCAGGGGAAAGACACAGGTAAAGGAAATGAGCAGTCTCTCCCTCAGAGTCTGGGTGCAGCCCAATGCCTTGTCCTTTCCATACCGAGAAGCCTTTTTTTGTGACTTAGTCCTAGAACACTCATTTGCCTTGGAAATCAGGCCTCCATCTTCATCAGGTAGATATCTCTCAAATAGTGAGAAACAACCCTTTTGTTAACCAGGGTTAGCTGTTTCAGACAGGATACCTGCCTAGCCAGGCTTGCCCACATCCAGGACTCAACAACTGCTGTAGGAAACAGGATGCAGGATGGAACCAGACAAAACTGGTTTCAACCATAGGGGATGCCAGAAGGACCTGCTATGCGCTTGCTGACTACACACTGTCCATTGTAATACACTGTCCTGGTAAATCTTGGCCCCAACTGTCTTCCACCTGGACTGTAATCCAATGACATAAGGACAGAAGGAAGGTGGTACCCCATCCTGGGATGGACCCCCTCCACTCCCTGGAAAAAGCCACTAAGAATCCTCCAGTCATTAACTGAAGTTCTCCCCTCTTCTCTTTTACCCTTAAAAGAAACCCTATCCTTGGGACTGGTGTTGTGGCTCGGTGGTAAAAAGCGCTTGCCTGGCATGTGTGGGGCACTGGGTTCAATTCTCAGCACTGCATATAAATAAGTGAATAAAATAAAGTTCCATCAACAACTTAAAAAAAAAAGAAACCCCATCCTTTGTTCAGACTGAAAGCTCATTTGTAAGTCTTTCCCCCTGGCTTTTCTTTATTCTCTGACCAAGAGTAAACCTTCATTTACTGTTCAATCACCTCTTGGTTTTGTGATTGTTTACATGATTCCAAGAGGGAAAAAGAACCAAGTTTGGGGTCAGAAATTGGTAATGCTCATGGACATTCCACCCCAATAGTCCAACGTGGACCCTTCTGCTCTCTGGAATGCATTTCCACCAGATATCAGGTTTTCTCAGCCATTGCTTCCCACTGGACCTCTCGAGATATCAGCAGTGTCTTTGTAAATGGCTAAGTGTAGAATACAACAAGACTGGGGTTTGAAGTGTGTTCTGGAGATTTTTCTGTAAGCTTGGGGAGTTGTGAGAGAGGGTGGAGTTCATGCTCCCAGAAAAAAACAAGATGACGCACTGAGCAGTTAGCAAAGATGCTCTTGTCTCTGCCATCTTAATGGATGATAAAATTTGGTTCAAGAGTACAGAGTGAATGACTTTATTTATTCAATTCCTCATTGAAATTTTCATATTAGATTATTTCTTTAAATGAGTATATATTTTTATTTTTCTTGCAATATAACATGTGATTAAGGCAGGAGTGAAGATAGGGCAATGGGGAGCTACTACATGAAGAACAAGATATTTAGAAGCCCTTCTTAGTCAATACACAAGTCTTGTGTAGTCAATTAACTCTGCCTCAATTTTTTGATCTTAAAAAAAAAAAAAAAAAAAAGACAGGCAATAGGGTTGGGGTTGTAGTTTTGCAGTAGAGAGCTTGCCTAGCTGGGCTTGCTCCTCAGTACAACATAAAAGTAAATAAATAAAGGTGTTGTGTCCATCTACAACTAAAAATATTTTTAAAAAAGAAAAAAATAATCACAATTTTAAAAATAATTAAAAAAAAAAAAAAAGACAGGCAATAGGTCAAGCCACTTCCTCCTTCCTCACATTAGCTGTACTTTCTGCCAGAGAACAATTTTCTAATAGCATAATTTCCATTTGGGTCAGTATTTGTTTCTTGATGGCTGACAACACATTTCTTTTCCAGGGCCTCAGTCTAGCTCTCAAGACTGAACTTACCTATCCTCTCATCATAATAAACTGAACTGGTTCTACCACCAATCTCATTTCTCTCTACACCTCAGCAGAATGAATTCTTATCTATGTCAGTGTCCTCCCATGGAAGAGCACCAGGAATATCCCCTACATGTTGAGTTTATTACTCACAGTGAAAGAACACACATCTTAGGGAACCATGGGCTGTCTCAGTGGGAAGGTATTAGAAAAGACTTATAGGACTTGAGCTTCTGTTTGCTGATTTGGCAGAGAGTTCAAGGAAGCAGGGTTTTGCCCTGGAGTGGATGCTGTCAGGAAGCTGGGGTAATTCCATGACCACTACCTTAATAAATGCAATTTACAGGGAGGCCAGACTAGAAGGAGGCTAAAGCTGCACTTGGTAAAGAAGAAGCTGTCATTCGTATTAGCTGGGAGAGAGGCTGTGCGGTATTTTGTGGCTCCTGCCAGGCTCATGCTTTGTTCTCTGTTCAGACAGGATTGCCAAGTGGTCTTGTTTGCTCCATCATGACAACAGAGTGGCCTTATCTGTTGTCAATGGCCTGTGAAATTGTTTTCCTTTAGCAGAGAACACCAAAGCTTAGCCACTGGTTCTAGCTCAGCTCAGACAACATCAAGGCCAACTAATAGTACCAGCTCTGGATGTCAGGACTGCTTTTTTCCCTTCTCAGCACAGAAAGTCCCTTACTGTCTTCTGAGCATAAGGCTTTTGGCTAGTCCTCAAAGATGGAGCTGGCTGAAGCAAGTGAGGCAAACAGGGCACAAACTTTAGGAAGAACTCATCCTTGGGTGCCAGCCCTGTCTCTACATGACACCTAGAATTTTGTACTTTAAGCTCCTCGGTTACCTCACCTCTAACCTACTCTGCAAAATCTTTATGTGCAGTCTCTGTCCTTCCTTCTTCCTCTTCTCCCCTGAAATCCTACCCAACTGCCTTCCCCAAGACCAGGGAGAGCTTTCCCTTCTTTAACCCAAAACACTCTCATGGCTACCACCTTGTGGTACATATAGTCCTTAAGGATTTGCGAATTGCTTCATGGGAATTTGTTTGGTTTCTCCAATTGCACTATAGATCTCAGCCTGGCTGGTTCTTTCTCATCATTCATGTCTGGGTTTAAATGTGTCCCTCAGAGAGAACTTCCCAGCCCAGACAAACTAAAATATACCCATGCCTAGTCATTCTCTCTTTTACCTTGTTTTATTTTCTTGATTTACTCATCACCATCTGAACAAGTTTTCTTTATTAGTTTGTATGTTATTTTCTGTCTTCACCAGTACCTCAGTGTTAGCTCTGTGACACAGGTAAGCATCTGTCTAATTCGGTCCTGTGTCTTCAGGGCTTTGCTGTATTTGTGTTTACAATAGCCAGTATGCATTTGCTGCAATTGAATGAGATGTGCTAAGATATATAGCCAGTTCACTCTGTGCGAGTGTTGGTGGCAGTTAGGGATGTTGGAAGCGAATGGCAGAATCCTGGCCTTCACATACAGTGTATAATCCAAGTTTCAGCATGTTCCATGTGTATTTTTTAGTTAGGTTGGGCTTCATCAGTCTGTTCTCAGGAATTAGAATTAAGAAGCACAGAGAGAATGAGACACTTTGTAGTGAGTGTGGTTGAACATATGCAAAAAAAAAAAAAAAAGAAGGCTTGAAGTAAAGGGGGACCATGAGGAACCCTGAACAAGTTGAAATAGAAAGGAAATAGCAGCCAAGGGAGGAGGGATGATAAAAGAGCATATGTAAGCAAAGCCAAAGCAAAACAAAAAACAACCTAAAGGGTAGGAAAGCCAGCTGAAGGCACAAGAGAACCAGAGATGTGCAGGGAAGCAAACTCACAGAGAGTAAATAAATGGGTTATATTAATGGTGGTGGCCTTCCCCAAGACCCAGAAACTCCAGCCCCTGTGGTCCCAGAATTAGATGACTTGGCATCTAATCCACCTTCTCATTCCAATCTCCTTGAGCCTGACTCAGATACTGCTCCTACCTTTCTGGTTGTTCTGCTTTTGCTGAGCTCCCTGAGACTTGGCTCATCTCTAGAGGGATAGATAGACTGGAGTCTCCCTCCCCATACACACACAGTACTGGGGATTGAACCCTAGGCCTTGCACATGCTGGGCAAGCGCTCCATCACTCAGCTACCTCTCCAGCCTGACCCGAGTCTTGTACTTAAAAATCAGGAAAGCTTGTCATTCAGGTGTCCCTCACTCCAAAAGGTAGAATGGAAACAGTCTTCTGTGTGGGCTGTCTCAAGTTTCAATCCAGGATCTGCTAAAGGTGAGCTCTGAGACTTTGGGCAAGGTGAGACCTGAGACTGGCCCTTTCTATCTTTAGTGCCTGGGGCTCAGGATTGCTGTGAGAGTCAAAAAAGGTTTATGTAAGCAACTGGCATGGAGCCTGACACAGACTTAACACTCAGTCTGGTCTGGTTCCTCTTCCCTTCCTTCCCTCTGGATACTTCCTGTCTTGCATAATAAAGTCTACCCACTTGACCACAGCTCTAGCAGCAGCAGCAGCAGCTACAATTCAGGCTATCTACTTCCTATCTCACAAGGTTCTGTCTTCATTTAATTGTTTTGTGCTCACACATTTAAAGTGAAAGTTAATCTGATGAAAGCTATAAGCACAGATTTGGGGCCTGAGTTTGAGCCCATCTCACTTGATATCCTCCAAAAGTTAATTGGAAAAAAAATGATAAAAAGCTCTACAATGCAATCTATTGTGGAAGGTAGAGTGGGGGTAAGGAGTTCATCTTTTCTTTCATCTGGTCTGCCATCAACAAAGAATTATTTAGCCAAGATCATGTGTAAAGCTATTAAAAAGACAGTGCATAATTTTACACATGATGAAAATGAGATGTACACGTGATTAAATCACAATAAGTTTATTTCACGTTTCACCTTTTTAGGATTTGCAAATGTGTACCAGATATTTGAACAATGTAATAAACATTGTAAAGACAATGTTTAATTCTCTACCTGGGTCTTAACTAGGATTAACAAGTGTCTCCTGAATACTGTTGTAGCATCTTCCTCCTAGAAAGGGATTATAAAATACTGGTGGATGGATGAATCAACAGCTCTTCCAGATGCTTCAGGAATTAGCAAACATCTGTAAATCTTGCTGTACGGCCATGTAGAAAAATATGTGGTGGTATTGTAATTATGGCAATGTCAAGTTAACTTAAAATTGTACTTTTTTCCCCCTTGCCACATTCCCACCCCTCTTTATTTTTTATTGTGGAGATAGAGTCTAAGTTGCCCAAGTTGGCCTTGAACTTGCCATCCTCCTGCTTCCTGAGTGGCTGGGATTAGAGACATACATCATAGTACCCAACTAAAATTATAAGCTTAAGAGTCATCTCTTTAAACAAGCAAGCCTACAGACTATATTTTTTTAAAACACTTATACTTTAGTTTTAGGTAGACACAATATCTTTATTTTATTTTTTTAATGTGGTGCTGAGGTTCAAACCCAATGCCTCATGCATGCTAGGTGAGCACTCTGCCACTGAGCCACAACCCCAGCCTGAGAGTATAACTTTTTCAAAAAGAATAGTATAAATCTTTCTGGAGATGCTCACTATAAATTCTTTACTTTCTAATCATCTCAGGCAAGTGGCTTTCTTTATCCTTCTGACTCCCTCAAAATGAAACAAATAAGAAGACATAGGTCAGAAAATTCAGTATCCTCTACAAGTATAATTTAATTGGGCAATGCAAAGATATTGGCATTCTACAAGCTCTTTTGGTTATTTTCTAGACATATAAATAAGTTTAAAGTAAGTATTTCTCCAGCTTAAAGATCTACCTTAGAATAATAAAAACCATAGTATCAATACCTCTCCAAGAACAATGAGATAAGGGAATAAATGTTACGAAAAACCAGTTAGAAAATTCATAAGTAATTCACTCTTCCTACCACATTACAAATATTCCCCCAAAATATATATGCTCAGGAGTCAGTATAAATCCCAATTTGAGTAAAAAATAAATACCTTTTGCAAGAAGATCTCTATGAATCTCAGTTAAGCAATGGAAAGTTAGACAGGTTAAAGATCTGGAAACTAAAATTAGATTTATATACATTGGAAGCACTTTTCACCTGTCACATAATATACAAAATACGTTCTGTGCCATTGTCTAGAAAGTTGGGTAAAGACTGTTTAAATCAGAAAAAAAAAGTTTAATTTAAAAAATCAAATGACAGTACTGGGGATGAGGCTCAGTGTAGAGTACTTGCTTAGTATTTGTGACATCCTGGGGCTGATTCCTTAACCCCACAAAAAGAGAGAAATGGGGGTGGAGAGAGAAGACAGACTTGCTTTTCCTGTGAAAACCATTCATCTGAGAAGTTCTGCAGCAAGGAGCCATCCAAGACAGCTCACCTGGGTGAAATCAGATTGTTGGTACTCCACCAGATGCTCATTGAGAAAAAGATGAAGTGAGAGTAGGAGAACAGGTCAGGGCATGTAATTACCAGCTCCCAACTTGACATTTAGTTATTAGGTAAGCACTGTAAGACATGATAATGGACAAAAAGGGACAGAGTGAAGAGGCAGAATCGAAACTGTCAAAATTGTTCAAGAAAGAGAAGGACTAGAATACTGCCTTTAGGATCTACATCATGAATCAGGTGTCAGTGTAATGTGCATGTAATGAAATCCAGTTACCTATGATTTAAATTACTTGAGGTGAGGATCAAGCCACACCATTTTCTACAATTTCACTTCATTTTAAGACACGTTTTTCTTCCGTCATTATTACCATCATCAAACATGGAAGAAACCGTGTGTGCTTCATAAGAGGTAGGGTTAAGGGCTGGGGTTATAGCTCAGCGGCAGAGTGCTGCCTTGCACATGTGAGGCACTGGGTTCGATCCTCAGCACCACATGAAAATAAATAAAGATATTTAAAAAAAAAGAGGACCTGCCAGCACTGCGATGCTCTTCCCCTGGCACTTCTGCTCTTTTTGATGATCCATCCTGTCCTGCCATAGGTTTGGAATGCTTCTGGGATTCCATCCTGCCTGAAGGGTTTCCAGAGGGCAGAGGGCAGAGCCCAGGCCTCACCTTCTTCCTCCCACTTTTCTCGGAGCCTGTCATATTCTTTCAACAGATTTAGTAAGAAATGCAGTCAATCAAACAGCTCAGCCATGCAGGTTGTCCTCTCATTCTTAGGGATCCTCACTCTTCCTTTCCGCGTCTCAGGCCATGACAACGCCATCTTTTCTTTTCATCAAGAAGCTGTACAATGAACCTTACAGATTTTTCCTCTCCCCAGACAAGTCATCTTGAGTTTCCCCAGAAGTCCCTTTGTTTTCTTAGAATTCTCTTCTTGTGTTTCTTTGGGTAGCCTTAAGCATAGTGGTGTGCCTGTGCCTGTTCCATGGATGATCTGTGGGACCCACCTCTCTTGCCCTTGACGCTCCTTTGGGCTCAGCAAGAGTCTACACAGACACAGTCATTGTGCAGGGACAGGTATACTGGCTGGCATGATGGAGAACTCTGAAAAGCGAGCCTTTGTTTTTATCACACAAGATTAATCTGCCGGATTATAATATTACCATTTTTTAAACAGCTCATCAAGGAGAAAAGCAGAATGATGTAAATAATATTGCGTGGCACTTTAGAATTGCAAAGCACATACACAACACTCCTGATTATTATCTCCAGAAAACCAGAGCTCAGAAAACAGTCCTCTCTCTCTACATGGGAATATAAAATAGCCACTTTCCCTCCTCAGAGAGGCCATAGTCACCCCTTCTGCTCATTTCTCTCAGCCTGGGTTGTCACTAATTAACTAATTATTCAATGGTTTGTTAATTTATTCATTCAGTACCTGCTCCCAAACTCCACTGCTCATTCCAAGAGGATTTCAGGTAGAATGCTATCATTTGTGTGGAAAAACAAAGTGACAGTCTTGTTACCCAGCATCTTCTTTGCTAGTCCTTTGTTCCCAAGCTGGGCCCCTGCTCCTTATATATCTGGGCCAAGAGGCAAGGCCGGCTCTGCAGAGACAGCCCCTGCCTTTCTCTTCTGGGTGACTTTGAAGTGTATGGCCAGAGTAGGTCCTGGAGGCCCCCACCCTCCAGCTTCCCTCTTTAGATCTGTGGCTTTTAGTTATTTCCTTTGAGCTTACAACCCATGTATGTAAACATCTGATAACAAAAGTTCAAGCTGCTTCTCAGTGGCCTTTTCTAGAAACATGAGTTTAAAGTGAATCTAAAACATGGCAAGACGTGACACAGGTTGAGCCCTTGGGACTCTGTTTATAGAAACTGAAACCAATCAATGGAAACTTGCCCACAGTTTCCCACGGAGCGCACCCTGTTCTGGTGGTGTACATGGGGTGGTCTTCCATTGGCCCCATGCAATCATCGTGAGTTCCAAATTCCTCCTGCCTGAGATGGAACTGTTCCACACAAGTGTTTCCGTTCCCCTGTCTGCTTCAGCAAAATGCCCTTCTTTTTCTCAGAGCTGACTGGAAGAATCTGAAGAGAGAAAATGTCTGGGTTGGTGAACGAGATTGTCTCCCACTTCTGAATGGACGCGCTCTTTGCCGTGTGTCGGGGACGATGGGGAGATTCTTTACCATCCTGTCACGCTCAGCTGTTGTTTACTTTCTGTGAATCGAATGTTGACAATTATAGTTCGAGGGTTTTTTTTAACAGCATATGCTGAACATGATAAAATATTTAGAGCAACTTGCTTTGGACTTACAATTATGCTACATTCTTTCAGCCCATTTATGACTAAATTAGAACATTTAGTAATGTTTGGTGACAACTCCCACACTTTGTAAGCACCAAGGGGAAAAAAATACAATTTATTTAATTGGTTTTCATTTGGAAGGGAAATAATCCTGTTTCAAACATCATAGTATAAGAAAAGACACCGTATATTCCCCACATAAATACGCAGATGCTCATACATTTGGGAAATTAACATATATACTCTACAAGGGAACTTACAAAGGCTATTTCTCTTTTACGTCTCAACCATTCCTTTCACCCAGGTTTTTGTGTTTGTTTTTTTTTTTTTTTTTTTTCCAGAGTCACTACCAGTCATCTCCTCTTCCCCTCACATGTTCCTTGCAGAAGCCTTGATATACAGATATGAAGATAGGAAACTACAGTTGGCTTCCAGGCCACAGATGTCATGGGTACTTAAGGAGTGCCTGCACTGGGCTCTGGATTCTGAGAGGAGCCTAATGCGTTTCTTTCTGCAAAGAGCTTGTGACCTAAAGGCAGAGACAAAGAAAGAAAAGCAGAGTTCTCATTCTACAGAGAAGGGAGACTAGTTAGGGGACACCTGACTAGCCAGGACAGGACAAGGAGGAGAAGCAGGGCAGCCTGGGCAGGTGATTCAGGAAAGTGGGAGGGAGGCACTTCATTCAGTGGCACATGGGTTCAAAGGCCTGCAGGCAGGAGAACGTGCCCCTAGGTCAGTGCCCAGTTGGCTGTAGGAAACAGGGAAGAGTGGTGAGCAGAAGAAGGATTCTGATTGAAAACTAAGGTGAAGCACAGATGGTGGGGGGCTTTGCACATGACCTGTACCCTGAAAGCCGTGGGGAGCCCAGGAAGACCTCTGCAGACTGCACAACAGGGAGCCGACCCAGCACCAAGGCAGAGCATTGCAGAGCGAGAGGGCCGACTGGAGTACACACTCGGGTAGAATCAAATATGTCTTAAGTGAAGATAACTTTATTTTAAGAAAGCACAGGCAGAAAAACGGGAGGGGGAAAAAAAAAAGCCTCCTCCCTTTGAATGCCACCTTGCTATGGCTGAACTCCAGTACTACCTTGAGGGGGACAAGGTCTACTCTAACCATAGGTGACCATTCAGCACTCACTGTAAACAGCTCTGGGGCCAACGCACTTCACATTGCAGGGGATCAGAAATCTGCCACTTGAGCATCAGGGCTATTTTTGATCTGAAGACAATTGATAATCATCAGATGCAGGAAGAATTCTCTACTCTTCCCTAAGCTGTCTAAAGCAGGGTATAAACTTCCCTCTGTGAAGGTATTTCCCTTCTGCCAGGAAAGGAAGAGCAACTCTTCACCGAAAACTGAGTGTCAATACCATGATGAGTTTGCATAAACAAACCTAACTAAAATAACCCTTATCTTCTTTTAGTTCTCCCTAATTTTCCAGTTTATCTTATTTTCCCATGATTTATCTTTCTATGTAGCCCAAACCTGCTTTCCTTTGTTTAAAATGGCATATAAGCCTCTGAGTTTAACCACATCCTTGAGTTACACTCCTTTTCTGTGAATGCTTCTTTGTATTAGCATTCAGAAAAATGACCTTTTTCTCCTATTCATCTGTGTTTTGTTAATTTGTAGACATCCAGGAAGTAAACTAGTTTTTCCTCCTCAAAAACATATCTTATTAAGTCCTCATCCCTTTTAGTGAGGAAGTTACTACTATTATCCCATATTTTAGATACAGAAACCGAAGACATTAAGGAGCTAGTCCAAGGTCAAGCAGCTAACAGTGGCAGATCTGGGACTTGGACCATACTGCCTGAACACCTCACAACTCTGCTATAATTTCAACATGTTGGAAAAATAGTGTGACAGAGCCAGCAGACATGGATTGGGAAGCCAAGAAATCCATATTCTAATCTTGGCACTGTTGCTGTCAGTGACAATATTAACCATGCAAATATTTGTTCTGTTCTTTATAGTTTGGATAATTAGGTCGTTGAAGGAGATTTGATATGACCTTGGAGTAATCATAACCTATGGCATCACAATGTTTTTTTTTTCCTAATTAGCACAGAGCTTTTAAATTCCCACCATGTCCCAAGCCCTATTTTAATTTGAAGATTGTAATCTTTAATTTTTTTAGATCTACTTTGAACAAGCAATGATTAGCACTCTTTAGTGAATCCATAAACAAATCATCAGATACTTAAATTCTGTTGGTTCTAAGAAATGAAACAGAAAAAAGTTCTTTCAGTTCTCTTACATGCAAAACAAACACCTATGCAGACCGGATGGGTGATACAGGAAACACATTTGACTTAGATACCAACCAATTTAACTAAGTGGTCAATGGCTGTAATTTGAAAGTGGAAAGGGAGGCAGAAAAGCTCCTAGAGATTATGTTATTTTGAGCAGGTGCATACTCTTTTTGTTAGTGGGGTAAATTGACAGTCTCAGGCTTGAGGAAGCTGGAAGTACCAAGCTGGCCACATAAATACTGTTTACCCAATTCCAAATTCCAAGTTTCAAATGGTTACCCAGGAAACTCCAAGAAGAGTTCCTGTTGATAGAGAGGGTGAGCAGGAACTGGAATCTCCTAGACTGTTGCACAGATCTTTTGTTGAAGGAATTCAGAGATTGGGTGGGAGGAGAGGTGATGGAAGAGAGCCGGTAGGATAGAGACTGAGCTGAGATGGGAGGGAGGATGGAGCAAGACTCGGAAGCTACTGCAAGAGCAAAGTTTGAAGGAATGACAAAGAAACACTTTAAAACATTGAGCGTGTAGAATGTGACATAAATTCCTCTTTATCTACAAAAGCATAACAACACTTTTCCCTGTTGAAGGTTGCTGCCAACTGGTCCATTTGCTCTCAGATCCATTGCCCGTCTCTCCTCCTGTGTCTCATTGTTGCAAGCTGATTCCCAGGAAATTGAGAGGTCCCAGTGGGGCCTGGAGATGGAGAGGGAAGGAGAAGCCCTCCTGCCCTTTTCCTCTGCCTTGGAAGACATATTTGGCAGCAGCTGCAATTCCTCTATGGCTCCAGCTCTTGCCCAAATAGACCTCTGTGGTGACAGTGTCTGTTTATCAAGGGGCCACCAGCTCAAAATAACACCAGCTCAAAATGCACCTGCTCAAAATAATACCAGCTCTTTCTTCCATCCCTCCAGCCCCAAAGGTGGGCCATAGCTTCCCAGTTGCTAATCTTGGGGCTGTCTCATCTACCCTGGTTACTCTTTCAGCTCCTTTAATATCTTTGCAACCAATTCCTTCTGGTTACTATCATCTGTTTAATAACCTTGGGTGGATTTTGTTTTCCTGGTGGAAACCTGATGGATAGCGGCTCCTTTCCTCTTCTCTCTACCCCTTTCCTCCCCCTCCCCTCTCCTCCTCTTCTCCCCTCTCTTCTATAATGAGGGATTTCCAAAAACATAGTCTCATCTCTCTTTCTCTCTTTGCTCATATTCAATTCCTAGGACTCTGGAGTGAAATATCTGATAGTAATTATGGAAGAATCTCTGGGCTTGTTGTTCAGCTCTGCTGCTTCCTTCCTGAGTGAGCCTTCCAGGGGAGAGCACCAAGTCTCTCTGTGGTTATAGCCTTGCCTGGGCAGGCCTGAGCCAGTCCAGAAAGTGCATGATTTGGGGCAGGTCTTTCTATAGTTAGCTGACTTGACCACCAGATCTAGATGTCCATCCTCGCTTCTGGCAGTCATGAAGGTGTCCTTATTTTTTTTCTACTTTTGTTTTATTTCAACTTTCTCAGAACTCAGGAGGAAAAGGGAAGTGCTATGTACCGAGGCTCCCTCTTTCAGATCCTTACCATTATCCCCCAATTCCTGGGGAACTGGATTCCTGGTGTTTTTAGGTGCAGAGAAAAGCCTAAAGGCAGGGAGAGGCACCTGGGCTTTGCTGATGAACGTTTTCTTCAGCAGTTTTGGGGACTCTCTGGTTGAATGCCTGTGTCCAAGGATCAGCCCTGCTACTACAGGGGTGTCACTGAAGTAGGATATTATTTCTAATGTCTAACTGCTGCAGTAGCCAAAATCAACTGTCTGTCATATGCTGTTGCTGTTGAAAGTTGAGAGACCTGCTGTATTTGGTGTCAGTGAGGCTGATTTCCAGTATAAGTTTCTGTATGATTCTAGAACCACTGCCTCCCGCATGTAGACTTCTTCCTCAGCCATCCCTGTCATTCTCCTACAATCTGGCCACCTTGGAGCTACCTGGCATGCTGTGAACATGTGGATGATGTTTGGTCCCTCTCACGGATGTTCTTCAAGTCTTTTTTCCTGAGTAAAATAGAGATTAAATGCATCTACCAGGAGAGGGTTATCTCCAAGCCACACTCTCCAGAAGCTCCTGTTGTCTCACCTGTGACCTTGTGTCAACAGGTGTTTGAAAAATAGAGCCTGTGTTTAAGAATTCTGCCTCTTGGAGCCCTTCTGCGCTAATTCTCTAGTCTCCATGCTCCTGGATCAATCCCCATGAATCCAGCAGACAACACTGGAGCTCTTGGAAGGAAGTTAGACAAGAGCACCCGACAGAAGAGCATATTTCATCCCAGATCCATTTGGATCCCATAATGGAGCCAGGGTTCTGGGACAACAGATAGCTAAACTGAGCAATAGATAAGGACTCTGCTGCAGAGGACATCCTTGGCCCCCAGCAAGAAGGAATCGGAGATAAAATGAGGTTGTTTGTAATAAAAGCCAGCCTCAGCAACTTAGTGAGTCCCTAGCCAACTGTCTCAGAATAAAAATATTAAAAAATAAAAAAGGCCTAGCGATGTGGCTCAGTGATTAAGCACTCCTGGGCTCAATGTTCAGTACCAATAAATAAATATTAAGAATGCTGTTTTAGGGGCTGGAGTTGTGGCTCAGTTGTAGAGTGCTTACCTCACAGCACTGCATATAAATAAATGAATAAAATAAAGGTCTGTCAACAACAAAATTTTTTTTTTAAAAAAATGCTGTTTTAGTCCTTTCCTCTTGTTTCTCCAACCCTAATTTTAATTCCTTCTCCTTTGATCTCTTTGTCCTCTTATTTTACCCTATTTCTCCCTCCAGACTCTTATCTGTAGGCAAGATACTCTTTGTTCTGTGACATGATTAGGGAAATCACATTCTCTTTTAGCTAATGGACTCCAGAAAGAATGGAGTGGCCTTCCTGCTGCTACCATTCTGCCTGTCCTTAGGCAAATTGTTTAACCTCTCTGGGACTCAATTTTCTCACTCCTGGGGAACATTAGTAAGAGCAGTCCTATGAATTTGAGTAAATGATAAAGAGACAGTTGAAAACACCATCCCAAAAGTTAAAAGCCCTACCTTTTATATGCAGACCATTGTTCCCTGGTGACCAAGTGTGACAGCCAGTGCTAGAGAACCAACATGTTTATTCTTCTGAGGTCACTGGGCCCTCAGAGGTACTATGTGTATGTTTTGGTCCTTTCAATGTGAAAGGCAGAAAGTATGTGCAAGAGAGTCAGAGAGATGAGAAAAGGCGAGGCCCTGAGACCCTGAGGCTGGCTCAGAGGGGAACCCTGGTGGAGGCTGTCTGGAAGCTGGCAGAGAAACTCCTGTGTGGCCCTGTGACTTCGAGAGCAGGGTCATAATGGTGTGGCTTTGTCCTGATGGTAGACGGAGGAGAAGGAACAACTGAGAAAGCGAAATTAAACATACATGTGAGAGGGGAAATCGATGGTGTGATAGTGATAATGATACCTATCATTTATCAAGTGCTTACCCAATGCCAGTTATCTACTCGGCTGTAGACTACATTTATCTCTTCCCAAAGCACCATGAGTTAGGTGGTGGTTTTGTTTTGTTTTGTTTTGGGTTTGCAGATCAGGGCAGAGGCTCAGAGGGTTCTTAACCTGCTCAAAATCATAAACCTACCAGATAGTGGTAGAACCATGATTTGGCCCAAATTAATGTTAGCTGGTTTTGTTTTTCTTATGACTGGACTGACTTTTCTAAGTTTCTGGGGAAGATGGGAGGCATTAGTCTTTGAAGGGAGGAGAGAAAAGGATAAAGAAGAGTGAGGATACCAAAATGTATTCAAATGGTCTCCAAAAAACAACAGGCAAAGAGCTTTGTCTTTTCACTATCTTATCTTCAGAGCCAGTGCTGACTAGGTGAACTTTCCCTTCCTTTGTTTATCATTCTCTCTCTCTCTCTTTCTCCTTTTCTTTCTTTGAACCTAGGGGTACTTTACCACTGAGCCACATCCTCAGTTCTTTTTATTTTTACTATTTTGAAATAGAGTCGCACTAAGTTGCTGAGCCTGGCCTCGAATTCATGATCCTCCTACCTCAGCCTCTAGAGTTGCTGGGATTACAGGTGAGTGCCTGGCCTAGGTGTTCAATACATGTTTTTTGAATAAATGGGTGAACAAATGAATGAATGAATGTGTAACCGAAAGCTCAGTCCTTGTCCTCGATGCCAATCCAATAACAAGACAAGGTTTTTGAGAAAAAGGAAAAAGAAGGTTTATTCTAGCAAAGCAGAAACACAGGGGACTCCTGTCCCAAAGGCTATAATTCTGCAGATCCACAGGAACAGGGGGCTTTTATAGAGGTGATTCAGAGAAAATGAGATTAGGGAGGAGAGATAGGAAGGAGATCAGGGAAAAGACGATCAGGGAGAAGAAGGTTAGGGAAAAGAAGATCAGAGAGGAGAAGTTTAGGGAAAAGATCAGGAAGGAGAAGTTTAGGGAAAAGAAGATTGGCGGGGGATGGGGGGCGGGGGGGGGAGAAAAACATGTAAGTTTCAAAGCCATGAGGGATAGAGTCAGAGCATCAAGTGAACCCCTGTTACAAATGCATGCGTGAAAAAATAAATACAATGTTACAGAGACTTTCCAGAAGTACAGAAGAGAAAATGAGGAACTTCGGAGTGACTTTAGCCTCTCTCCTCTGTTTCTTGAAAGACGATGTGAGGAGTTGAGGAAAGTAAAGTTTCAGAACTATGACCTGGGAAACAGGATTGAGAAGTCAATAAAGGGTGAAAGCAAGAAGGTGATACCGCTGGTTACTGGTGAGGAGTCCTGCTTCTCCACATGTTGAAGTGTAACATTAGAGAAGCACGCAGAGGCCAGCAATATAAAGCAGGGTTTATTTAAAAAGGAGTAACATAGACTTCTCCCGCTAGGGAGAAGGGGGCCATAGCTGGTATCCTGGTATCCCCAAAAGTGAGCATGTTCTGCCTTTTTTATATGACCTAGGCTTCTTTTGTTCTGCCCTCTTCCCCTTATCTCTCTCCTTCCTGTGTACATACACATACATACACAAATGTGAGTGGGCCCAGGAGATGCTCTGGTACGATGGCCAAAAGGTGAGAAGCAGATGGGCTGGAGGGGCCAAGGTGGAGTGATCTGGGCAGAAAGGGGGCAATCATTAACAACTTTCATAACTCCCTGTAGGGAGGGAGAATCCCTGGGACAGGTTACCTTAGCAACAGGTTGGAGCAGGGGCAGGTTATCTAGATAAGCATGGATGAAGGGCTCTGAAGGCATTAACATTTCAATCTTCCATTCTCTGGATCCAACCCTTGCCTATCTGCCCATCTTAGTCTGGCTTCAAAGATCTGAGCAGGAATGATAACCCTTCAGAAGTTTATGTGAATCTGTCAATGATTATTAAATAGCACTCACTTGGTCAGGGGGCTAGAGAGAAGGATTTGGGGCTTCACTCTAATCTCACATAATTGGTCATTGCTATCATTAATTTTTAAAAATCACTAATTAAAAACCTGCCATAAGAAAAGTATTTTATAAAATGATGATGTTGAAAATCATGATCTCAAACTTTTAAAGAAAATAACAAGTAGTACTAAATAGATCCAGGAGTCAAATCAGGTCTGCTTTAAATACACAACTTTAAATATTAATTTAAATAGTTATTATTGGGCGGGGTTGTGGCTCAGTGACAGAGCGCTTGCCTTGCATAGGTGAGGCACTGGGTTCAATCCTCAGCACCACATAAAAAAAAATAAATAAACCAAATAAAGATATTGTGCCCATGTATAACTGAAAAAATATTTAAAAAAAATAAATAAATAGTTATTATTACTATAAATATTTTCCACTTTATCCATAAGTATTTCAGTGTTTATCTATAAATGGAATGGACTCTTTCAATAAACATAACTATAATATAATTAACACACCAAGAGGAAATTAACAATTATTTAAATAATATCAAATATAGTCAATATTCAAATTTTCTCAGTTTTTTAGGTATCTGACTAAATCATGTCCAATATGAGGCAGGTATACATTGCAGCCAGTTTAAATTAATTTTTAAGCCCATAGGTTCTCTCTAGTTTTCTCTTTCTTTGCGTGTGAAGGAACTAAAATCTGTCGAGTTACCGAGTCTGGATTTTTCTGATGGCATTCCCCATGTGTCATATACAACATGTGCCCTGGACTCCTTGTTTCATAGAAAAAGATATTTTATTCTAGAAGCTTGAAGAAATTGGATTTTTCTATCAAGAACACTTCATAAGAGCCACTGAGTACTGCTATCAGGAAGAACAAAAAATCTGGACATCTCTTTTTGAGAATTTTGCATCTGTTGATTGTCTAGATGATCTCATTGAGGGTCATAACTAATGATATTCCATCATTCATTGATCCATTGGCTGGCTTTTTCCTAACAATAGAGACTCTCCCTCTCCTCTGCTGGTCACCCTGAGACATAGTTTGCAGAGGTAAAGGCAGGATAAATGCTTGATTCTTCCTCTCTGCTTGCCATTTAACAATTGTGGGGTGGTTCTCTAGCATCATCCAGGTTTCAGTGATGGGTTTTTGGCTATGGTAGTTGTTTGACTCATTTGATTGTTTAATCTCATTTGATTGTTTAACCTCTGTTTTCTGAGTTTGAACCTGAAGCCAGCCTGCTTGGAATCAGTAGTATTCCAGTTCTCTTGGAAATTGGGGATACTTTATCCCACAGTTGTTTTGAGGATTAAATGAAACTCTGTATGTGTGTATGAGAGAGAAATGCTTGGTGTGTAGTAAGCCAAAGTAAGCATTTGACATCATTACTACTGTCATTACAATTGTTTTTAAGTAGGATGGTTTCTCAACAATGGCATTGTGTAAAAGCTTCCCACGTAATTCTAATGTTACACCAGGCCACCAGGCCGCCAGGCCGCCAGGCCCAAGAATCACAGGATTTTGAGGTTTAAAGGGATAACATTTACAAACAAGAGGAATGAAATGGCTCATTTCTGTTTGTAGAAGACATCCAGAATGGCAGCACTTGTTATCCCAACCACTCCTGAGGCAGAGGCAGGATAATCACAAGTTCAAGGCCAGCCTTAGCAACTCAGTGAGAGATTGTCTCAAAATATAAAAACAACGGGACACATAGCTCAATGATAGGGAGTTTGCCTAGCATACACAAGACCCTGGTTTCACTCCCCAGCACCAGAAAAAAAAAATAGGACAGCCCAGGGATTAACTTTCTCTTCCTGCTCCTTCACTCAATATTAGTGAATTAATATCTCTAAGCCTCAGTTTCTCCATCAGAAACAAGATAAAAAACAGTGCATGGTTCACAGAGTGAATGTAAAGATTGTTAATTCTGCCCAGTGCCTGGTGCAAAGTAAGTGCTCAAGAAGTGCTAGCTGTTATGTGTTGAAAAGCTACTGCACAGGCCAGAGACCATGTGCCCAGCAGACACTCCTCTCCCCGCCTAGATTTTTCTGTGTACAACCCGAAAGGTAAGCACCAGGAATCTGAGAAAACTGATTCCACACAAACATCTTTAACAGAATGGTATCTATGCTCAGGTTGCTAAACAGCTGTGTAAACATACATTCCAGAAGCTCATAGTAGAACATTTTAATTTAAATGATATTTTGAAAGGGAGAATCTTCAAATTGGATAAGCAAATAAATAAACACCATCTGACAAGCTCAGTGCCCAAGTCCAGATGGACTGTCTCTCCTTAGTTGTCTTCCCATCCTTTTCAAGAAGCTTTTTCTCTTTCTGTTCCACAGCTTGAAGTCTTGTTTTTCTTATCTATAGGCTATAAATTTTGGGATATTTCATCTGAGATGCTGTGTGCTTTAAAAAGAACATATTTTGTTTCCCCAACATCCTGATTTGTCATCCATAAAGACAACAGACTAGATAGTCTTTAAGAGACAGATGCTAAAGGATGAATTATTGATCAAACCATAAATAAATTGGAAGATAAAATACAATTACCAAATCAGTTTATTAAAAAAAATTTTTTTAAACTTTTTGACCTCTAACTCTTGAGATCTATCACCAATAGAGAAAAATGCCATACAGGAATACACAGGAGGACCAACTAGAAAAATCAGAGAACTTCCTTTTCAGGCAGAGTTGCCAGTTTTTTCAATGCTGAGATCTGCTTTTATGATTTCCTCTTCCAAATGGCTCTCTGTTTTGAAAAGCTGACACCAAACTGCATTTATCAATATTTAATTTACTTCCCCATTTTTTATTAATCAAAGTCATCTATAACTGCCAACCAGAACATCCAATCAGTAGGAATCAACCTGAGTTACTATACTGAATTGTTATAATTCCAGATTTAAAAAAAAAATTGAGTTCAAGTAAATATTCGAATTGAAACCATCTTTTTAAAAAATATTTATTATTATTATTTTTTTTCGTTGTAGTTTGACACAACACCTCCATTCCATTCATTTATTTTTATGTGGTGCTAAGGATCGAACCCAGGGCCCTGTACATGCTAGGCGAGTGAGTGCTCTATCGCTGAGCCACAATCACAGCCCCCAAACCATCTTTAATCTGAAAACATGAGAATACTGTATTCTCTTCCCTGGCATGAAGAATGAGGATGACATTCAGGGTCTTTCAATTTGAGGTTCTAGCCAATGGTTGGCAAAATAAAGTCCCCCCCTCCCCAGTATCTATGTGGCAATGCCTAGAACTTATAAATACATGGTTTCATAGCAAAGGGGAGTAAAAATTGCAGGTAGAATTAGGATTGCTGATACTGAAGGGGAGATTGCCCAGATCACCTGGTTGGTCCGAAGTAATCACAAGTGCCCTTAAGTTTGCAAATGGGAGACAGAAGATGTGATGTGATGTGATGTGCCATCAGAAAGACCCCACTGGCCATTCATTGCTGGCTTTGAAGTTGAAAGGAGGCTATAAGCCAAGGAATGTGAGCAGTTTTTAACTGGAAAAGACAAGGAAATAGATTCTCCTTCAAAGTGTCCAGAAAGAAACACTGTCCTGCTTACACCTGGTTGTAGCTTAGTGAGACCCAGTTCAGACTTCTGACCTTCAGAACTATAAGATATTTGTGTTGTCTTAAATCTGTCCCTTGCCTCTGTTTTGTGGCAAGTTGTTATAGCAGCAAAGAAAACTGCATATAACTTATTTTCCCAAATTCCTTGATCTCTACTTTCCTTCATGTGCTCTGGTCAAAGTCACCTCTTCCATGATCCCTGAGTTCTATAATTGGAATGAACTTTGTCCCCTCCCAAAACTCATGTTGAAATTTAATCCCTATTGTGGGGTATTAAGAGGGTGCAAACTTCACTTGACTATGGTGGCGATTTTAGGAGGTGGTTAAGATTAGATAAAGTCATTAGGGTGGAGCTCCTAAGATGGAATCTGATGGCTTTATAAGAAGAGGGAGAGGCAACAGGAGATGCTCACATATACAAACACATGGTCCCCAATTCACCATATAACACCCTATGCAATCTCAGGACTCTGCTAGCAAGAAGGCCATCCCCAGATAGGGCACCTTGACCTTGGACCAGAATCATGGGCTCAAATAACCCTGTTTTCTTTATCAGTTACTCAGTCTGTGGCATCCTGTTATTAACAACAGAAAATTGGTCAGTGACTGGGCATGCTTTGCTACCTAATTCTGGATCCTTGCTTATGTTCTCAAGGCTACCTCATGTTAGCAGAGGAAAATCTTGTCCAGTTTTCAGAAGGCAGCTCACATGCCTCCTTTGCCCCTGTCTGCACTGTTCCTGCATCTGGGATGCATGTTCTCTCTGCTCCCCTGAACTCCTGTAGTGCTGTAGCTGTCTCTCTTTCCTGCCTTTCTGAGTTTTCTTTTGGACTGGAGTTATTTGTGCCATATTGTCTCTACCATATTCAAAGCTCCTGATGACAAGGTTAATGTTTGATTCGTCTCTAAATCTACAGTGTTGAATCCGATACGTTTTTGTACTGTAAACATATAATCGTAGTCTTTTATATGTGTGTATATATATATATGCATATGTATTTATATGTTCAAGTATATATGTATGTATATTATATAAGTATATGCATATATACAAATGACATTCTAGAACAACTATATGCCTTCGTAGGAAGGAATAAGAGAAATAAAACAGAGGTTTATAATCAGCTGCCATACAATGTTAAGCATCCCAGGCACATTGTTATTTGGGAATAGCTAGAGCATTTGTCTAAAACTGAGGTGGAACAATGGATGAGTGTGGGGAGTTCATACCTGATTGAGGAGGTCTCTATTAAACATGGAGAGCTGTGCCAGAAACTCCTCTATAGACATTCACAAGATCTGAACAAAGAGAATTCTGGTATGTGAGAAAGAGTAAGGTGTTCTTAGGTAAACAGCTAAAAGTTTTCATTTTATTTATTACACCCAGAATGAGTGCAAATCATTTTTTTTCCATGCAGCTGTTGAACAATTATCTTTCTTTCTAGAGAGAAACTAAGAATGAAACTAAATGAGCCATAATATCCAAATTACCACTGTCATACTGACATAGGCCATTCTTTTTTTTTTTAGTTGTTGGACCTTTATTTTATTTATTTATATGCGGTGCTGAGAATTGAACCCAGTGCCTCACCCATATGAGGCAAGCACTCCTCCACTGAGCCACAACTCTAGCCCCATGACATAGGCCATTCTTAACAACAAAAAATGTGAAATGTTTTGTCTTCAAGATAAGCAGGTATCTCTGTGGCACAAAAATTTCCAATTATATGAAAATAGAAAAATGGTTTTTTAAATATGTTACCTGTTAAGCAATTATTTTAGCTCTTGTCATTCTAAAATAATCATTGGACCCAAGAATATACATCCCTCCAAGGACTGTTCTAATCCTGGTATGTTTTTAGTTCTTTTCCTTTCAGAAGCTAGATCATGGATGCATTTTTAATTGTTTGTATTTATTGACTAATTACTGTGTCCCATACATGCTAAGTGTTTTACACATGCCATTTAAAACTAATAATCCCATGAAGTGGGTATTATTATTTTCATTTCAAAGTTTAGGTATCTGAACCATCAAGAGTTTAAGGTTCTTACACAAACTCCTATGACCAATAAAGGGCATAGATTCAATAAGGCCTGTGCATCCCCTACCATGTTTTATCTTTTTTGAGTTTATTTTTTATTTTTAGTTATATATGATAGTAGATTACATTCTGACATATCATACATACATAGAGTATAACTTCCCATTCTTATGGTTGTATATGATGTGGAGTTACACTGGTTGTGTAGTCATATAAGAACACAGGAAAGTTATATCCAATTCATTCCACTGTCTTTTCCCACCATACAACATCATCTATCACTAGGATACTTACCAGAGAAGGCAGCTGCATCCTTGCTTAGACATCAGCATCTAACCTGAGATATATATACATATATATATATATATATATATATATATATATATATATATATATTTTTTTTTTTTTTTTTTTTTTTTTTTTTTTTTTTTTTTGAGATGGGGCCACTTTATGTTGCCCAGACTGACAAAACTGTGGGCTCAGGTAAGCTTCGTGCCTCAGCTTCCCAGGTAATTGAGAGTACAGGTGTGCACCATTGCACCAGCTCAGATATTAGAATTTCAATGATATTCCAGAGCAGTAATATCAATTTTATTCTATAATAATCCATCATAATAATTAAATTTTAGTTTTAGTCAGAGTACATGCACACATTGCACACACATATATGAACATCCCATGGAATACCATTACTACTTGATTTAAATTTGATATTTCTTATTCTGTTTCAATACAGTATTTAAAGAATTCTGATCAGGATGCACTGAATTATTTTCACAATTCCATTAATGGATCATTATTTTGAGAAATACTACACTAATGCATAATGAGTGTGTCTTGCATGATTACCTTTTTGAAGAAAGCGCTACCACTTAAGTTATAGTATTTAATTTCTCCTTCCTCAGATTCTTAATCTACAAAATAAGAGTTGAAGTAGATTAATTGATTCTTTTTTTTTTCTTTCTTTCTTTTTTTTTTTTTTTAGAGTGGAAAGTAGAAGCTTTATTAAAGGACAGCAGAAAAGACTTCTCGGAGGAAGAAGGGGACCCAAGAGGTGGAATCCCGATTAATTGATTCTTAATCCTGACTACACAGTATAAATATTTGAAGAATTTTACATACACTTATGTTCAGATTTTTTGCCTCTGGAATTTCTAATTTAATTGTTTTGGAATGGGCCCTGTGTATTGGTGTTGTTTTAACTGTCCAGGTCACTATAATGTGACATCAGACTTAGAAATTACTGAACTCAGTGATTGCTAAATTTTCTCTCAGGCAAAAATTCTAGGCTATTCTAACGCGATAAAAAATATATGTTTTTTAACATTGTAAAAACTATTATTTTAAAATTTATCTTTGTAACGAGAAAAGGGCATTAACACTGAGCAATGCACCTTACAACAATGATCTTCACATTCTAGTTACATAAGGATTCGGAGACTGTCTAACATCCTGATTCCTGGGCCCATGCCTGGTGATTCTAACTAGATCCAGGGTGGGGCTGCACACTCTGCATTTTTTTTAAAATCATCTTTAGCTATAGAGGGCTACAATACCTTTATTTTATTTTTACAGGGGCTGAGGATCAAACCCAGTGCCTCACACATGCTAGGCAAGTGCTCTACCACTAAGCCACAACCCCAGCTCCACACTCTGCATTTTTAACAAATACCAGAGGTGACTGTGGTGACAGTAGTCTAAGAGCTACTGTACCGTATCATCTCAATAAATGTTTATTCATTCCATAGTCCTTAGTGCCTTGCACTGGGTCTGTGGCCAGTGGTCTGAGGTGTTAAATGTCTGCCTTACCAGCCTGGCCATTGTGGCTACCCTCTGCCAACACTCTGAGCTTCATGCCATTTCCCTCCAGTCTTCCACCCTTTCCCTAATGAATACTTGCATTCTCTTTTTTCTTCTACTGCAACCATAATTATATCTTTATAAATTAAAATCATATTCCAACTGGGTTACAAACCCTGGGAGGTGATTTCAAGGTGGTAGCTAAAACAATAGGATAAATATGGAATACAGCTTTCATTTTACTTAACTAATATTTTTATAGTACTAACTATGCACTGATCACAATTCTAAGGGCTTTGTAAACACTGGCTCAGTTGATGTCCATAATCATCCTATGAGGTAGATTCTCTCATCCTTCACATTTTACTTGAATCCCACTGCATTTTTGTAGCATTGACTTTACTCATTCTCTTGAAGAGTATTATTATTATTTATAAAATAAGTGATACTATGTAAAATGAACCCAGAAATTCAGTTAATATTCTAATATAGGGCTTGAAATAAATTTAATTTTTGAGTTAGACTCTTATAGGCAGACATATGCAAGTTCAGTCTCTTTCTCATTAGAAGTATTTCATTGGGAAGATTTGAGAATACGGTATTAAGGATTTACCTAGTAATAATTCACCCTAGTAGTAATCTCCTTGAATACTCTTATATAATATGGCTTTCTTACCTAAATCTTTAGCCATGAAATGTAATGCTTGCTTAATACAAAATAAACATTTTTAATTGATAAATATACATTTGTATATAATATATATGTACATCATTTGCCAACTCACATGGATACATAAATACCCTCATTTCAATATGTAAACATTTATTTTTGATTAGGAAAGGCATAATCTCACAATGAAGATGAGTTCACAAGCAAAGGAAGATTTTTCCACTTTTAATGTCCATTGTCAACTGGACTTTGGATTCTTTTTATAAAGTTTTACCTAACCATCAACCATTGTCTCCTTCTCATCTTAGAAACAAGACCACTTATGTATCTATAGGTTCATCTCCACTCAGTCTATATCTTTGCTATTAGTCTAGCTCTGAGCTTATTTCTCAGTGTTGAGAGATGGGGTCCTTGGGTTGTTTCAAAGACCTGTTTTTATCTAGAACCACATTTCAGATACCAGTGTCACGTCTCTTTTCATGTAGCTGGGTCCTTGTTGGTAAAGCCCCAGCCAATTGTGTATGTGTGCTGGGTGTGTGTGTGTGGGGGGGGGGGAAGGGGTCCAGTTATACTCATTGTCATGCTTCATGACAGCCAGGCTTTCCCAAAAGAGGTGAGGGGGTGTGTCTTAGGATGACCAGATAGCTCTGGGTGATGGTGGGGGGGGGGGGGAATCTTACAAACAAAACAAAAAATACGTAGCTACAACACAAGATGCTGGGCACGGTGGTATACATCTGTAGCCCCAGGGATTTGGGAGGCTGAGGCAGAAGGATTGCAAGTTTGAAGTCAGCCTTGGCAATTTAGCAAAACTGTATCTCAAAATAAAAAACAAAAAGTGTTAGAGATATAACTAACAGCTTAGTAGTAGAGTGCCCCTCAATTTAATCCCCAGTACAAGGATGGGAAGTGGGAGAGGGAGTGCAAGTAATGATAACATGAGGAAAATCACAGTTTTCCCATCCCTAATGATATCATGTTTTTTCAAGCTAGAATTATTAATGGGTTCCAAAATTAATAAGTGAAAGATTGAGAAGGAGTTGGGAAATTTACATGGCACCATTGTATCACCCCATAGGATACTTGCTGGTTGCACATGTGGAAACCTAACTTTAAAATGTAGGCTTCCAGCTGTCTTTCTGTGATAAATATTAGCATCTAACACTGGGAAACCAGTGTATGTCCCTCCTATTGTGATACACTGATACTATTGTGATACTACCTCAACTATGAAGTATCCTACCAAAAATGTTTCACTTGAATATAATTGAGCTCTTGGATCTAACATTCACTTTATAGGAAACACAGGGGATAAGGTAAAAGTTAAATGATACCATGAAGAAATTATTAGACAAATTCAAAAAAAATGAAACTTTCAATAGAACAAGTCTTTTTAGCAAGTGGATGTCTTTAAAAGAAAATATCGTGGCTGGGTTCTCTTCTAGTTTAAAAGAGATTTCAACAAATAATGCAATGTGTGATTCCTCAGTGGATCTCAGTTGGAATAGCTGTAGAAAACATTTTGGGGACTGGGTATCAAATGATATCAGCAAGTTACATCATACTAATCTTCTAGTTATCCAGGAAAATATCCTTACTTCCCACAAAGTATTTATGGATGGAATATTATGAAATAGGTTACTTTAAATACTTCAAAAGCTGGGCATGGTGGTGCATGCCTGTAGCTTGGAAGGCTGAGGCAGGAGGATTGCAAGTTCAAAGCCAGCCTCAGCAACTTAGTGCGTCCCTAAGCAACTTAGTGAGACCCTTTCTCCAGATAAAAAATAAAAAGGACTGGGGATGTGGCTCAGTGGTTAAGCACCCCTGGGTTCAATGCCAGGTGCAAACAACAATAACAAAAACACTTTCAAAAAGAAATAATATGGTAAAATGGTAACAATGGTTAAATCTAGTTTATGACTACATGAGTGGGAATACCTGCCATAACCTAAATTTAGGTTTTTCTATAGTTTTTATACGTTTATTTGAGGGGAAAAACCAAACAAACAAATAAACCCAAACCAAAAAACTCTTAGATTAGTGGTTTTCAAAGTATGATCCTTATCTTCTGAAAAAGTACTTCCTAGAGATGCAAATTTTAGGGTCCCACTTTGAACATACTGGATTGAAGCTTGGGGGTGGTGTCTTTGCAGCAGTGGAGTTTGAGCAAGCCCACCAGGAGATTCTGATACTAAATACCATTGATAATCACTGCCTCGGAGCCTGGAGAGGCTGGGGTTAGAGAGGATGATGATAGGGGAAGGTCAACCTGGTAGTGTGATATAGTTGCCAAGATGAAATATAAGATCAAAACGTACAGGCAAAACTCAACCAATGCTATTTAGACACAGACATGAGAAGCGATGACACTAAAGCAGCCATGTGTCTGCTGGTTTGGAGGTGTCATGACTGCAGCCCGAAGGAAGGCAGCTGTCCGGAGGAGGCGTTGTCAGCGGACACCGGTGGGTTGTTGCTTCTGCACCGCGTGTCTGATCTGCCACAGCAGCTCTTGCTGGTGCTCTTGTTCTTTAAGGACCTTTTCCTTGGGATCAGAATCTGGCACCTAACAATGTTGTCCTTAGATGTTGGAAGGGGTTGATATTATCGAATGACTATCTGCATGGCTTCAGCATCCTGTTAATTCTTTTATTTATTTATTTATTTATTTTTGTGGTGTTGGGGATTGAAC
Source organism: Marmota flaviventris (assembly GCF_047511675.1). Classification (NCBI taxonomy): domain Eukaryota; kingdom Metazoa; phylum Chordata; class Mammalia; order Rodentia; family Sciuridae; genus Marmota; species Marmota flaviventris. The sequence continues at coordinate 69,071,964 of NC_092500.1, forward strand.
CCAGGGTTTTGTCCATGCGAGGCAAGCACTCTACCAACTGAGCTATATCCCCAGTCCCCTAATTCTGGACTTCCCAATTTAGTCATTTAATCAAGTGATTTTATGCAGAACCACTCAGAGTTTCATTGTGAATTTCCATATTGGGCTATTATGGAAAGACTCATTTTGCAAACATCCTTGCACTTAGAATACATATATAGAGAGAATTATGGTTCAAAGGGACATGTTTCAGGATGGTTCTTTAAGAGGTAAAGTCTTGGGCTGGGGTTGTGGCTCAGAGGTAGAGCGCTCGCCTAGCATGCGTGAGGCACTGGGTTCGATCCTCAGCATCACATAAAAATAAAATAAAGGTATTGTGTCCACCTACAACTAAAAAATAAATATTAAAAAAACTGGTAAAGTCTTATTAAGCATGCAGTGATAGAAATCCTTCATGAAGCTGTGAGGATAAGAATATTGTTTCTAGAATTTATAGAAATGAATATATAATAGCTTAAAACAATAGTAAATCCTTTTTCTCCCCACCCCTTTGTTGAGACAAGGTTGTCCAGGGTTGTCTTGAACCCCTGTGCTCAAGCGATCCACCTGCCTCAGCCTCCCTAAGTAGCTAGGACTACAAGCAAGCGCCTGTGCCTGGCTCTGACATAAATGTTAATTATCTGTTTTCAAAACAACTTACCTTTGCAGAATGCAAGAACATACAGTTGTCAAAGAGACCTACCCCTTTGCACAGCTCCAGCATTTAATGTGAATATTACCGCAGAGAGCTCCATGGCTGACTAGTGAAGGAGGGGCTGATGGTGCTCCTATAGCAGGAGGTAAGGTTCCACTTATTTTCAAATTCTGGGCCTTGCTTTCTTCTTACTTATGGAAAAATATAGTTATAGCTTTAAAGTTTTGGTCTTTGGTATAATAGTTTTATAGAATCTTGTGAGAAACGTACACTGCTTGCTTAATGTCAACTTAATCATTAATTTTACTTCTATTTTTCTTTTTCCGGAAAACTTGAGACGAGTCAAGTATGAAAAGCTCTGAGTGCTGCCATTTCTTGAGGCTGCAGTTTGGGCCAAATGAACCCTGCATTCTAAGTCCGAACAATAGAGAAATAATTTCTCTCATCAATGCTGAATAATTTTAGCTCTTTTTATCAGACAATAGCTTGATTGCATTGCTAGGTTTCTGGATTTTAAGCAACAAGATGACAATAGCAAAAAATGGGCAAAGAAAGCCTTAGACTGAAAGAAAGGCCAAGATACGTATGAAATTAAATGTAAGCATCCACTGAATGTGCTATCAGGTTCTGACTCCAGTGGCTAGGGGGTTGGGCCCAGGAAAGTGGGGAAGGGTAGCCACTCAGGGTGACTTAGGTAAAGCTTTAAGAATAATGAAGAGAGTTCCAGAAGATAACATTGCAGGGGCAGAAAGAAGTCTGATCAGGTACTACGGCATAGGTAAAGTTAAGAATTTTATTTTGGAGTAATGGGTTTCAGACTTCTGAACTCCTAAACTGTGAGAGACAGATACTTTTTTCCTTTTTTTTTTTTTTTTTAATGCTATGGAGAATTGGACCCAGGAGTACTCTACCACTGAGTTATTCCCCCTCTTTTTAAATTTTATTTTGAGCAGGATCTTACTAAGTTCCCCAGGCTGGCCTTGAAACTTATGATCCTCCTTCCTCAGACTCTTGAGTAGCTGGGATTACAAGGTGCACCATCACTCCTGGCTAAATGTGTGTTATCACATTCTTGGCATTTTTTACAGCAGCCATATGAAGTTAATATACCTGTGAAGGAAGATTGTCCCTGCATTCCAAATCTACCTGATTTCCTACCCACCTGAGAAAAGAAGAACTGTTGTTGAGTAATTGGCGCAATTTAATCCATAAAACAGTAGATCATCATGTGTGGTTCTCAGCACTGAATATATAAAAACTCATTTTCCTTGATTTATCAGGCATGTTCTGATTATGGAGGATTAGCACGTGCTAACCTAATTCATGAGAGAGCTAGTAACCAGAACACCAATTTATTGGTGTATTTCTGGAAATACAAGTACTAAGTGTTTCAATTTACTCAGATCAGCAGCCAAATGCTGCTTGAGAAGTGTGAACCCAGAGGAAGGCAACTGCCCATCTTGAGGGCCGATAGTCTAGTGCACTAGAACATTTACATGGCCAAGCATGTCTCTCTTTCTTGACCTTGCTGGAACATTCTTTCCAGGGTCCTGAAGAGCCACCATCCTCATGCTGTTTTAGCAGTATTCCTTCAGAGGGGCTACAGAGACTAAATGCCAACTTACATGATCTCTTAGACAATCATCAACATATTTATAAGCCACCTCTTTACATCCTAATTCACTGAAAAATAACTGGTAAGTGCTCAGCACTGCTACTATTTTATACACAAAGGTAGAGATCAAGGCCCTGTTCTCCAGGAATCCCATGTTCCTTTAGAGGGTTAAGAGTCACTGTGTTTTTCTTCCATCACTACCTGATATCATCCATTTCTTGTGACTTCACGATCTTCATTTTTGCAGACTAACATTTCCTCACTCTTATCAAATTTAGGGGTAGTGGTATTGGAGACTGACTAATCAGTCGAATCAATTCAGTAAAACATCCTATTTTTGACTATTTTATTTGAATATTAACATTTCACTGGTCCTGTGGACAAGGGGTCTAGCATTTAAACAATCTTAGCGATGTTAACATTTCTACAAAACAGAGTGACAGCCACGGTAGGCACCCGTCAGAGTTGAAGGAGAAGGGATCTGTGGATTGGGCTGTCCCAACTTGTAGTTTTATTCCATGATGGTAATTACATGGTCATTAAGAACAGCTGATTGTCAGGCACAGTGGCCCATGCTTGTAACCTCAGAGGCAAGAGGACCACTGAGTTAAAGCCAGCCTCAGCAACTTAGCGAGGCTCTAAGTAACTCACCAAGACCCTATCTCTAAATAAGATATAAAAAGGGGCTGGTGATATGGCTCAGTGGTTAAGGCCCCTGAGTTCAGTCCCTGGTACAAAAAAAAGCCAAAGAAAACAAGAAAAACCCAGGTTATTTTTATCTAATTTTCTTAAGTCTGAAAATCAGGACTCTTCAAGGGAATAACACTGTCACAATCATACCTTCCCCTCTAGCTTGCATAATTCATCATATATGTAACAGACTTCCAGCTATGGTCCCAGAGATGGTTTTGCCACCACTTGCATAGTGAGACTACGTTTGATGGACTTCTGCTTGTTTTACATTAGCTTTCAAATCTCAGGATCAAGGAGACCACTGTAAACTAGTAAAGACTAGTGGAATAATGGTTGTCTGAACGACTTGGAATAAGTCACTTATCTTTCTTGTATTCAGTTTTCTCGCTAAGTGTTGGGTATGTTTTATGTCTTTTGTTTTCCTAACTCTAAAATTAAATGATTCTCTGAGAATTTCTGGAAAATATGATCACAAAAAAAGTTAAGCACTCTACCGACTGAGCTATATCCCCAGTCCACAACTATTCTTTTTCAGTAAACAGTGTCCTGTTTTCACAGAGCTAATTTTTAAACTGTAAGGAAAGTCATCCATTAATTACACACACACACACACACACACACACAAATCCACAACTATTTTGTGAAACAATTTCTGTGTACCAATTTTATTTTTTACAAAAAAGAAATGGCAATAGGGGATGGGGAGATAGGAATAATGCTTGGTCCCTCCTGCCCTACCCCATGCAGAAGACAAGGTAAGAAACAAATATGGGTCAGACGGGTCTCCGTCCTGTAATCTGTAATAGCTATGAGCACAACGGTGCCCAAACATGGACTAACTATTAAGGCTTAAGGTCAGTGTATTGCGGCCTGTGCCAACATAACGGAAGGGTCAAAACAATCCACGCCATTAGCCTGCAGGAGAATGAAGGCCCTCAGGTGGACCTACTGGCGCCTTGACTCTGGGGGGGCTGAGGCCCCTCTTTTTGATCGTCTGTGCCGCCCTCTCCAGGGCATATAGGGGCCTTGAACTAGGTAACGGGAAAAACCCCTGTACACCACTGGGGCCCGCTGCTGATAACAGGGTGAGAAGCTGGCCATAGGTGGAGGGGAACAAAAGTTAAAGTCAGCTTCGAAGGCAAATCCTGGCTGGGTAGATGAGGGGACATCTGATTGGAAATAGAATTGATCCGACTGGAAAACATGGTCGGAGGAAAAGTAGCAATCTTGGGGATAGTGCGGGGACGGGGGTGACCTGTGATGTGGGGGAACGGGAGGGGGCAGCAAGGGGCGCAAGCAGGGCCGTGGGGTCTCCAGCAGGGGGCGACGCCTGGGAGAAGGCAGGGGCGGGGACAGGGATAAGTCCAATTGATCTCGGTTGGCCTGGGGCTGCCTCCCAGCTGCCTGGCCACGGTGTTCCCACTCAGGGGCGTCCTGGATCAGCTCACCTATGGGTGCGGGTGGGCGGCAGGGTAGCTCCACACCCCAGGCCTCAGCCACGTGGCTCAGCAGCAGGTAGGAGAGCTGGCGGTGTGCGTGCTCATTCCAGTGCACCCCATCTGACTGCAGGCAATTCCAAGCATGACGAAAGTGGAAATGCAAGTCTAGCACATCGAAGCCATGTTTACTTGCCTTGATGGAGCTGTAGAAGTTGGCATGCACCACGATCCTTCGCAGAGGGATGGCCCAGGGCAGGGGCTTGCGTGGGAGAAAACGTGCAGTAATTTTCTTACCTACAGGCATGGCCGTGTTCCACACCAGGAGGCAAGACTCAGGCAGAACTTCGCCCAATCGCCCAAACAGGTTCTCCAGGTTCTGCAGATAGCTGTTCCAGGAGTGCGGACCATACCTGGAGACGTCCCAGAGGCAGGAGTTCATGATGATCAGGTCCGGGGCATGCTCACCGGAATGGAGTTCCTCCAAGATGGCCTCCAGGTACTTGGAGTAAACGCGCGTGAGGAAGTAAAAGCGCACTAGATGGTGATCTGAGCTGAACTGGCGGACCTCGCGGTAGTTGGTGCCATTGTGCAAGGGGCCCAGCTGACCTCCTTTCACCAGCTTGTCCTGTTCGAAGGTCAGTTCGCCCTTGGCCTTGAGTTGGCTGGGAGTGAGCAAGCAGTCCTTCTGCAGCAGGAGCACCAGGTCTTTGTACACGGCCCTCTGCACGGAGTCCCCCAGGATGACCACAAATTTGTTATGGAGCAGCTGCTGTACTTCGGAGGCCAGCAGACGGCCCATGATGCCTGGGGAGCGCAGCTTAGTTCCTTTCTTTGCACAGGGTGACGCTGCAGATTACTAGGACAGAAGGAGAGAGCGCTGGGAGGGACTCACCCCTCGCCAGGGCAGGTAAAGCAAAGAAAACAAGGAAAAGCCCTGGGAGTCGCGGCCTCTGCCCAGAGGAAGTGCGCCTGAGGCGCCTGCCTGGCTAGCGCCACCAAATCTGGGCCTCCAAAAGGGGAGAGAGCAATGACAGAGATCTGGGAGCCCTTGGTGGTCTGGCTGCCCTTTAGCCTGGGACTTGACCTCTTAAACTAGGCAAATTGTTCTAGGAGTTTCAGGCTCCACCCAGAAGGGAGAGGCCAACTCCAAACAGCCCTGCCCTGATAACAGCTGGATGACCCAATGAGAACATGGAAGCAGCCAGACACTCCTAATCCCAGATATTGGGAGAAGGAAGCAGGGGGATCACAAGCTCCAGGCCAGTCTGAGCAATTTAGGGAGACCTTGTCTCAAAATAAAAATTTTTTAAAAGAGCTGGGTATATATAGCTCAGAGGTAGAGCCCTTGCCTAGCATGTGCTAGGCCCTAGGTTCAATCCCTAGTACAAGGGAAAAAAAAAAAAAATCTAAATGTAGACAAGATGCCTAACAACTAGAGAAAAGTTAGGCAAACTTTGCAGCTATGAAATAATATGAGGACTGAGGTTAAGAACATGGAGACTGTTTGTAATGCAATGTTATTTTAAAAAGTTATATTATACATTCTGTGCCCTTATCACTACAATTCTGTGAAATAGATATAGATAACCTAATTCCACCTTAAGATTGGGAGCCATCTTGTTATGAGGTCATGAAAAATTCATTTCTGTTTTACTGTAAAATACTAAGATTTCTATTTCTCCTGACCATACTTTGATATTTTAAACTTGCTTGGAATTCCTGCCTGTGCTTTGAACTTACCAGTGCCTGACTCTCCCTCACCAGATAACAACCCTCCCTGAGATCTCAGCTGCTCCTCCTTAATTCTGATGTTGGAATCTGAATTTACTCCCCACCTTGAGATGTTAAGCCATGTAGATCATTAACCTGCTGTCTGCCCTTGTATTACCAGAACCCTGTCAGCTGTAAGTTCCCAATATACCCACCTTTGTAACTTTGTGTTATAAAAACCTCCCTGCTCTTAGACCAGGCAGTGTCCTCTGGCCATGCTTTTAGGCAAGGCAGTGGCTGAGCATCTCCCTCATGTACACAAAATAAGCTTGCTTTAATTTGGTTTAAAATTGGAGTCAGTGGTCTTTTCTTTGCGTCGTGGGTTCAACAATAACATTGAAAGGAAGTATGTAAGAACATAGTTTGTAAGAGTAGTAGAATTATGGGTGAGTAGCCTTCCACCTTTTTTCTAAATATATTTTATAGTTTTATATTGCTTTTTGTAACTTAAAAAGAAATGCAACAAGTAACAGAAAAGAGTATGTGTACAAGGTCAGAAAATATTAAAAGGTTTATTTAGTAAGGAAGTGGCTGCTTATCAGTAGGACTGAAAAATACTAATCAAGATAAAATTTAGTTACGGTGTGGCTATATTCTTTGCTTTCCATTTGAAAAGGATCAGAATATGCCACCCCAAAATATACCCTTTGATAAGGGATATTTTCCACTGAAAACAGATGCAGAAAATTCTATAACATATCCCCTTTTTAATTTCTTGTAATTTTTATTTGTTAAAATTAATAAACTGATTTTTTTTCCCCCCTGACCTCCCTTTATCTATCTGAAGTCTGGGCAAAAATTTCCCTTTGAGGAAGGTGACACCCCTTCCCCCTCAACCAGGAAGAGCTTCTTTCAATCACTTAACTTCGGACAGGTTGTGGGAATTTGATCTTACATAAATAAAGTAGTCCTTATCTTCCATTAACTCTGCCTGTGCATTTTTCAGCTTTCTGTTTATATATATATATATCCTCAAATCTAAGTGTTGAGTTTCACTTCTTTTCTGTGCATTCTTTGCATATAAATATTAACTAAAATTCTGAGTTTACTCCTGTTCATCTGTCTCATTTGCATGCCCACAGGGGCTGAACTAAAAAGTAGAGAAAAAGGTTTTCCTTTCCAACACATTGGATGAAAATGTTAAAAGCTGTGAAACTCATCTTCAAAACTTTGGATTGTTTATTTCAAGCTGCCACTTATGGCTGTCTTCAGGAATGACTATGGGAGAAAACACTTCAATGACTATGGGAGAAACACTGCTGACAAATCCTGATTGGGGAGGAACATGGCATCCACTTATATACTTAGCCAGAAGCTATTAGAATCCACTAAGGCTTGACAGTTGTAAAAATTTTATTGCATTTTAATAGGTGGAGATGGACAGCTATCATTCAATTACAAATTCAATTTTTTTGGGGGGGGGTTGGTTTGGGGATTGAACCCTGGGTCACTTTATCACTGAGCTATATCTTTTTTTTTTTTTTTTTAAATTTTGAGACAGCATCTCACTAAGTTGCTGAGGCTGGCTTCAAACCTGTGGTCATCTGCTTTAGTTTCCCTAGTTGATGAGATTACAGGCCTCTATCACAGTGCCTGGCCAAATTCAATTTTTAAAAGTCGTACTACTTGTGGTTTTAATGGTTAAAAGTAAAAAAAAAATAAAATGTGAAAATAGGTAGAATATTAAATTTCTATAAAACAGTTGAGAATATTGGATCATCATCCTCATCTTCATAGAATAATTTTACTATCAGAAAAATACAATGAAAATTAGGAAAAAAAAAGAAAGAAAAGAAAAACCTTGAGCCAGGCACCATGTATGGCCTATGCCTATAATCCCAGTGACTTGGGAGGCTGAGGCAGGAGAATCCCAAATTTGAGGCCAATCTCAGCAACTCAGAGACCCTGTCTCAAAATATCAAAATAAAAAGGGATGGGGATGTAATTCCCAGTATTAAAAAAAAAACAAAAAAACAGAAATACTTAAAATAGAACTTAGCTTATATGGTACTACTTCCTAGCTGTTTGACTTTAGGCTAATTATTTTGTCTCTCTGTGCCTTATTTTTATTCATCTGTGAATTGGGACTGTTAATACCCACTTTAGAGATTTGATGTGAGATTAAATGTAAAATGTTTTGAATAATGCCTGACAAATAGCAAGTGTTGATAAGTTATTATTCCTAAGCAAGTTGCAGAACACCAAGTTAATCATTTATAAAATAGGGATACAATATTTCTGCTGTATGACCAAGAATTTCTCATTGTTCTTCACCAGTGGGATATGTAGATGTGACTGTGAGACAAGGGGCGTGGGTGACGGAAGGATCATTTTCACAAGAAGCTGAAACTGAAAGGAAACTCATGAACTTCTTGGTAAAGAACACCAGCAACTCCAAAAGGATTAACAAAATCAGACACTGGACTCCCACTGTGGGAAAGGATCATTTAATCTAAGAGTCCAAGTGTCAAAACCAAAGTGTAACAAACTAAAACCATGGATAAGTAAGGGAGCTGGAAAAAAGAATTGAGAGAGGTTAAATCATCTGTGTGTGTGTCTCTCTCTCTCTCTCTCTCTTTTTTTTTTTTTTTTTAGGCAAATAACTTCTATTTTCAGGCTTTTTTTATTTATAAAAAGTGAAACAAGGGGCTGGGGATGTGGCTCAAACGGTAGCGGTAGCGCGTTCACCTGGGTTCGAGCCTCAGCATCACATAAAAAAAAAAAAAAGGATGTTGTGTCCACTGAAAACTAAAAAAATTTTTAAAAAAGGGGGGAAAAAAAGAAAGAAACAAAAAAAAAAAAAAAAAAAGTGAAACAAAAAGGGGTTTGAAAGCCAAATCAGTGGTCTTTTAAGCTTAGGCTTATTTCTTTGCTTCAAATTTGCTAAACTCACTTATTAGTTTTGGAAGCTATTTTACAGATTAATATAAGCTAATTATTAAAAATCCTGGAGAACCAGATATTGTGCTAGGAGGTTCAAGGAGTGGGTATAAAAAGACAATCTCATCCCCCAAGGAGAGAGGTAAGGAAATGGATATTCAAAGATAGATATCAAAGAAAGAGCAGGATGGTGATGTATGCAAATGAAGTCTCCTAGACTGTTGGAAGAGTTGAGGGGGAGGAGGGAGGTGTGTATGGACAGCCATGCAATCTGTTATTTCTGTTATTTCAGTCTTAAATTAAAGCAGGATTAAAAGATTTTTTTTTTTTTCCAGCCAGGCATAGTGCCATACACCTACCTATAATCCCAGCAACTGGGAAGGCTGAGGCAGGAAGATTTAATAGTCCTACTTATAAGTGAAATATGAAAAAAATGCTTGCCAGGCATGGTAGTACATGCCTGTAATCCCAGCAATTTGGGAGGCTGAGGCAAGAGGAGCACAAATTTGAGGCCAGCCTCAGCAACTTAATAAGACCCTGTCTCAAAATCAAAAATAAAAAGTTTCAAGGTGATTCCCCACCTCATGGTTATAAAAGTTCCCCATGTTTGTCTTTTTTCAAAGCAAAATTTGGACTTAGATTAAAGTGGTGGCAAGAAATATGCAGTATTAATGGCCACCTCTATGATAAATCCTAAGCAATTTGCCTGTATTTTTCCACCTGGGGATAATTAATTTTTTAGTAACTTCATAAGCCATGAATTATTAACCATTAACTATTGCTTTATAACCATCACAAACCAAATAGCATTTATTTTTCATTAATCAATATTTGTAATAATTAGGTTAATTTTTGAGGATGAGCGACACTGAAACAGGCTAGTTGTTCCAGAGACCCTGCAGATAAGTCTTAAGTCAGAGATGGTCATTAACAATTAGGATGCTGTTTTGATTACTTGTAGGAAGTACTTAGCTATTTTTAAAAGTTTCTGGCATATGACTATCTTAATGCAACATGGTATTGAAATTATAAAAAGTTCATTTCTTCTGACTACCTATTTTGAAATCAAACCAATACTTGGAACTTTCCAAGATCCCCTTAAATTTTAATGGAATATATGGTACAGATAAAAGTCTAATTATTTTTCATGAATTTACCTGTTTGAATTACGGGTTTCTTGGCATTTGCTTCATTTTTCTATTTAAACTTGTCAAAAATTAAATTGAATGTCATATAAAATTTTAAAAGAAAAACAAAGAGCTAACAATTAAAATTTCTCTTTGGAAAAGCTTAATGACCTATGTTTTGAGGGTTTTCTGGACTCATCTTTTAATTTGAAACAAGTTCATTAATATCCATTTCTCCATATATCCCTCAAGTGGGGAAGATAATGCAGGCCTACTATTTTAAAAAGAGGTTTTAGGAGCAAATAAAAATACCTATATAGAAGTACTGTAAGATACTAAGGTAAGTAATGCAATAGAGAAATAATTGCCAAACAGCTGCCAGAAAGATCGATTCTAGTCCACCACCTCCAAAGACCTCACCTCTTAAATACATCTCGACATTGCAGCCTATTATTTCAATAAAAATTTAGAGAACACCCCTGTCTACTGAGGGCTGTGACAGAAGTCAGCCTGCAAATTTGATTCTCACCCCTACCAAACCATCATAGTAGTTCCTCTACCCTGCATTATAAACCCCAGTATATGGCTTCACATCCCTCACTTGATTATTCAGATAGTTCTTAGACACACATAAGGTCTGACAGGTGAAATAAATAAAAAACTAATCCCAGTGACTCCACTCAGATTGCTGAGGCAGGAGAACCACAGTTGGAGGCTATCCACAGCAACTTAGTGAGACCCTGTCTCAAAGTTAAAAAATTAAAAGGGCTGGGGATGTATCTCAGTAATAAAACACTCCTGGTTCAATTTCTAGTGCCAAAGCCCCAAACCAAAAAACTACAATAATGATCTCCAAACTGGGTACCACGTGACTACAAATTTATTTTGTGGAGGCAGGAATCACTGTGCACATATCTAATTTGTAGTTGTATCATCCCTACAGTTCTTAAACTTGTGATTCTTTTGCAACAAATATCTTTGGAAGAATTTCAAATACTTCAAATCTGAAAATTAACAAGTTCAAAAACTCTGAAAGCAGAATGTTTTCCCCCAAAGTAATCATGGGGAACTAAAAATATTTCCGAATAGAAAGAAACGCAAGGAACATCCTTAACTGCATTCTGCTGTCATGTATACCTAATTAGAACAAATAAATCAATTAAAAAATGAAGTACAAGTTCATGGTGCCATATAAAAAGATATTTTTTAATAAAAACAAAAGATAAGCTAGATGTGGAGACTAATAATGCAGGAGATGGCAAGTTGGGGGCCAACCTCAGCAACTTATTAAGACCCTGTCTCAGAAGGAAAATTTTAAAAAAGATAGAAAAAAGCTGGGGATGTGGCTCAGTGGTAAAGTGCCTCTGAGTTCAATCCTCAGTACCGGAAAGAAAAAAAAAAAAAAAAAAAAAAGATAAACTATGGAGCACTTATTCAAATGGCCTTATTAAGGAAAAGAATTTTTTTTTTTTTTACAAAGGGATCCCCTAAAGTAAATAATCAAAGCAATTCATAAAAACAAAAATTTGATACCAATCATATGTTGTCTATGGTAAATGTTCATATTATGTTGTGAGCCATTATTTAAGCTACATTTTCGGAGTTGGGAATAGAGCTCAGTGGTGGAGTGCTTACCCAGCATGAATGATGCTCTGAGTTCCATCCCCAGCACCACACAATAAAGAAAACAACATTTGCTAACTTGCTACCTATTACCCCTCTAACAGGAATGAATGACATCAGAAGGCAGTAACCTGGTTCTCCCCTTCACCGTCCTGACCTTCCCATTCTGTAAAACAGGTATGTGATCACCTGTCTGAGTAATAGTGAAGATGAAAAGAGAGCCCATATTAGGGCCAGTTCAGCTCCCACCAAACATTAAGCCCCTGTAATAACCTCTGGCACAGCAAGTCGTCCCCATTTGGCTCCTAGAGAAAACATAGGACCTCGATCAGAATCTCTGCTGAAAACTTCAGCCCCACAAGCCCCTTCTTATCTGTGCACAAAGGCAGAAATGTACCTACATAGGAGCAAAGTTAATCCTTCCACGCTGGTCTCGGGTCCTCCTCCGGCTTCCTCAGGGACTCCACTTCAGGATGTCCCCGTGAGGGGCTAATTATGCATTCTGCATTTTTTTTTAAACTCTCCTTAGGTTGGCTCCTTGCTTTCATCATTAAATACATTCTAATTTCTTGCTTCAAAAAAAGAAAGGAAACTTCTTGACTCCACCCCCAGGACAGTCCTATCTTTTTCCTGGGCTTCAAGGCCACATTTTAAAGTGTTGTTTGCGCTGGCCAGTCCCTGTCCTTACCTCCCACTCACTCCTCCTCCGGGTTTGATTTGGTTTCCAGCTCCACAAAACCAAAGCTGTTTGTCTGCCGATCATCACTGGTTTCTTCGTTGCCCCTTTCAGTGGCCACTTTTAGGTTCCCAGCCCCTGAGGCTGGGGTGCTGTTGACTTGCCACCTCTGAAAAACTGGGCTGAAACTATGAGTCTGTGACAATCCTGTATCTCTTCCCGGGATCCTTGGCAGGTTTCTCGATCTCTGGGAATTCCCCAAACTTGATCTTTCTTAAAGTCCACTAATTGGTTTCTTTCTTCTTTGTTCATCCACGCTCAGACATACAGGCAGTAAGGAGACAGCACTTCCCCGCCAGCCTGCTACAGTTGTTTGGGCCTGTTTTCCCTAGCATAATAATAAATAGCACCCACTCCCTGCTCTGGAGTCCTAGTTTGAATAATGACAATTGGCCAATCACCTTATCAATAGCAATACCATTTGTATGCAGATGACTCAGGAATGGAGGGGGGGGAGGGGGGCAGTGGCTAAGAGGGAGGGCCCTGGAGTTGGATCCCTAGGGTTCATATCCTGTCTCACTGACAAGTGGAGTAGCCTCCCAGCTTTGAGGAAGCCTTGTTCCATTAACAAGCAAAGTCTTACTATGGATTTCTTAACAAGCCAGGGGAAAAGAACATTGGCAAGGTCATTAGCACCAAGCTGCCACATTTTAAATGCTCAATGAATTCTGCTATTCTCTAGTCCAGGCATGTCTCCCAGACATATTCAAGTGTAGATTAAAGTTCACTGGGGAGTGAGAAGTAACAAATTCTGTAGATACTCATTTATCCTCCCATCCAATAGTGGCTGAATTCCTGAGATGATTCTCTCTTGACCTTTGAACCATCTTCCTAAAGGTAAATATTGATCATTGATGGGAATAGGGGCAGCATATTCTCACCATGGGTTTTCGGAGAGCTGCTGTATAATATTGCTCTAAAACACTGGAGATATGTAACTGGGTGAAAACAAACTGCCTCTGAAATGCTTTGGGCAAGTCATTTTTATTTTTTATGACTGTTTTCACTATTCCTGAGACATCAAAATCCTTGGATGAGTTCCTTGATATATGTCAGTTCAACTATTTCTTTCTTTTTTAAAAGGTGGGAGGACTACATGGATTGAACTCAGGAGCACTCAACCAATGAAATTCATTCCCAGCCCTATTTTGTAATTTCTTTAGAGATAGGGTCTCACTGAGTTGCTTAGGGCCTCGCTTTTTGCTGAGGCTGGCTTTGAACTTGCAATCCTCCTGTCTCAGCCTTCAGAGCCACTGGGATTACATGCATGTATCACTGCACCTGGCTCAACTATTTCTTGATATACATATATACATACGTATCTTGAAAACATACTTTACAAAGGAGGATATATTTTCAATATATTTTGAAAAGCTGAGCACAGTGACAAATTTCTTCTGTTGTAAGTCCACGGTTAGTCTTTTTTATTTTCACTAATCTTTCTTAATCCTTAAGTTTTTTTGTCTTAGTTTGATTAAAATATTATTTCTAAAATGATATATTTTTGGGGGGACGGGGGAGGGCAGGGATTGAACCCAGGGGTGCTTAAAGACTGAGCCACATCTCCAGCCGCTGCCTCCTTTAAAAAAAAAAAAATTCTATTTTGAGACAGAGTCTCACTAAGTTGCTCAGGGCCTCACTAAATTGCTGAGGCTGGCTTTGAACTTTCGATCTTCTTGCCTCAGCCTTCCAAGCCGCTGTGATTACAGGTGTACACCATTGAACCCAGCAAGACTGATTTTTAAAAAAGCAAATTTGTCAGGGAAACTTTTCTATTCCCCTGGACAGAAAAATCTCTCCTTCCTCTGCCAAAGGGCTTTATTTAACACTGATTTTAGTTTCTACTACACTTAGCTGCCTGTGTGCCTCTCAATTCCAGCCTGCCCTAGTCTGTGATGGCAGACTAGCTCTCACCCAGCCTAGTCCCCTGACTACCCAAGGCTTTAGTGTCCTAACAGTAGTCATGGAATATTGGCTCAGTGCCAGCTGGTTCAGTTCTCACAACCCAGTGGGGTAAGAACTTCTGCTACACCTCCGTTTCACAGGTGAGTAAAGAGAGGCAGAGAGGGGTTACGTAAATTGCCCAAGATTGCCCTACAATCTTGGCAGAACTAGTCTGTTATTGACAGTAGATTTTTTTGTTTGGTTGGTTTTTGTTTTTTTGGTGGCACTGCAGAGCCCAGGGGTACTCAACTATTAAACCACATCTCCAGCTCTTTTAATTTTTAATTTTGCAACAGGATCTCACTAAGTTGCTGAGGCTGGCTTGAATCTGGGATCCTCTTGCCTCAGCCTCCCTTAAAGTTTAAGGTTTTATTTTCTTTCTTTAGGAGAAAATAGGGCACCAGGCCCTGAGCTTGTTAAACCTCACCTATAAATACTTTTGAAATTAGGAGGAAAAAGTAATTCTCTAGAAAAAAAAAAAATCTGTATGTACCTTTTATCTTTGTTATTCAAAATAACACTTTGTGCACAGCTTAAAATTTTTCTATGAGGAAACAAAGCGGGCATGAAGTTAACTTAGTTAAATTTTCATCAGATTATTAGCTTCTAGAACTCTTCAGGGTCAATGGAAAACCCAGTTCTGCACTGAAGCTCTATTTTTGTTTCAAGAAATTCTATACTCATGTTACAACTTGAGATTCTCACCCATGACTGGATAAAAAGTTCCCATGGTTGAAGAAAATATTGGGTAGCTAATAATGACTGCTTGCTTTCAACCAGTGATCAAGCTGGATTCTGGTGTCTCCAGGACTGGCCACAAAAGCCCATTCAATCTGTGCCAGGAACACAGGGCTGAGTCAGCAAGCCTGGGTTTCCGCCTGTCCAATGGTCGTGTTCTTTCAGGGAAATTACGCAAAGGTACTTTAAAAATGAGCATAATTTATTATTGTTGTAGTCCTCAACACGGCAGTATTTGAGTTCTGTGTGCAATAGTGTTTCTGTGGGAAAACACTGTGAATTAAAAATGAGGTTCAGGGGTTGGGGGCCTAGCTCAGTGGTAGAGCTCTTGCCTAACAAGCACAAGGAATGGAATCCCTGTCACCACCAAGAAAAAACAAAAGGTCTCTAAGAGCAGGTCTCTGCCTGCTTTGTCTCTACCTACACTGTCTCACAGAGGGACCTGGAGACCTGTGTTCCCACCGCTCATCTATCTGTTGTCAGTGGCACTTGGTGACTTGCCTGGTTTCAAGCTTCATGCCTCAGAACAGGAGGAGGGACAAGGTTCAGGGGGTGAGGAAAGCCATGGCTCTTCTCTTTTGAGCTCCAAGTTTGGAGTGTTTCTTTCTGTGGTCATGCCCAACAGAACTATCTGCTTCTCCCTTGTCCCCCAGTCCCCAAAACCAAGCAACAGTTCTGCATTGCCCACTTTGGAGTAAACTGTGGAAATCAAATAGAATGCTCTGTGAGCTCCACACATGTCCAGTGTCACTGCTGTTCTGAGCTACCTCAGCATATGAGGGGGTGGGCTTAGCGTCAAAGAGAGCTTTCCAGTTACAGTCAGTACTTAACTATTTAGCAACAGTAGTGGTTTAGAGACATTGTTTAGTCTACCTCCAACAGGATTTAAGTCCTTTATCTGCTTGTTTATTTATTCGTCTTAAGAATGCTAAGAAATTATTACATTATCTTTTTCCATTTTACACATCAAAAATCAAGGTTAAAAGATGGAGTTATCTGCCTATGGCCATGATCATCCAGTTTTACAAAAGACAAGGCTGTGAATCAAACCTGAGGCCAAGACTTTGTGGTCAACCACAACATACAAGATTGCACAGAAAATAGGCACTTCACATCCTTTCTCCAGTTCACAACTAAACTGGCTGTTTCCTGGCGCACCCCATTTTTAGAAATGTAGTAGTTTATCAATCATTAATACTTCATTATTAAGTAACAGCTGACTCTTCAGTGCTGTTAGGAGAGGCTGGCTGAGACAGTGATACCTTCCTAAGTGCCCAAGAACTGGGATCCTCCTTTCTTGGGCACTAACTGTAAGAAGTTAGAAATGCAAAATGAATGTTAAAAGAAAATGGGAAAAAACCTCAAAGTACTTACTCATTGAAGCAATTGGTGGTTTTAAAATATTATCACTCAGTTGATTCTAGATCTCTTCCCTAGTTGGAGAACTTTCCAGGCTGTAGATCAGAGTGGCCTAGAGTCTGGCATACAGGGTAAATAAGTTCACCTCTGGGTGGTGCTGCATTTACAAACCAGCATCTGGGGAGTGATGCCATTTCCGGTGGCATGTGGGGCAAATGACACGGGTCAGCATTCAGTTTCTTGCTTTCGAAAATGGATGAATTATGACTTCAAGGCTTTGGTATATATGAAAACATGAAGTGGTAAATAAATACTGAAAAAAATTCCCCCAAACCCCAGAATCTTCCTGAAAATTGGCTCTGAACTTGTTTTTACTTCACCTTTCTCAGTAATTGGAATGTAACTTATCTCAACTCTTTTTTATTCTAACAAGTCAGTTCCCCAGCTCTTATTATTCTCCCTTGCATTGTGCCTCCAAGGCCAAAAGGGTTGTTAGAAGCCAGAGGGAGGAAGTGAGAAAGGACTGCTAGGGAGATGGTATTTGTGTTCTAACTTGTGCTTAGGAACAGAGATCCTGTACCTTAGTGTGGCACCTATGGTTTACAAAACACTTTCAAATTCTTTCACTTGATTCTGCCCTCTTGTTGGAAGATTAGCCCCGGGAATAGCTAGGGGAAAACAAAGAAAATTAAAGGACTGAGCTAAGTCCCCAGCTAAACATAGCAAGCCACAGAGCTTCTCCCTTGCTTCCATTGAAAACCAGCAGGTAACTCAAGCAGGACCATGTGCTTAGAAGGAAATGGTTCTTTGATTGACCAGATAAGCACAGGGCTTTTGTTTTTTGTTTGGAATGGTAGTATTTAGGGGGAGAAACATTATCTCCTCTTGTACAAATACCAAAATGAAAGAAAAGGAGGAAATTAATCAGAAAAAAAAAAAAAAAAAAGAAAGAAAACTTTTCTCAAAATAGTGAGACTTCTATAGTGTTTTAAACACTTTAGGATAGAGAATTTTTCCATTACATTAATTCTTCCCCCCACCCCTGGAATTGAACCCAGGCCTTGCACATGCTAAGCAGTTGCTCTATCATTGAGCTTTACCTGCAACCTCCATAACATTAAATAGTATAAAATAATTAAAAAACAAGACTAACAGATTCCAAAACAGTCCTGAATTACATGCCGTCCATGCTCTGTTTTTGATTTTGTTTTTTAAATACTATGCTACTTAGATAAGATGACCTATAAAATGGTGCAGTTTTCATTACTCATTGTTTTCATCTTCCTATCTAGAGCCACCGGTCAAATTACTTTAACATTCTTTCCCATGAATTTGAATGCAATCATTACTGTGTCTCCGGGAAGGGAAGGGAAGGGAAGGGAAGGGCTGCAATCTAGAACCCCTGATATTTTAAAATTCGCATTTCATAACTCGAAAAATCTGCCATTATTTTATCCTAGCAATTCTGTGAGTGGCAAATCTTTCAAGTGTTTTAGATTTCAGCTAGCCTGTGCACTGTGAGAATAAAATAACAAGCTACGGGTGCATGAGTAAAATTCCTCTTATCATCACAGAGAACAGAAGAGCTGGACTAATGCAAAAGGATAATCAGGCTTATGCTGTTTAAATTTAAAATGAAGTTGTTTAAGGTCATCCAAAAGATTTTCTTGCTTCTAAGAGTTAATCATGGGGCTGGGGATGTGGCTCAAGCGGTATCCCGCTCGCCTGACATGCACGCGGCCTGGGTTCGATCCTCAGCACCACATACAAAGATATTGTGTCCGCCAAAAACTAAAAAATAAATAAATATTTAAAATTCTCTCTCTCTCTTAAAAAAAAAAAAAAAAAGAGTTAATCATGATAACTGGCTACTTTGGCACATATCAAATCCCAGCGACTGCAAGGCTGAGGCAGGAGGATCACAAGTTCAAGGACAGAATGGGCGAATTTAGTGAGAACCTGAGAACCTGTCTCAAAATAAAAAATGAAAAGGGCTGGGAATGTAGCTCAGTGGTGAAGCAGCCCTGTTGTTCAATCCCCAGGACAAAATAAAGTAAAACAAATAAAAGAACATTGTAATACGATTTGGATTTGAAATGTACCTCAACAGCTAGGTGTGTTGAAGGCTTGATCCCCAAGGTAGCAGCTGAGAGGTGGGAGTCTTTGGAGCCTTCATTCATGAAAGCTCTGATTTCATTAATGGATTAATTCATTGATGGAGTCATACTTTATTTTGCTGTTGGGAATTGGTGGAAGTTTGGGAAGTAGAGCCTAGTTGGAGAAAGTAGGTCCTTGGAGAAGTGCCCTGGAAGCATCTATCTTGTTCTCTTGTTTTCTTCTTTTCTCTCTCCCTTTTTGCAACCCAGCTGCCATGAGGTGATCAGTTTTACTCTACTATATGCTCACTACTATGGTGTTTTTCCCCACCACATGCCCAGAAGCAATGAAGCCAAATGACCATGGCCTAAAACTTATGAAACCATGAGCCAAAAGTAAATCCTTCCTCCTTTAAGTTGATTTTCTCAGGTATTTTGTACAGCAGCAGAAAAAGGACTAACACAATGTTAACAGCTACGATAACTGTTCCAGCTTCTATTGTGATTCTGGCTCCATTTCATTCTCCAAAAGTTTTGGGGAGTTGTCTGTTTTTCTTCACCACATTTGACTTTTTCCTCAAAGATGACAACTTACAAATGTTTTGTCCCTCAAATGTGCGTTCTCATACAGACCTTCTTTCATAAAGTCAGCTCTCGTTGTTATCTTCACTCTGCAGATGATGAAACAGGCACGGAGAGAACAGAACTTGGGTGACGTGTGATCTTGACAGAGCAGGCAGGCTGGAGCCAACTCTTATAACTGCATAGTGTGTGACCTTTGCTGCCTCCTCAGTGGGAGGCCAAACAGGGTGCACTGTCATCATTGTCATTCTTAAATTATGTTGCTCATTTTTAGAAGGTAATGCATGCACATGGCACAAAACTTCGAAGGGCATAAGAAGCATGAGTGAGAAGGAGTCATGCACACTTTAGGTTTCCAAATCCTTGTTTCTCTTCTAGAAGCAATACTGCCTGCCTCTTTCTTCTTGCCTGTTGTGCCTAAAAGCTTCTATATAGATGTTCTATATCTTTCTGAGATATATTATTCTCTCTTCCTTTCTTCTTGAAGATCTAATATTGCTTTTTATTAAAGGCAGTTGTTTGGGTATAGGCTTCACTTAGAATGGATGTTAAACTGTAGAAATGCTTTGGTAAACAGATTGTTTCAAACACGCAGATATTTAAAATGATATAGGAAACCCATTCCTCACAGCAGCCTGCCACAAGAGGCAGACAAATCTGTTCTGGGAGGCAGCACCATGACCAACCTGGGCCTATGGTGAGCCGTGGTGATAGCATGTCTGCTCATGGTATGGGTTGAAGCTAAAGGTGTGATGCTGTGAAGCAAGTGAGCTGTGAGAGTCTCTGGCTTTGCAGCCAACAGACTTGGGTTTAAAAACCCTTTTAGTCATATGGCTGCATGACCTTGGCAGTCACTTAATTCCCCTGTGACTATTTTCTCATTTACAAAATGGTGATAATAATAACACAACCTAGATAGATGCAAAGATTGAGAAAACAAACCCAGAATACGGTGTCCACAGGACTGTATATAAAAGGAGCTCTGTATCATTAACCATGGCCCATTTAGTCATTCTCTCTTTATTTCAGTCAAAAAATAAAATATAATAAATAAAAATAATTCTGATAGGCACTATTCTAAGTAGTAAGGATAAAGTAGTGAATAAGACTTTTGTGTACTGGGAATTGTACTCAGGGGTATTTTACCACTGAGTTACATCCTCAGCCATTTTTTTTTTTTTTTTTTTTTTGAGACAGGGTCCACGTTGCTAAGGTGGTGAAGGTGTTCCTGCCCCTGCTGTCTGACAGGGTCACAGCGTGGGAGATATTGCAGCAGGGCCGACACATCTGGAAACCAAAACCATGGGGTGCTATGGCTGCTCTGATCCTGGAAATATTAATGTGGTTAACAGGAAGCATCTCAATCCAAACTAAAAACATATGTTGTTAGAATGTTTGGGAAAGTTCCCAGAAGGAGACTAAGAATATGACAAAAAAAATGTCCTGAGATTTGTTTTAAGACTAACGTTATCTAGAATATAAGTAAACACAAATACGTAGTCCCAGACCAGGATTTCTGGGAAAAGCGTAGATTACAAGAACTCTTTGCTCCACAGTTGACATTTTCTACTAGGTCTCCTGATCCAAAAGTGCAACCTGTGCGTAAGCCTAATCACAGGAAAAGAATTGTTGTGCCAACAGTGCAAGGCCCACCTTTTATAGCTTATTTAATTCAAGGAAGACTATGGTACCCTCCTAGGGGCAGGGAAGCTAATCAGAATACATTCCCCTTACCCACAGACCCTCCCTTGCCATTTATGGGAATACCTGACGAAAATGGAAGACATATAGTTAATGTAAATGGAAAATGGACTGACAGTGCAGAATCTGCCCTTTAGTTAGAGGTTACAAAGGTTCAAAAATTGGTGTACCTTGACCAAGGAACAAAGAAACTCTTTAGCAGTTTAAAAGGTTAATCATAGCTTAGTAAAAGATCAAAAGGAAAAGCAAAAATAGAAGCGTGATCCATGTTCCATGTAAAAGTAGAATGCATGCTAAAAGGTTGTGGAACTCACAAGGGAAATATGTAAATCAGGAAAATCAGGCCATAAGGCCACCTGTTAACCATCTGAAAAAGTGTATTTAAGAATACAAGAGCCTTGAGCTGTGGCGCATGCCTGTAATCCCAGCGGCCCCGGGGGCTGAGACAGGAGGATTGTGAGTTCAAAGCCAGCCTCAGCAACTGCAAGGCTGTAAACAACTCAGTGATACCCTGTCTCTAATAAAAAATACAAAATTGGGCTGGGGATGTGGCTCAGTGGTTGAGTGCCACTGAGTTCAATCCCTGAAACCCCGCCCCGCCCCCAAAAAAATAAGAACAAAAAAGAATAAAAGGCTCCACAGGGAGCAGCAGATCTTTCTGAAGACTGTTTGAAGTTGCAACCAGTGTTTTGTCTTGCTTCTTCTTCTTCTTCTTCTCTCTCTCTCTCTCTCTCTCTCTCTCTCTCTCTCTCTCTATATATATATATATATATATATGTAAATGTATTTTTTATTTTATTTATTCATTTATATGCAGTGCTGAGGATCAAACCCAGGGCCTCATACATGCCAGGCAAGTGCTTTCCCACTGAGCCACAACTCCAACCCATGAATTTTTTTTTTTTCTTTTTTTTGGTGGTGCTGGGGGATTGAACCCAGGGCTTTGTGCATGCAAGGCAAGCACGCTGTCTTGCTTCTTTTACCAACCCACTCTTCCTCCAGGACTCCCTGGATCTTGTAAGGGCAGGACCCTGGCACAAAGGTTGGCCTCAAATTTGCAATCCTCCTGCTTCAGCCTCCAGAGTTCTTGGGATTATAGGCATGTGCTACCATGCACGGCAGAAAAAACAAAACAAAACAAAAGGCCTTGACCTTACATAATTGAGTTGGGGAAGGCAGACAATTAAATAATACATAAAATAATAAATAGGTGAAAGACCAGAGGATAATAAGTGCTGGGTGAGAAGATTGCAGGGACTATGAGTTGGCATTTTATTTTTATTTAAATAAAAAATTTTGGTAGTACTTGGGATTGAATCCCAGGGCACTCTACCATTGATTGAGCTAGACCCCCAGCCATTTTTTTAAATTTTATTTTGAGACAGAGTCTCACTAAGTCGCTGAGGCCAGCCTCAAACTTGTGATCTTCCTGCCTCAGACTCCGGAGTTGCTATGAGTACAGTCAACTGCTACTGCTTGAGGCATAAGTTGGCATTTTAAATAAAAGTGATTTGAAAAAGCCTTCTGGAGAAGACAACAAATGTGTAAAATCCTGAGGAAGGTGTTAGAGCAAACTATGGTGAACTCTGGGGAAGACACATTCTGTGAGAAGCAGCAGTCAGGAGGCAAGTCTGACTAGGTTGGAAGGAAAAAGAATCAAGGAAGAAAGGGGGACAGATCACAGGCCATCTAAAAGACATGGGCTTTTATTTGGGGAGCCATTGTGAAGGGTTTGAACAGAAAAATGACACTTCTCACCATTTTTAACATGGTCATGCTTGTTGCTCCATTAAGAAAATTGTATGGGGCAAAGATTGTGGCTGAGAGGACCAAGAAGGAGGTTCCTGAATATTGAGGGAGTTGTGGCTTGGATCAGAGTGGCATTGGCCAAGGGATGAAAAATGGTCTGATTCTGGATGTAGTGTTAAAATAGAGGCAATAGAATTTGCCAGTGGGGAGAGGTGCAGTGTAAGAAGAGGTGACGAGGATGGGTCCTTGGTTTTTTGGCCTGAGCCATTTCCTGAGGAGGAAAAAAATAGGGAGAAACAGGTATGGAGAGTGAAAGTCAAGTGTTTCATTTGGAGCTTGTTAGGGAGGTTGAATGGGCATTTGAATCTACAAGTCTGGAGTTTAGAGAGGTCCTAGCAGGAATTTCAACTTGATTTGGTGAAACTAGAGAAGAATTAGAGTCTCAATAATTGAACCCCAGGACAGTCCAGATATAGGAAGGCTGGGAGATGAGGGTGAAGCTGTGACTGATTCTGAGAAGACATGGTAGTGAATCGGGAAAACCATAAGACTGTGGGGCTTTGGAAGTGGAGAAAGTGTTTCCAGGAAAGATTCAGAAGAGACAGTTGATAAGTCAAGCGGAATGTTAAAACCACTGGTAATAACAGCATGTTGAATATTGGTGGCCTTGATGGAGGGTGGGGACAAAGGCTAATTGGAATGCTTCAAGAGAGAGTAGGAATAGGATTGGGGACAGTACCTGGCTCAAGGAGTTTTGCTACAAATAGAGAAGTAGTAGAAAATGGATCTGATTGTCTGCTGGAGAGCAAAGTGGAGTTATGAAAGTTTTATGGGCTTTTAAGATGGGAATGATGATAGCTGGCTTGTATGCTTACAGGAATGATCCAGTAAACAGGGAAAAGCAGTTGATGTGGGGGGATGGGGAATAGGGCAGGACTGATGGAGCAATGTCGGTTAAAAAAGGGTGTGGTCTATGGGCTGGGGGTTAGCTAAGTGGAAGAGCACTTGGCTAGCACGTGAGAGGCCCTGGATTCGATCCTCAGCACCACATAAAAATAAATAAATAAAGGTATTGTGTTCATCTACAACTAAAAATTTTTTTTAAAAAAAGGTGTGATCTAGTACCTGGTGGAGGGATTGTCCTTGGTCAGGAACACATCAGGTCATCAGCTGATAGTGATGGTGGGGAAGGTGATATTAGAAGACGGAGAAACAGAAGACATGAAATACTCATCTGGGGAAGCATAAGAGAGGCTGTAACTCTGAGCATCGTGAAGAGGTCACATCAGGTGGTAGCTGCGTCCCTTGGTTTTCTCTCCTCTGACCTAGCTACATGGGTATAGGCGCAGAGTAGGCAAAAAATTATAGTCAAGCTTAGAGTTTTGCCTTTTGGTCTGTATTAATGTACATTCATATGATGTTCCAAAATTATAATTTACTTAAAATGATGATTTATGTGAAACCAAAACCATAAAAATGAAAAATTTTAATTAGGCAGTGAAAAATATTCTGGGTATAAGGGCAAAAATAATATTCCCTTAATATCAACAACCTTTTAATAATTTCAGTCACAGATTAATTGAACTTTATGAAAGCCACGATCATTTTATCCACATTTTCTATTTTAAGGAACATGATTATTTTTCTTATCTTCTTGGAATGGAATGCTATACACAGGCCACAAATCAGCTCATTAAATATTTACTTATAGATGCATTTATTACAGCCAGTTGGTGTGTGTTTGTATTTAGATCCATGCCTAGTTACCTTAAAAACGTGACAAAATTTGGCAAATCACAAAACAATTTTTTTTTCTTGTATGACTTTAACAGCCTGCATGCTTTTGATAATTTCTCTTCAAAGCATTTGCATTTAGCACTTTCAAGGACATAAGAATAAATAATTTGTTTCTATTGCAAGGCTAAGGTTGTAGGGATTTGGGAGGTTATGGGTTGAGAAGCCAAATCAGAGGTTTCATCCCAAACCAAATCAGAGGTTTCACTATGCAGGATGGATGAGATGAGAAGTGAATTTATTTTTATTTATTATTTTTATTGTTACCATTATTTTTTGTGGAGCTGGGGATTTAACCTAGGGCTTCATGCATGGTAGGCAAGTATTATACCACTGAGCCAGAACCCCAGCCCTGAGAAGTAAATTTATAAAAGATCCTCTTCTGTCAGGATTTCTTAACCTTTCTGCAAGTTTTCTTAGATGTATTATGTTTTATGCAAATCCTGCATTCTGTAGCTTAGTAGCTTAGTAGTTCAGAGCATGACTTTGCAGGCTAAAA
The DNA here is from genome assembly GCF_047511675.1 of Marmota flaviventris. Taxonomy (NCBI): domain Eukaryota; kingdom Metazoa; phylum Chordata; class Mammalia; order Rodentia; family Sciuridae; genus Marmota; species Marmota flaviventris. The sequence continues at coordinate 69,096,982 of NC_092500.1, forward strand.
AGTTGAGTTCAGAGTCCCAAGGTCCTTAACCCGAGAGCTGTATGACTATGGGAATGATACTCAACCCCTCTGTGTCCTTTCTGATTTCAAAGATGAACATGCAAAGTGCTAAATAGAATGCTGGGCACTTAGTAAATGCTCAGTTTATTCTAGGCATTAGTAGATGGAGGAGTCTAGTTCAACAAAACTAAGTCATTTTGGTCATAGCCACCTTTTTGACTATCAGGTGACCCTGGCACACATCCCAAGCTCTACAGACAAACAAAGTTGTTAGGATAGTCAGCGGAGCACGGTGTCCTGACCACTGACACCCAGACTGTTTCTTTCTTTTTCTTTTTTCTTTTTGATCTGGAGATTAAACCCAGGAGCGCTTAACCACTGAGCCACACCCCCAGCCTTTTTTTGTATTTTAGAGACAGGGTCTCACTGAGTTGCTTAGGGCGTCTAAGATTATAGGTATACACCACTGTCCCCGGCTCCAGACTGTTTCTTAACTGTTTTGAGAGAAGTCAGGTTTATCAGTTGACTCTAGCCCACCTTTATCTCGCTTAGTGCAAAAACCCCTTCCTCCTGCCTTGGGGTGTGGGGATTCACATGTGTTATTGCTGCCCAAGACACTCTCTGTCCTTAAGGCTCTGATAAATTCCCTTTGTGCACTATAGATCCATCTGCCTCTGTTTTTGGTCTCACATCTCCTGCTGCCTTTGGCAGCTGGTATGCGTGCCCTGGGACTGGGATTTTCTGAAATAGTATACGGACATCCTTGCTTTTGTAGTATAAAACAATACTTTAAAGGACAAAGTACAAAATAAAACATAAATACCGACAGGCACCCTATTTGATAGGCCCAGCTCCGTGGACTTGTGTGACCTTCTCCCTGCAGGAACAGTCTCTGCAGGAGAGAAGACTACAGAAACCATCCTGAGGCCAAGTGAGGCTCAGGGAGACTGAGCAACTGTTGGAACCACACAGTCAGGCTGAACTTGGACCAGGGACCCGGCTTCCTGGATCCTGGACCCATAGTTCCACAGCCACAGTTCATGATTTTATTTATTTATTTTTTAAAGATTATAAACCTTTGGCTCAGAGGCTTAGAGGTTGAGGCAGGAGGGTCCCAAATTCAAAGCCAGCCTCAGCAATTTAGCAAGGCCCTAAGCAACTTAGTAAGACCCTGTTTCAGAATAAAATTTTTAAAAAAGGGCTTGGGATGTGGCTCGGTGGTTAAGTGTCCCTGGGTTCAATCCCTGGTACAAAAAAAAAAAAAAAGATCATAAATCTTTTTTACCAAGCCTAAATAATTTAATGAGAAAGGAGAATTGGGGCTTACATTATGTAGCATTATTCCTCACCTCTAAATAATATTATATTGCATTAGAAGACTAAATCACTAGCTTATAGTTTCCTGATTCCAGTTCTCTCTCCTTCCAGTTTTTCTCTCTCTTTTAATGACTTAACCACTTGTTTAAAATGTGCAGGTCAGTATTTGGTCTATTCATACTTGTCAAACAGATCTCCAGACCTTTTTTCATCTTGCAAATCTGAAACTCTGTACCATTGAACAGCCCCATGCCCTGCTCCCCACTCCCTAGCCCCTGGTAACTTCCTATTCCATTGTCCACTTCCCTCCCTTACATTCACCTGATTACTACATCTTTCAGAGCACAGCTTTGTCAAATCCCAGGCTGGGAGCTCTCAGATCCTCTATGTTTTATTTCTAGTCAGATGACAGCTATTTTTTAGTTACAACAAATTTTCCTTTCCTCAATCCATGCTGCCATAAACCATGCACACAAAGAAGTTTTACCCTTAGGTCTGAAAAATACCAGAAGGACCTGATCAGCAGAAGCTGGCAGAGAATCTTCTTTATGGTTTATACTCATAATCTGTACTTCAAAAATTTCTCTTAAAAATGCCTTTAATCTTTATTTTTAACTTGTCATACTTTACAGCTCTATCAACAACATTGTCAATTTAAGAAATCTGGATGTTCAAAAACTTGGTGCTTTTAAGTGGCATTATCAATTAACTATAACAGTGGTGCTGTTATCTTTGTTAACACTAAATGCAACCATTCATTTACTTAAGTGGTAGCATTACAGATGCAGTAATTTTCCCAATTTTTAAAATTATCTAAAACTTGGTCATACTACATTTATTTATTAAGTTTTTTTTTGTTTGTTTGTTTGTTTTTAATCCAGGGGTGTTTAACTTGGGGTGTTTAACCACTGAGCCACATTCCCAGCCCTTTTAAAAATTTTCTATTTGAGACATCCAGATTTCTTAGGACCTAGCTAAATTGCTGAGGCTGGCTTTGAACTTGTGATCCTCCGTCCTAGGCCTCCTTAGCTGCTGGGATTACAGGTGTGCACCACTGCACCCAAAGACATATATTTATAAAGCAAATGTTCTCAAATTTTAAAATGTTATTAGCAGGAGCTGGGGTTGTGGCTTGAGGAACTGGGTTCGATCCTCAGCACCACATAAAAATAAAATAAAGATATTGTATCCACCTAAAACTTAAAAAAATATTTTAAAAAATGTTATTAAAAGCTAAATTCTTGAATGTGAAGTTGCTTCATCTAGTAAGGTAGAAATAGCTTAATATTTTTGGTATCTTCTGTTCTTCCTTTCTTTCTTCATTAGATAAAATATATTCACCTGATGCCTCTCTCAGCAAGGCACAATACTTGGTATCCAATATTCTAAAATATACAAGAATTACCAAGAGCAAAGAAATCTCTCTCTCTCTCTCTCTCTTTTTTCCTGCTGGTACTGGAGATTGAATCCAGGGGTGCTTCACCACTGAGCTACATCCCAGCCTTTTCATTTTGAGACAGGGTCTCTCACTAAGTTGCTGAAGCTGGCCTCAAACTTGTGATCATCTTGCCTCAGTCTCCCAAGTTTCTGGGGTTACAGGTGGATACCACTGAGCCTAGCAAGAATGTCTCTTTGCTGCTGATTGAATAAACTCTGTGTCTATGCAAAGAAACAATTTAAAATAAATGCTAAGTGAATTATTTTATTTCTCAAGTCTGTACCTTCTCTCAATAAGTGAGATCAATATCCCCTTGATTGGACCAGACAGAAATCTCAAGATCCTCTGTGGCTCCTTCCTCCCCTTTGTCCACCACAAAAGAGTAGACCATACCTCTGAAACCACTCTGATCCACAGTCCACTTCTCTCCCCTCCACAGCCTCTACCAAGAGTCCAGTTCAAATATGGACTCCTGCTGTGGCTTCCTAATTCTTCGGGCCATAGTTTTCTTCCTCCGGGTCCGTTCTCTAATCTGTGGTCTTTGCTCTTTCTAAGATGCAGACCTTACAATTTCACTTCCTTCCATAGGCCCAATTTCACCTCCTCAACCACGCTGAAATGTTTCTGAAGAGACCAGCCTTTCTGCCTTAGGCACATTAGCCAGATCCAGAACCATTCCTAGGAGAAGCCTGAAGATCCTGTTGACAAGGCATCCCCAGCCCCTTAGATAATAACAGTCATGACCAACACTACTCAGTAGACTGTTCCAAGTGCTTTAGGGGTAGTAAATCTTTTTACAAAATCAACAATAATAAATATTGCTGCCATTTATTGAGAGCCTCCTTTATATCCAAGCATAATATATCCATTAGTTACCTCAGAGCACCCGCAGGGTAGGCATTACTGTCTCCACGGGGAAAATGAGGAGAGAAAGAACTTGGTTTGCCTGAGGTCAGTCAAATGGTAAGGAACAAGGTGTGAATCAACCTGGGGTCTGCCTGCCTGCTCTCCACTCACCACCAGCATGGGATGCCTCACTGCACCCCGGAAGGCACAGATGCCACACCTGCAGTAGTGATGTATGTGCAAATTAACTGTAGCCACCTCAAGCAGGCTGTTTTGACTTATTACTTATTACTTGGAAGGGAACAGGGGCTGACATTCGGTCAACAGTGTGTGGCTGCTTTAGTCTAGAGACAGCAGGTTCAGGAGTCCTACAACTTGTAGACTCAAAGGGTCAGGAGCATGGAAAAATTTCTTATACTTCCTTTCTTTAAAAAGCTTTCTGGTGACTGCTTACACTCCTCAGAGGGGAAAGAAAACCAGCAAATGGTGGGGGTTCAGAGAACCGTGTTAGCCCACAATGTCTGAAGGAGAAATTCTCATTCACAGAGCTTGATTAACCACAGACTGATATTTTAGGAGGAAGTAGGCTAAGAAAAATCTGCAACCCTGGCCTGTCATATGCTTAGTTTGTGAAAGAAAACCAGAGAAAGAGCTTACGATTTCTTTAAATGGAAAAACCCAAATGGAAAAAAGCCCCCAGGTGTTTTGTCTGAGTAAGTCCTCAGTGTATGTCATGGGGTGGATGCAATTTCTTTAGGCGCTGAATGAATCCTTACCTGTTTGTGCAAAGAAGGTTTCCTTGTCCTCTCCATTCATCCTTGGGTCCTGAGGAGATGGGAAGAGGAAGAAAGGGAGGTCTGTGGGCATGGCCCACTGGCACCCTTGCTAAGAGGAGAAAAAGTTTGTTGGGAGCTCTGCTTGGTCACCTGCTGGTCGGCTGAGTCATCCTGGACCTATCAAGAGAGACAGCACTTCCGTCAGTAGGCTGGGTGGCTGGAGGGCAGGTCCCTGTGGCCTCAGGCTGCTCTGGGGGGGAGGGGGGCAGTCGGGCCTTCCTTTCATAAGAAGCTAATTAGATGCAATTTTTGCTTTGGCTCTTCTTGGTGTTACCAGATAAGCCCAGCTGCTAGCTCCCTACTTCTCAAGCAATCTAATAGGCTACTCAAACCAACCAGTGATATTATCCCAGGGTTAGGTAGTAACTAGCAAAGGGTGGTAGAAAGCAAAGGGTAGTAGTTCATTCATAAAATAAATAAATAAGCAGAAGCAAAGGAGCTAATGGGAAAACATGTCAAGAGAAAAGAATTTATGGGATAAACTTGGCAGGGTCCATTGATGTTGATGTGGAGCTAGAGTCGTCTCTATTTATCTGGGAAGGAAGATTCCTTTAACAGCACACTAAGGTAACTTCTGACCAGCTATTGACCCCAGCGCCCACTTTAACATGGGATTGACTTGTAGATGAAGCACCCCTTATTACATGTAGAAAATGACAAACCCCAAAAGTAGTGAGACCTGGGAAAAGGGGAGTAAGAAGGAAAGCCATACATTGAGAGCACTGATCCTTTCCCAGTACATTCTTTCCCGGTGAATAAAACAAACCCTGAGGAAGAAGTGTCCGTCAAACCTGGAAAGGCAGTCTTTGGGAAGAGATCAAAGCATTAATCCTTCTGTTACTGCTGTTTACCTGTGATGAGTCCTTGCTTCCTTGCTGAAGTATAACACCAGAGAAGCACGCCGAGGCAAGTGTAGAATGGAAAATAGAAGCTTATTAAAGGACAGCAGAAAAGACTTCTCCCCAGAGGAAAAAGGGGACCCAAAAGTTGGAATCCATGGAAGGGGGAGGTCTTCCCTTTTTTATAGCTAAAATCTTCTTTCAGCTTCCCCACACTCCTGTCCTTTGTTTTCTGTTATCTTGCAGTGATAGAATGCAGGTGGGAAGGCCAAAAGGTCCGGGGAATAGGTGGGCTGGAGGAGTAATCTGGGCAGAAAGGGCCTGGGGCGGCTTTTGGATTAGCACCTCCCAGTTTGCTGGGAGCTGCTTCATTAACATTTCCTTAGGAAGGGCTCCAGGGCCTTGGGGACATTAACATTTCAACTTCCCCAAGTGCTGCTCTGCTTTCCTGGACTACATTCTCAATAATGGCCTCCATTTTGTTTATCTTACTTATATTAGACTCGATTTACCTAACTACACTACCTACCTAGCTTTAAATCTGGCTTCACTTCTGTAAAAACTTCTTTCCAAATACCAACCACTGACCCCTGGCTCTCCATCAGGCCAGTAAGATAAATCCCAGAAACTGACCACTGACCCTAGACTCCCTCCCATTTTGCCCTGTAAAAAAGACCCCAAATTCCTAAGCACTAAAACTGACCCCTTCACTGATTGATAGAACAAACTCCAAATTCCTGGGCGCCCAAAGAAAACTGATATGCTCACTAGACCACCTCTCAGAATAACCTATAGAAGCCCAGGCCCTTTCTTTTTTTCGGGGGCTCATTTTCTACCAGGAAAGTGGGTCCCACCATGGCGTCATTTCGTCCCTGCATCCCCTGCCCCTGTGTGAAACTTCATTCCTGAATAAAGCTCTGAGCTGATTTGTGAAGTTTGCATTTGTCCTGATCTTTCTGCACTAACACCCCTAAATAGCATAGCCACCAAGACAGTTCCAGAGAAGAGCAAGTAAAGTAAAAAACTCCACTTCCTGAAGTGAAGGAGGAGTTGAACACCTGATTGGCAAAGAGTATAGAAGGTGATTCCAGTTGTCCCAGTAAACATCAAACAGTAATAAACTTGGAGACAGCATTGTCTCCTTTGTCATTGTCTGCTCAGAGTCATCCCCTCCCCCCTTCCTTCCCCCCTTCCCTCCCCCTCCCTCCCTCTTCCCCCCCCCCACCTCTCTCTCTCTGTCTCTCCTGCTCTCTGCTTAACCCTCTATAATAAAGTTATCTTGCATGGCTCTTGGTGTCTGACTTTAAAATTTCTTTTATCAGAACATAAGAACCAAGCTTTAGAGTTTCACTCCCTGTTTTCCTGTGACACCAGCAATTTATTTTCCATATTTGGGGAAAAAGTACCTAAGCTAATTTAGCTCTTCATCTATCACTTTCAAGCCAAAGCCCCTTTGTTTTCAGGTGCTTTGACTATGGGGTTCCACCTAGGTCCAGTAGAGACCACCGTGGTAACTCTATGTGCACTCTCCTAATAATAATTTGGAATTATCTAATAATTTGCTAGCAACCCCTTCAAAGTCCCTTCCAACCTGTGCAGTGAGGCATTTGCTTCTGATACCAGCAAAGTTGGTTCCAGCTTTGGTTGCATGACAGACTGTCAAAATTCCTGGTCATTCAAGGCCAAACCACTTAGGAGGACAGCCGCTGGTTAAGCCATCTAGTCACCATTTATGTGTTTTGGGGGTGTTGGTGTTTTAGGGAACAGTGGAACTAGAGCAGCTCCCTAACTACACTCAGATCTGTTTCTTGGTTTTCTTTTCCAAGGTTGGTCCTTAATACCTGGGACTTTTTAATTGATGAATTCATATAAAAGAGGCTGAAGAAAATGGAAGAAACTCCTGCTTGTCCCCAGAAGATTGAAGGAATTGCCAAGGAGGGAGATGCAGAACAAAACCACCAGGCCCTGTAATGCCAGATTCGATTCGTGGGACCCCAATAGACCTCCAGGAGCCGAATCCGATGCAATCACACAAGAGTCTTTATTGCAAGCTTTATTGAGCCTGGACTCACAACCATTCCGGATGCAGCGGTCCCAGGGAATGAGTCCTGGTCCTTTGTTCAGTGAGATTTTATAGGTTTGGGGGGGATACTCTAAGGGTCACAACATGTCACAGCAAATCATTTCACACCGCAGGAAAGTCAAACGACAACTCTTAACATTGATTAGCACATTCACTGGCCGGAACAAGTTGGGTAGGGGTGATTGGTTAGTACAAGAGGGGGATTCCTTTGAACTGATTGGTTTAAGCCATGAGGGGAGTATGTGCTGAACTACATAGTTTCCCAACATGTTATCAACCACCATAAACTACTTGGGGGTCATCTGGCATCCCAGGTATTTTTCCTGTCTCATGCCCATTGGTGGTTGCTAGGGGTTGCTATAGGTCCTCACCTAGCCTAACTGAGTCAGGGACACCTGGCACCGCAGATCTCTACTGTTATTTGCAGACAAACAACTCAGCAGGGTGGGTATATGCCTAGGAGTACTCTGTGGGTTTTTCCAAGGACAAGGGTCACTCCCCTTTCCTTGGACAGGCTTTGCTCTGAGGTAGAGGCTGGTTTCTCAAAAATGGAGTCACATCAGTTTCTCATCCCCCCCTTTGTCTGGAAACTTGGGTACCAATCATGGTTCCCTCAGTTGGAGGTTTATTTGGGCAGGCCCTACATCTTGGTAAACAGTCACCCTCAGGGGACAGTCTTCACTTCCCAGACTCACTCAAAATTGACCTCCTAGATCCGACCTGACTCAATTTACCTATTTACACTGACTGTCTATCTATTTCTGGCTTCAGCCCCAAGCCAGCTGTAGACCATATTATGCTCATATCCACTGAGTGCTGCCCATGGTCCTTCTTGCTTTTTCCTCCCACCTTCCCTATCTCCCCCTTCCCCTTCCTTCATTCCTTTCCTCCTTTTCATAAAATCAAAACAAAAACTATTGGATAAATTAGTTTATGTTTACAGTATCTACATATAACTTCAATTACAAGGAAAATCAAGTAGTTAGGAGATTAACTAAGTTAGGATGTTCCGATTCTTTTATGGGAAGAATCACTGTGTGAATAGCATTTTTTTTTTTTTTTTTTTTTGCTAAATTAGAAAGAAATGATATGGTTATGATCCATCTGTAGGAATCAGGTTATTTGCATTTGCAGAAAATCAGGGAGGCAAATTTGGAGGAGCAATTAAGAGCCACCTAGAACCTCTTCTATATGCCCGACTGCCTTCTCTGGACAGTAGGCGGTGGCAGATTTGGAAAACTAGGACTAGGAAAAAATCCAGAGCATAAATACCCTAAGAACACCAGACCAGGAGTTTCAAAGGCAAATAATGATTGTGGGACCAGATAGGAGATGTCAATGAGTAAATGTCCAGTAACTATTCTTGGTAACTATATTCATTTTGCATATTAAACATGGAAGATTAGTCCTCACTTCTTCCAAGAATTGTATTTTTTTCCTGAAATTCTTTTTTTGTTTGTTTTTAAAAACAGAGAGAGAGAGAGAGAATTTTAATATTTATTTTTTAGTTTTCGGCAGACACAACATCTTTGTTTGTATGTGGTGCTAAGGATTGAACCCGGGCCGCACGCATGCCAGGTGAGCGCGCTACCGCTTGAGCCACTCTTGAAATTCTTAAAGCTCTCATTATATCTCTTCTTTGGCCACTTCTTATATATACATGGGAAAAGAAAAATGCTTCTCTACTATAAGGAAGAAACAGAAATGAGAGCATGGTGGTAGTAAGTGAAAATATATAATCATCTTTAGTGTTGGAGACAATAGGGGAAGGTGAGGATTGTGGAAAACTGGAGAATGCATGTGCCAATTAAGTGGACAGTAGCCATTCTCTTTTAGCAGATTACTTCTTGAGGAAGTATTGATACTGGTGTGGGGGGGAACCTAATTATACCCTTTAGTTTCACTTGTTCTTTTTTTTTTTTTTTTTTAAAGAGAGAGAGAATTTTTTTAATATTTATTTTTTAGTTTTTTTCAGCGGACACAACATCTCTGTTTGTATGTGGTGCTGAGGATCGAACCCAGGCCGCACGCATACCAGATGAGCGTGCTACCGCTTGAGCCACATCCCCAGCCCTCACTTGTTCTTAGTTGACTTAGAAATCACTAATTTTGGAGGCCAAACAGCTGGACAAGGCATTATTAGTCTCTCACTGACCTTGCTGTAGATAATACCTCCGGCATGTGGTTCATGATAATAATGTTTGCGTAAGTACTAACTTAGGAACTTTAGGACTTGAAGACTGCTTTTGCTGAAAACACTGACTCTTCATTTGGACCTGCTGATGTCTGATAGGAATGGGATAAAAAGGAATCTCTGCCTTCACATTCTGTCTCCTTTGTGCCTATGATGGGTTGGAGTCTACTCAGCTCTTCATGTGGACATGTTGGACATTTGAGAAATGTTTTGTCCAAAACTATAATATAGAGATAATTGGTCCTAGACTTGTTTAGTCTCTCTCTCCTCCCTCTAGTGCTAAAGACACCTACCAACAGCCATTATTGGAAGTATAAGACCATGAAAGGAGTGAAAAGAGGTGGCACTTGAGTTTCTGGAATGTCTCCACCTATTCCCAGAAAAGACAAGAGGATTCCTCCCATGCATCAGCCTTTCTCTCTCCCTCATCATTCCTGCAACTGTGGGATGAGCTTCTGAACCTAGGTTTTGTAACAATACGTCTTCAATACTGTCAGATATTCCAATATTTCAGAAGAAAAAGCTGGATATATAGATTTTATGAACTATATCCTGATTTTTAAATATTGGTGCAACACACACACACACACACACACACACAAACACCACACGGGTAAAATCAAACAGCTTTGTGGCTTTGCACTTATTGGGTTACACTTCGAGCTAGACAGTAAAGGTGTCCAATTTAAGCAAATATTTGGGAATCAGGGACCACATAGCATCAGATCAAAGTGGGGCAGTGGGTAGAAGACAGGCAGGTAGTGAGGTGCAGAGGCTATAAAAGGGGGAGCAGTGGAGAAATCTGAACCCATCTTTGCCTCAGGAACAGGCTTTTTCTTCTAGCTGGAAGAAAACAAGCAATGGTTTCCCGGGCAACGTCCGGTCTGGCACAGTCTGGAAGCTCACGTGTTTTGGCAATGCTGCATCATTTCTTGATGGGCAGGTTTTGGCACGATTCCCCAGAGACTGCCAATCCAGGAATGGGAGCGGAGATGGTCTCAACTCCCTATTGCAGCACATTTCAACCCTTCTTTTAAGTGCAAAGAGTTCTTAATGAGTTCTCCTGGTCTTTATGTTTGTAACATCTTGGAATCAGGTTCTCAAAACCTAAATGCCTCATAAGTATCTTTTAGGTGTTGTTTATATTTTATCTATGGTGCTTATGGTGGATGAATATAGATAATTGGATACTTGTAACACCAATATATTGATACAATAATTGATCTGAGTGGCTGCTTTCAGGTAGATGCTCAGGTTTATATAGATTACTCCTCAAAGACAAATTTAAAGATATCTGTTTCCTGGCTGGGGTTGTGGCTCAGTGGTAGCGCTCGCCTAGCATGTATGAGGCCCTGGGTTCGATCCTCAGACCACATAAAAATAAAGAAACAAAATAAAGGTATATATATATATATATATATATATATATATATATATATATATATATATATATATGCTTCCTGCTACTAAGGCGTCTCAAGAGGGAGGATCACTTGAGCCTAAGAGTTCATGGGCAGGTTGGGCAACCTAGCACATTCTTATCTCAAAACACAACACAAAACAACAACAAAAAGAACCCAAACAAACAAACAACCTCCCCCCCCAACAAATTTGCTTCCTTTGCTAAAGAATAATGATAATAAAATAGTGTTAGGGCAGTGCCAATAACTACCCTGTCTAAAAACCTTCTTTAGGGGTCCAGGTTGAAAGACCAGTCACCTTGATCATAACCACCGTCTTGCCTGCCAGGTGACCCTGGCATACAACACAAACCCTACAGGGCAAACAAAGTCATTAATGTGGTCAGCTGTGCATGTGGTACCTGTCACCGAGGCCACACAGTTTCTTTTCATTGTGCAGTCCTGGATATCTGCCTACCTCTTTCTTGTCTCTTAGCCCCTTCCACATCTGGTGACAAGTTCTCAAACATTAGGACCAGGGTTTTCTATAACACTTTTCATACAACTTCAAACAAATCAGTGTTTTCTAGAATACTGGGGAAATAGAATTTAAGTCAACAATCGACCTTTCAATCCATATCACACATGTCTGGTTTTGTTCAACTGTCTCAATTTTTCTACTTACTTTTCAATGAGCTCAACTGTCATGGATCAGGTTATTGGTCTGATACAGCAGTGGAATGCTGTGGGCACATTATATCTTGACAGCAGCCAGGCATTTGGCAAAGCCTTAGCATTACAGATAAGATGAAGACATTTGCATAGACTAGATAAGAGCACATGTCAGTGTGATCAGAGTCATCCATATTCAGCATATCATTCAACGTTTACTCAGCAAATATTTATTGGATATTTATAGACTAGCACTGCTCTAGGTTCTGAGAAGAGGAACAAAAAATGTTTCTTATTTATTTATTTTTTTTGTAGAAGGTATCGGCAAGAAAATAGAAGCTTTAAATCAGGGACACACACACACACACACACACACATACTTTTTAAGAAGGTAACTGTAGTCTTGACTGGAGAATGGATTGTTTATTCACCCAAAGCGCATATTGCAATATTAAAATAATTTCAGAATCTCATAGGTGAAACATGGCATATCACTATAGAAGATGATACACCTAAACATTAATTTTCTATTTTTAGAACAATTTTAAGTTTACAGAAAAATTGAGCAGAAAGTACAGAGTTCTAATATACCTGCATTAGTCGGCTTTTTGTTGTGTGACAAAATACCTGGGAAAACCAACTTAAAGGAGGAAAGACTTATTTTGGCTTGTGGTTTCAGTCCATAATCACTTGGCCTCAACACTGTGGGCCTGACGTGAGGCAGAACATCATGTCAGGGAGGGTGTGACGGAGCAAAGCTGCTCATCTCATGGCAGTCAGAGAGAAAGAGGGAGAACGAGAAGGGGACAAGACATACCCTTCTAGGGCACATCCTCAGTGACCAACTTCTCTAACAGACCTCACCTCCTGAATTTCCATCACCTCCCAACAATCCATTTGACTATGAAACCGTCAATGAATTAATACATTGACAATATCAGAACCTATCATGATCCCACCACTTCCCCAAAACCCTACCTTTGAACACTGCTGCATTTGGGACCAGACCTTCAACACAGAAGCCGTTGGGGGTACATTCCAGATCCAATCCATAAAAATATCCTTTCTTCTACTTCCCCCTCACATTCCTCTGTTATTAACATTTTGTATTAATTTGCTACAATGGATAAACCAATATCGATGTAATATTAGTTAAAGTCCATAGTGTATAGCAGTGTTCACTCTTTGAGCTGTAAAGTTCTACAAGATTTTGACAACAAACGTCTCCACCGTTACAGTTTCATACAGACTGGTATCAGTCCCTATGTTCTACCTGCTCATCCCATCCTTCCTTCCTTCGCTACCATTGTTCTTTTCGCTCTCTCCAGTTTGCCTTTTCTGGAATGTCATGAAGTTGGAGTCATACAGTATATAGACAGGCCCCAACTTAACATAGTTTCACTTCGCAGTTTCTCAACATTATTGCGGTGCAGAATTGGTATACATGCAGTAGAGAGCATACTTCAAATTTTAAAATTTTTTCCGGGGCTAGATATGTGGTACACCATTTCTTGTGATGATAAGCAGCAGCAATAAGCTGCAATTTCTGGTCCACCACGTGATGGGGAGAGTAAATAACCCATATCTAGGGTGTGGTGTTTGCTCAGCTATGATGTTCAGTAGGGGAAGGTAATATTAAGTGCATTCTTTTTTTAAAAATTTTTTTTTATATTTATTTTTTTTTAGTTTTCAGCAGACACAACATCTTTGTTTGTATGTGGTGCTGAGGATCGAACCCGGGCTGCACGCATGCCAGGCGAGTGTGCTACCGCTTGAGCCACATCCCCAGCCCTTAAGTGCATTCTTGACTTACACTATTTTCAATTTCTGATGAGTTCATTGGGATATAACCCCACAGATAGTCCAAAGAGCATGACCTTTTTAAACTGACTTTCTTCACCTAGCAATAAGTATGAAAGGCTACACCATGCTTTTGCCTGATAGTTCATTTCATGTTATAATTAAATCATATTCCATTGTATGGAGGTACCATGATTTTTTTATTCATTCACCAGTGAAGGACATCTTGGTTGCTGCCAAGATTTAAAAATTGTGAAAGAACTGCTAAAAACTTTCAAATGTAGGACTTTGTGTAGCTAAAAATTTTCACTTCATCTGGGTAAATATCAAGGAATATGATAGCTGAATTATATAGTAAGGCTATGTTTAGCTTTGTAAGAAACTACCTGTCTTCTGAAGTAGTTGCACCATTTTGCATTCCTACCAGCAATGAATGAGAATTCCTGTTATTCCGTGTCCTCACCAGCATTTGGTGTTGTCAGTGATTTCAGTGATTTAGATTTTAATAGGGGTGTAATAGTATATCACTGCTTTAGTTTGTAATTCCCAAATGACATATGATGTTGAGCATCTTTTCATATGCTTATTTTCCATCTTATATTGTCTATTTTCTTATTGTCTTTCTTCTTTTTTTTTTTTTTTTTTGGTACCAGGGATTGAACTCAGGGACACTTAACCACTGAACCACATCCCCAGCCCTGTCTATCTTCTTTAGTGAGGTGTCTATTCAGTTCTTTTTTTTTCTCTTTTAATTTTTTTATTAGTTGCTCAAAACATTACAATGATCTTGACATATCATACATTTGATTCAAATGGGGTATGAATTCTTATTTTTCCACGTGTACAGATTGCAGGATCACATTGGTTATATAGCCACGTTTATTTGGGTCTTTTGAATTTAAAAAAATTGGGTTGTTTGCTTGCTTATGGTTCAGTGTGAAGACATCTTTATATATTTTGGATAAAGTTATTAATATGTATTTTGCAAATCGTAGTCTGTGGCTTGCTTTTTATTCCTTTAACAGTATCTTTTGCAGGGTGGAGGCCTGTAATCTCAGAGGCTTGGGAGGCTGAGGCAGGAAGACTGCAGGTTCAAGGCCAGCCTCAGCAATTTAGGGAGGCCCTAAGCAACTTAGCAAAACCCTGTCCTCCCCCCAACAAAAAAAAAAAAAAAAAAAAAAGAAGGGCTGAGGATGTGGCTTGGTGGTTAAACATTCCTGGTTCCAGCCCCAGTATCACAAACCAATACCCCCCAAAAATTTCTTTTGCAGAGTAGAAGCTTTCAATATTAACAAAGTCCCATTTATCATTTTCTCTCTCATGGATTATGCTTTTAGTATTGAAGTAAAGCTCATCACCAAATAGCTCATCACCTAGACTTTCTTTTATGTTATCTTTTAGAAGTTTTGTTAATTTTGCATTTTACACTTAGGTCCATGACACATTTTGAGTTAATTTTTGTGAAATGTGTAAAGTCTGTGTTAATTTTTCTTTCTCTTTTTCTCTCTTTCCTTTCCTTCCTTCTTTTCTTTTTCAATGTGGATGTCCATTTGTTAAAAAATAAACAAACTATCCTTTTCCATTGAATGGCACCTGCTCCTTTGTGGAAGATCAGTTGACTATATTTTTTTTATAGGTCTATTTCTGGACTCTATTACCCTCCTTTGATCTATTCGTCTATTCTTTCACTAATATGCTATCTTGATTGTTACAGGTTTATGGTCAAGTCTTGAGGTTGCACAGTGTCCATCTTCCACTTCTGTTCTTCTTTAATATTATGTTGGCTGCTCTGTGACTTTTGCCTTTCCTTCTAAATTTAGAATAAATTTGCTGATATTCACAAATAACTGGCTAGAATTTGGATTTCTATTGCACTGAATCTCTTCAAGGAAATGGTCCAATTCACGCAAGTTATCATATCTGTGAGCATAGAATTATTCCTAATATTGCTTTGTTATTCCTTTAACATCCATGGAATCAGTAATAATGACTCCTTTTTCATTTCTGATATCAGTAATTTCTGTTTTCTCTCATTTTGTATATCATTATATTTTAGCTATACTATTTTTATTATAAATGAGTGTAGATATATTTTTGTATACCTGTTTTATTTCTTTTCTAAGCTGCCAATTTATGTGCTCTATTTTTCCATTCTATCTAAGGCTTACTATATATTAAATGCAACTAAACTTTTGACCTGTCATACATGCTGCACATGTTTTTTTTCCAACTTCTTATTTTCCTATAATTTTATTTTTATATTTCCTCTTACATAAGCTAAAAAGTCTTTCAGTATTTTTAAATTATTTTGTCCTTTGCTGTTGTGCTAAATAATACCTAACGTTTATAGAGCATTTACTCTGTATCAGGCAAAATATAGAGTGATTTACCTCAATTAAACCTAAAGGTATTTTTATCTCCATTTTATGAATCAGAAAACTGAGGCACAAATAGGTTGAATATCCTGTTTAAGGTGGGCACATCTGTGCCAGGCACAGTGGCGCATGCCTGTAATCCCAGTGGCTTGGAAGGCTGAGGCAGGAGGATTGCAAGTTCAAAGTCAGCCTCAGCAAAAGCAAGGCACTAAGCAACTCAGTGAGACCCTGTCCCTAAATAAAATACAAAATAGGGCTGGAGATGTGGCTCAGTGGTAGGCTGCCCCAGAGTTAAATCCCCAGAGACCCCTCTCCCCACAAAAAAAACGTGGGCACATCTAAATTCTACTGCCTCTTAGCAAAACACTCCATTTGAATATGATATTACTTACCCATGCTTACTAGCATGCTGTGCTTGGGGGAGTTTCTGTCTCTAAATGAATTCAGAAAGACAATCGGAAGAGGAAGGAAAGTAGGTGAAGGGAAAATAAATAAGCTTACATTTTTTGTGTGTTTTACATATTTTAAAAAGTTATACTCATTACACGACTTCCAAAATGACAAGATTTTCAAATTCTATAACATAATAGCTATGTTTCATAATTTTTGAAAAGTTAAAAGAACTTCTTCAATTTGATATAGGGTTGATGTTAACTGGTTTGACTGATGTAAAAGAAAATGAGGCTGATGGAATATTGGAAGATGTGGAAATAATTGCACAAGAGATAAAGAAAACTAAGCAGTTTTCTTTTATCAAAAAGGCAATTATAGATTGAATATCCCTTAGAACCAGAGTGTTTTAGAGCTTGAATTTTTTCAGATCTCAGAATATTTGCATATGGGTAGGTGGGGGGAAAGACAGGGAGAGAGAGAGAGACACAGGGAGGGAGGGGGAGGAGGGGGGAGAGAGAAAGAGATATCTGGGGGATGAGAGACCCAAATGTAAACATAACATTCATATGTGTTTCATATGCACCTTACATACATAGCCCAAAGGTGATTTTTATATAATATCTTAAACAGTTTTGTGTAAGAAACGAGGTTTCATGATGTGGAATTTCCCACTTGTGGCATCAAGTTGGCACTAAATTTGGATTTTGGATTTCCAGATTAGGGATGCTCAATCTGTATTAACTTTAAGAAAAAAAAAAATCAAGGGGTTCAAAAAGTCTAATCAGAATGTACTATAACACTCTGTTGTGATTTCTGCCTTTTATGGGTATAATGAAGTAAACAATGAATATTTAACTATACTCCCCCCCCAAAAAAAGAAAGAAAAAACTGGATGAAAGGTCAGAAAGTGGAAAATGGAAAAAATAAGAACAGACAGCTCTGCTAGACTCAGGCATGATTTTCTGAGACCTTCCTGACTTGCCTCCATATCTGATCTCAAACTACCCTGGGGCTTCCGTGAGTAATCTTGTGTCTGGTGCTCACTGTAGCATGACACTTACAGGGACCACATCCTCCTTAACATAATACCCACCCATCCTCTGCCCTACTAGCGTGTTGTGTTTGGGGGTAGTTTCTGTCTCTGAATTTAGAAAGATAATCAGAAGAGGAAAGAGGATGGTGAAGGGAAAAGAAATAAGCTTAAACCGCCAGTAGATGGAATAGAATTGTAAACATAATACAGAGAGGACATACTCACTCTCTCCTCATCCTCATCTCATCCCTTGAGACATAGCTCTAGCTTTTAGAATTCTTTCTAAAGACTAACTATAAGAGACTAAAACACACTCCCACCCCCACAAGAACACATTTCTTCATTTAACAAGTTAAATATAGAATATTAATAAATAATTCACAACATTCAAAACGAAGACAATAACTTTAAGGGGAATAGTGACATGGGGTCAAAGGCCTTTTTCATACAATTTCATTTACTATCTGACTTAGACAGGTGGCACCTTTTTTATCCTCAGTGAAAATCCAGGCCCTCTGTCTCTGCTTCTCTCTGATATAAGGTCTATTCTTTAAATAGCACATGGAGCTCCTACAGTGAGACTTTCTTCTTCACAGGTCATTTAGGAATATTAACGAGAGTACTTTATTCCAGGGCTCCCAGAGGGGCAGGAAATCTTAATATTCTGAGAAGCCTCATTGTTGAGAGTCTAAGCATCTGCCAGAAATGATTGATGTCATTTGCTCTGAACAAATTTATCTTATGTTTGCAATAAAGTAGATATCCAAGGGACATTAATAGTTCTTAACTAGTTCCAATATCTGTAAAGAGGCACCACCCCGCACCCTGCCCCATGACAAGGTAGGTTGTGGCAGATGCACCTGTTCCAGGAGACAGAGGGAAGTGATCTGAAGAATCCTGGCAGCCAGGGACAAATAGCCAGTTCTGCAAGGAGGTCTTAACACGACACCAAGTTCCCTCCAGGAGGCAGAGCACATAAAACAACATGTGACATTTACTCAAAATCAAGATAGTAAGGAAGAAAACCAGGAATACACCTTAGCGAGGGCCAGAACAAGGTAGAGCCCCAGCACGGGTGATGACTGAGCAATGTGATGGGTTAAAAACAAAAACACAGGAAACAAAGTACAGCTGCCAGAACTGAAGAGAGAATGGCAGATACTCTGCATAAACAAAACCAGGTGAGGTGCAATCTGAAAATATGAACAGCAAATGAAACTGAAATCTTGGAGACTGTCTGGTTGCCTCATATAATTTATAGGACTGGAGCAATGTGCTGATCCTCATGCTGAAATTTATGTCACAGGGTGAAGATATAATTCTAACTTTTTAAAAGACCATGATTTAAGCTACTCTGGGTTGAGAGGGTGGAAGTATGTCTTTGTCTCTAAGGAAGATCATAAGAAATGCTTGTGCTTAAGAGTCACCCATAGTTTTTAACCTTTTGTTTTAGGGGTCAACCAAAAATCCAAATTCCCTAGCTCTTGTGATCCATATAGGTGAAGGCAGTAATCTGAATTAGGAGGGTGACTTGGAGGTGGGGGTAATAGATCATGAATAAGAAAACATAGTGGTTCCCTGGTTTCTGGGCTGGTTTGGATAACTGAGTGGACAGTGCTGGCAGGAATGGGGACTGTCTGATGCCTGGATGCAAAATTTGGTTCACTCTTTGAACTTGAGTCAATTACTTAACCTCTCTGAGTCATTATCTGCCAAAAAGGATAATTTTGCTTCTCAAAGTTATTGTGGAGACTAAATGAGACACAAACTTGAGAGTTTATACCTTGGTGCTTATATTGAGTCTCTAGTAATTGCCGAGTCCTGGAGGAAGTGCTGAGAATAATAAACGCAACACAGCCTCTGAATTCAAAGTATTCTCTGTTAGCTGGAAGAGATATGCAAAAACAATTAACACAATACAATGCAAGAAGCACTAAAATATCAGCGTGCATAAGGTGTTAGAGGAGTCCAAAATAATGCACTCTGCTTACAAATGTGGAGCCACAGAAAGGACTCTGGTGGATGAGGGAAAGAGGAATGGCCATGGGAGCTAGGCTTAAACAAATACAGTTTCTCCAAAATGACTTTCACTTGTGAACTTGGACACATTCATTTCTCTGGGTCTCAGTTTTCTCATCTGGGGATAATAGCACCCAGCTCAAGGAGGGATATTGAGGGTTAAGTGAAATAATGCATGAAAAATGTTCAGAACTGTGCCTGGTACACAGCAGATCTCTGTGCACATTAGCTGTTCTATTACCATTGTTCTCTTTGGAGAACTCAGGGAGTCATTCAGTTCTGCTGGATTCAAGGACATATCAAGGTCGCAGCTAATAGTAGAGCCTAAACTAGGATTCAGGCTGCCAATTTTATGCTCCAAAATGGAAGTAGAGCTTTATGTTCCTCCAACCCCACTTTTCCACTAAAGATGAAATGGAATCCTTTTGTGTAAAGTGGGTACTCCATTGAGTTTTTCCAAAAGAAAGTTTTGAATAAAGTCATTCAACATTTGAAGGAGCTCATATCTAAAAGGGTTACTTACTTCCAGGGAGATAGCCAGTCTGTATATATAAATTCACTTTTGCTAACTGAATAACTCAATTATTTTTTCCTAGGCTATATATATTTCTCTTATTTCATACCTCTAGGCACTCAGTTCTCTGGAGGCTATTTAATTGACTTTCATTTCAAAGGAAAATAAAAGTAAACAGAATAAGTTCTGAAAGGAAACTGGTCACAGGACTGACCACTTGGACACACCAAAGACAAGCAAAGCAAGTTTATTGTCAGAAATCTGACAGGCTGCCTCGCACACAGAACAACAGCAATTTCCTTCTTAGAGTTTTCTTTTGTCAGCAAGGTCATGGTTAAGGGGAAAGGGACTCTGTTTGAGGTAGGGTTAGTCTTTGTGGTTGGCACAGCAGACGCTACCTGATTTCACGAAAAGCAAGTTTCTATTTCTTAGGGGCAGAAGCGGACAGGTTTCCATTTCTCAAGAACAGAAACTGGCAATTATTTCTTTTTGAGAGAGGAGAGAGAGAGAGAGAGAGAGAGAATTTTTTTTTTTAATTAAGAAAATCACTTTATTCTAATTAATTCACAAGAACAGTATCAAAACAGTTGCTTTAAGGAAGCCACACAAACATTTGTGCAGCCCTCAATTCTGTACCAACCTAGTGAACTTCTTTCTATACAATTAGAATACTTTCTTCCTGTTGTTATTCAGAAACAATGAAGCTATTAAGTGAGATTTTACATTATGGTTTTACAATTTACCCTTTCACTACCAATTACATTTTTTTTTTTTTATAATAGTCCTTCTTTATTCACAGAGATACATTCTAGAACCCACAGCAGATGCCTGGAAGTACACATAGCTCTGAACCCTATATATTTTCCTACACATACATACCTATGATAAAGCTTATTTGTAAATTATGCATATTGAAAGAGATTAACAAAAAGAACTAATAATGAGATAGAGCAACTATAATAGTAGACTGTAATAAAATTGTCATTATCACCAATCTTTCACTTTGAGGCCATTATTTAGTAAAATAATAGCTACTGAAGCACAATGACAGTCAATCTGATAACTAAGATCACTACTAAGTGAGTAATGGGCAGGTAGGATAAACATTGTGGATACACGAGACAAAGGAATGTCCTGGGTGGGAGAGAGAATTTTTTAACATTTATTTTTCAGTTCTTGGCAGACACAACATCTTTGTTTGTATGTGGTGCTGAGGATCGAACCCGGGCCGCACGCATGCCAGGCGAGCACGCTACTGCTTGAGCCACATCTCCAGCCCCTGGCAATTATTTCTTAATAAGAAGAACGGTAGTTATAAAATGGGGGTGGGGGAAAGGAAGATGGCTGTAGTTGTGCCAACAAGTTTTACTTATAATCAACATTTAATTATTGTCTTATGGTTTAGAAGCTGTTTGCTGGCAGTTTGGAAAGTGATGAAAATGATTACACAGCATAGCCACCATTTGTGACATAGTTAAACAGATCTGTATGGAATGAGAAAACAATAATTTCAGAACAATGTAGAGATATTCCACAGTGACATGGGTGGCTGGATATATTCACACAAAGTGATGAGTTAAATTGGTGTTCTCTTGGACAGGAGAAAATGAGAATAAGAGAAAGCAATTTTTTTTTTATAAAGTCTGCACTAGGAGATCCGTATAGACTCTGGAGAAAGTGATTCCTGAGACTGCTCTAGAAAATGGTAATGGAGGTGGACTGGCAAAGAGATAGGCAGGCAGTGGTTCTCATTAGCATCACTAGATCTTAAAAATTCAAACGCCTGTGCTTAGGTTCCATCTCCCCAGAGATTCTGCTACCCTTGGGGGTGGGAAGCCCAGGTTTCCAGCTTTATGGATGCCCCCCCCCCCCATTCTAATGTGCAACCCAGGATGCAAACCTCAGTTCTTGACCAGATGGGGAATCTTTATAAGTCCTGTATAGAAAGAAGCAGGCCTGTGGTGAGTGTTTCTTCTTCCTGACTATAATGAAAACATGGCTTTCTTGAGTTCACCTAGGATAAGAGCAAAGAGAATACGCTGGATTGTGAATATTGTGTTTGCCTGGGGAAGGTCAAGGTGAGGATTTGGGAGAGATCATCTGAGATCCAGTAGAAGGATTGCAGAATGCTAATGCAGGGTAATACAGCACCAAAAAGAAACCAAGAAATTTTAAGTAAAAATAGTGCGTCTCTGAGGAGCTTAATTAAATTATGGAATTGTGTAGCTGGCAGAAAACCAAAGAGCAAAATAAGTTTAAAACCTGCTCAGAGCTTTGGGGCTGGTGAGGGTGGGCTTGGTGGACCTTGTTTAACTTCAGCAGCAGCTGTACATGGCATGGTCACGCTAGCCGCCTGTGTTTGTTGTGAACATGAAATGGGACCGTCTGCAGGCAGCTCAGAGCTCTGTGCCTGCCACAGACAGTAGTAAGCAACAGTTGACGGTACTCTTGTTATTTGAGAAGGATGAACATTCCCTTTGAATGAATTACAGTATCCCAGACTTGGGATTTGGGTGGCTGCATCCTAAGAGGGTTTCTCTAGAAAACTGGTACAGGCCTGGAGAGCCTTGGATCTCCAGTCCACAGGAAACCACTTAGTCTGTGGGGAACTGGAAGGAAGACCTCACAGAGGGGACCAGAGAAAAGGTCTGGAGGCCAAAGGTAGACTCTAGAGCAGGGAGGAAGTAGGTAGAAGAGATGAAACTGGGGTGAGGTCTGTACCCATTTTGGAGGCTGAGGCCCAGAAACTGGAGCCACACTGACATGGGCTTCCACTCGTTCCCTTTTATGAATCAATCAGCATCATGGACAAAAAAGATGGTAGAATAGACAACCTGAAAGATAATTGAATTTTACTAGTCATTTTTTTTTTTTTTACATTCATCTTTTTTTTTTTTTCGTTTTGGTTGCTAATTCCAACTCAGAATTACATGAGCTGATGCATGTGAAAATGTTTTCTAAATTGCAAAATATCATGTGAATAAAGTTTAGCATTGTTTTTCTTTATTGAGCTTATATATATATATATATAGATTTCCTCAAATGATATTGAGCTAATTTGTGCACTCTGAGTAGGCTTCTGAGCACAGTGCATCATGGTGTGTGGGTTCCCGAGGAGGAGGAGGGCGACAAAGGGCAAGGGCAATGCTGGCCAGGGTTGGAGGCAGCTCTTGCAGATCTCAGGCCTGGGATTGTAGAAAGTTATGCCAAGGGCTTGCCTTCACATCCTCACATCCATGAGGGTTTGTGCCTGGAAGTTTCAAGGATGCACCTTTTTTAATAGGGTTAGATGAAGTGAAAATGCTCAGCTGGAGAGAAACGAACATGGGATTCAAGCATTTGGCTCCCAGTCAACATTCATTAATTGTTTGCTGAAATGGAGATAAAGGTAAATATAGCACCACAAAGGGAAATGGCTTTGCAAATAAGGCCATGGCATATTGGACTCTATGTTTCTGGCTGCAGAAAGCTATTATACAAAGTGTCCAAGGCCACTCATTTATAAAATGAACTTTAAAGAATACTTTCATCATGAGGATCATGGTTGCTGTGATGATTTATTTAAGCAAGATTATATGTTTTTCTCTAAAAAGGGCTGTCCCTTCTGGTAGGGACACGTTCATGGCACATCAGAATAGTGCTGATCAGTCTGCCTTCTGCTCCCTGAGCTGTGCACACTCGTGTGGGGATGCACCTGCCCAGAGGAAGGGATGTCTTTTTCCAGGTCACACAAAGGCACCCCATGGGGTAGTGGCAGCCCAGTCTCTGAAGGTCTGAAAACCCAATGCTTCTCTTCTACTTAGATCACTTATCAGGGTGACTTCTAGACCCTGGGTAGGAAACCAATAAGAAGAGCAAAGAAGTGGGACAGGGAGAGAGGGAGAGAGCAAGAGAAAGAGCAAGAGAGGGAGAGAGAGGGAGGATGTGTGGGGGGTTAGAGAATAAAACTCATAAAAATATAAGGTAGAAGAACTGGAAAATAACAACAAAGTGAGACAAATCACGAGGAATGGTAGGTCTTGAGATAAGAGGAGGTGGCCCCCACATATTTCTGGTATTATGAGTAAACTTGAGGGAAAGTTCACAGTGACCTAATCTGCAGCCAAAATAAAATGAGGGCAAAACACAATATAGAGGCATATTGCAATAAGAAGTGAGTCTGGCACCTGAGTCCAACAATTGGATAACCAAGGCTGGAAAGAGTCCACGTTATCAGTAACAGGTTTGCTTTTAGGGAGAACAGTCAGAGGAGTGTGCTTCAACCATCCTCTTCACTTCCATCTAGGCTCCCTTCCTCCTCGGCCCCCTCCAGCACCACAGTGAGGCTGGACGGCTACAGCTTACGTTTCACATTTCCCTTTGGAGGACGAGAGCTGCTTTAGTGTTTGCATCTACTGTTCCTAACTCTGAAGGTTCAGGAACACATCCAGAGAAAGAAGCCCTTAACTCTGAGGAGCAATTTGATCCTGAAACAACATAGGAAATGGCTCAAATTCTTTTCAGTTTCCTAGGAAAGCAGCATTAGCACAATATAAAGAAGAATAACAATACCCAGGCATAAAATTTTACAGAGATTATAACGGATTAGTTCCAGGGATATTTGCTTTATGGCTCCCAGTGTACCCCCTGTTTCTCCACAGACCAGGAAGGCCTATGGCCAACACCCTTCCTGAATTCTTATCCCTACAGAGCATTTGGGTGGGACATTATGGATTCCTATGAATTCCAGCTAGGAAATTTATGACATGTTATTTTCCCATTCAGATTAGCCTTTAATAATTTCTTTACTGACTCAATGTTTAATAGACCCTGATTGTGTTAGATGCTAGTCACACAAAAATACCTAGGGCATGGTAACTGTCCCTAGAGTCCTTACCAGGAGGAGATAGGCCTGTGCTATGGTTTAGATAAGTGTTCTTCAAAGGCCCATGTGTTAGAGTTGGCTGCCAACCGTTTAGCCCTATTGGGAGGTTGTAGAATCTTTAAGAGGCAAGACCTAATAAAAATTAGGTCATCAAGGGCATGCACTTGAAGGGGATATTGGGACATTTGGTCCCTTTCTCTCTTTGCTTATAGAAAACCATAAGGTGGATAGACTTCCTCTATAATGTGCTCCCACTATGATATACTGTGCTGCCACAGAACCAAGTGACCATGGACTGAAATCTCTAAAACAATGAGCCAAAATAGACCTTTCATTTTCATAAATTGATTATCTCATGTATTTTGTCATAGCAATGGAAAGCTAATAATATATAATTTAAGAAATGACATAAAATGTTATGGTATCCTACGTATACATATGTTTGGGGAATAGAGAGGACACCAAGGAAGAAGAGGTGCTTTCTGGAAGAATAAACTGGAAATAAACCAGCCTTGAGGCAGTCAAAAGATACAGGTAGACCAGTTGGCCTATTAAAATTCTGTTAGAGCAGGTGGGAAAAAAACAGGCTCAGGTGTAACAGCTGGGTTTGGCTGGCATGTAGGAGGAAGATTCCAGTGGGAACATGACAATCCTGTAACCCATAAAGTCACACTGCTATTGGGCAGAGCATAAGGCTTGGCCTCCATATGACAAGGCTGTAGTTCTTAGATATTCCTTTTATGAAGACAATTTAACATTTAAGAATTCCAGAACTAGGGATGGGGGTTTATCCATGGTACAGTGCTTGCCTAGTGTGCACAGTACATGAAGTGCTAATTCAATTCCCAGCACTTGGAAGGAAGGAAGGAGGGAAAGGAGGAAAGGAGGAAGGGAGGAAGGGAGGGAGGGAGGGACGGAGGGAGGGAAGAGAGATTGATGGATTCCAGAATTGGATATGGAATGTTCTTCCCACTTAAAGTGCTCCTGAGAGCTGGATTTGTTAGTGTGCTTATCTCTCATCTTAGCTGGAATAATATACATTTAAAAGCACCGATGTTGGGTTTAACTATTTAAATTAAATAGTTGAAGATTGAAGATTAAAAACATGTCCTACTACACCCATTGCTGCTTACCACTAAAACAGCATCCCTGTTTGCCCTCTTCTCTCACACATTCTCTTTTTAAAAACTGGGTGGATAACTCCCTTGGAGCAGAAATGGGGGATTTTCTTTCTTTTTTCCCCACATTTTTTAATTGTCGCATTGTAGTTGTGCATACTTGCACTATAACAATAACTTGGCCAATATCACCCCCAGCACTTTCCCCCTGGAATGGGGGGTTTTCATCAGCACCAGGTTACTTCTCCTGCCTTTTCTCCTTTCTGAAATTTCCAACTCCTGACTTCAGTTCATTTTCACTCAAATTAATATCTGTCTCTTGGTTTTAGGTGAGTCCATGGTATCTCCCCATGAGTGCTACCTCAGATTCCCTTAGCACGTCTAACTTCTTACCTGGGATCTCTCTACTTGGATCCTTTACCTAAACTCCTGAGTGCTTCTGGAGAATGTAAAGATGTCTTCTGAGATGAATCTCAAACACTGTTAGACAGCATTTCTAAATGTGGCCCACACAGCAGCACAGAAGTCCAGCTTCCAATGTGACTGTCACTTCCAGCTGCCTCCCTAGAGGCTCAGGTGGTGGGACAGATTCTTGATGGCAAGGATGGTACCCTACCCCAGGCCTAGGGGACAGGTCTAATAACTCATGGGAATCTTCTTCTATTTTGGCATTGATTGTTCTGTTTGGGGGTCTGCCCAGTTCTTGCCAATGGAATATTAAAAAAAAAATGTTGTCAGTTGGAGATGTTCTAAGTGAAGACAAGATGATGATGATGATGATGACGACAACGATGATGACAACCATGACAATGATGATGATTTTGTGGTACTGGGGATTGAACTAAAGGCCTTGTACTCAGTAGTAGTAGTAGTGAGCTCGTGCACCTCTCCAGCCCTGTTCATTTTATTTGAGAAATACACTTTTTTTTTTGTTTTGTTTTGGTAGTGCATGGTGTTGAACCTAGGGCCTCATATATGCTAGGCAAGCATTCTACCACTGAGCTGTATCCTCAGCCTTTTTTAAATTTTGAAACAGGGTCTTTCTAAATTGTCCAGGCTGGCCTTGAACTTGAAATTCTCTGAGTAGCTGGAATTATGGGCATGTACCACTTTGTCCAGTTCATTTCTGTTTTATATACCCCTTATACACAATAACCTGAAGATAATTTTATGCAATATTTTAATGTGCCTGCATTTTTAAAAATATTTTTTTTAGTTGTCAATGGCCCTTTATTTATTTTATGTATATGCGGTACTGAGAATTGAACCCAGTGCCTCACACATGCTAGGCAAGCACTCTACCACTGAGCCATAACCCCAGCCCCAATGTGCCTGCATTTTGATGGCCACCCATCAAGTGAAGTCAGATGTGGAATTTTCCACTAGTGACATCATGCCAGTGGTCAAAAAGTTTGAGAATTTGGAGCATTTTGGATTTGGGGTTTTCAGATTAGAGACGCTCAACCTGTTCCACAAACTGGGTGGCTTTCAACAAGAGAAATTTATTGTACCACAGGTCTGAAAGCCTGAATTCTAAATTAATGTGTTTTTAGGGTTGTGCTCCCTCTGAAATTTGTAGAGAGATCATCCTTCTTCGCCTCTTCCTACTTCATTACGGCTGCCAATGAAGGGATTTGGAGTAGACCACTCTAAAATATGCCACTCTCGCATATAAATTATTCTGAGCTTAAGGCAAATGAGAAAAAGCAGATGCAGGATGAGTTCTTAGTCCCACTACCTACCTGAAAACAGAACATGAACCCCCTTGCTAAGGTTTCACCTCTGCTTCTGTACCAGGAACAGTGATAAGGTAATAAGGCCACAACCTTATCACTGGACACAAGATGGCATCTAGTAGGACCTCTTCAAACAAATCCTATTAATTAGTTTTCCCCATACATTTACTGTCCCACAATTTGCTGACCCTAGTACTCAAAGTCATTTTCCTTTGTCTTGTCACTTCTCTACAAAATTATTCTTTGCTAAGTGCTAAATAAGTTCAAGTTCTAAAGACCTCTATGAGTTACTTATCACCAAACACTCCTGCGGGTAAGTGTTCCTTTTCCTCATGTAAGCTGTCTCACCTGCAGGGCTCCACTGCAGAACCAATTTTGGGAGAGAAAAAAAGACTTCTTCCCTTCTCCAAACCAGGAGTCCCTGGCATTCCTTGGCCTGAAGCTTCATCACTCCAGCCTCTGTCTTCACGTGGCTGTCCTCCCTCTGTTGTGTCTGTGCCTTCCCATAGCATTCTCCTCTTTGTGCCTGTCTCTTGTCTACTCAGAAGAACGGTAGTTATTGGATTGGGGCCTACCCTAACGAACTACACCCTCATCTTCACTAATGACATCTGCATAGACCCTGCTTCCAGATAAGGCCACATTTGCAGATACCCAGAGTTAGTACCTTGACATATTTTGGGTGGGGGAGACACAATTCAATCCATCCCAAGGCCTTTTGTCCCTTTCCTTTCATCTCTCTGGAAGCGCGAAAGCTCTCTTGTGACTCTGAGGCTTCCAGTGTGAGGAAGAAGGTCTACAAGGTAAAGATGGTGGAAAGGAGGGGCTGGGGATGTGGCTCAAGGGGTAGCACCACGTACAAATAAAGATGTTGTGTCTGCCGAAAATTTTAAAAAATATATTAAAAAATTCTCTCTCTCTCTCTTTCTTTAAAAAAAAAAAAAGTTGACTTGGAGTTAATTATTAAAAAAAAAAAAAAAAAAGACGGTGGAAAGGAAAGCTGGGGAAAGGCAGGAGTCCGAGCATCATTGCAGGTGAACTACTGCCAGCAGCCACTAACCTCGAGGACTCTGGAATGTGGGAAAATGATCCCAAGTCATCCAAGCCACTGCCAGGTATTTTTGTCACTTGAGGTCAAAAAACATCCTGATGGACACACCAAATTTCCCCTAGTTCATAATAAAGTCAGAAAAAATAGACAATACAATTTTCACAAATCTAAATTCATTCAATTTATTTTTTCTGATATTTGAATACCAAAAACATGGGAATGATGTAATATCCTTTATGAAATGATGGTTGGTGATTATAGATTGTCATTTGCTTTATAGTGTCCTGGCTTGGTGAAGAAAGGAAAGAAGCAGGGGAAAAAAAGATCTTAGAAATTTGTCTATCTGAAAATTAAAAAAAAAAAAAACTTTTTAGCTTATGATTTCCAAAATTCTGTGTTGAGAAGAATGCTGGCTGAACTAGCCCTGAAGGCCTAGAGCCCACAGTGTGCTTGAGCCGCTGGCAGCAGCTCACAAGAGCAGATGGTTGAATTTCCGGGAAGCTGCTTGGCATCACCTTGGTAGCCTGAAATCCAACGTGGTGGGAGTATTTGCATCATGGAAATCTGCAAATGCTATAAATCACCTCTCAAGCTGGTTGTTCACTGCCTGGAACCTGCCTCTGCATGTATGGGTGTGGGGGCAAGCATGCCAGGTACAACTTGCATCACACAAGACACACATGACATTGATATGGACTTCACTGACCGATTCATAGATTCACAATGAAAAGTGTTCTCAGTGCTGGTTTAGTCATTGGATGGTCCATTTCCCTCATGAATGCATCAGCTCTGCCTTAGCAGGAAACATATCATCTGTTCTAGTGACCAACATCCCACTGCCTAGCATAACTGAGGGGGTGCAGGGGGCCTCGCTATCCCAGGAGTCATTATCAGAGATTCCACAGCTATAGAACACTTTGGAAAGAAAATGCTGTTGGAACACAAAAATATTCAGCAGTGTAGACAGATGGGTCCCTGTTGTCACGCGTACATGTTCTAAGATGGCCAGGCAAGAAATCATCATTAAGAAAGGCACTTTAATTTAAAGTAGTAAAAATCACCAGTTGTGTTTTAAATAATTCACAGTAGTGTGTTCAGTAAAACACTCATTCAATGGGTGGTTTGTAGGTGTTTAAAAATATGAAATTGTTCTGTAGCTAATAGATTTGGAAAGTGTTGGTTAGCCCAAGCCAGCTGGTTTCTTTATTGTGCAAGTTCTCAGAGCCTTTAATTTGATACTGAGGTGCTTGTGAATCTATTTCTACTTTTGAGGTGCATCACCTATAATAAGTGCTCCACAGAGCTATTTTAGGAAATATTAACATACTGACACCCTAGATTTCTTAAAATGCTTCAACTAATTTTCTTGAGAGTCTTTTCTATTAGGTATTAAAGCAAAAATATATTGAGGAATTCCATTCCTAGGAAGTGAGAGATGGACAGTTCAGAATTTTTCTGTGTGTATTCTGTCCATTTCTTTACCTATATAGAATCACTATGACATACTCTCACTTGACTCTTAGAATTTTGGAGTACCCAAAATGTAGTTACTCTACTTTCCTGTATTGGCAAAAGTTTACTCCCTAATTGGGTAGTTAGCACTCCCAAGGTATCAAATATTATTTATTCAAGACATTAACTTCCTGTATGTCACCTGTTTTTCAAATGACAGAGTAAAAATCATCCTTTCATTTATTACCAGAAAGAAAGAGAGCACCCCTGCCTCAACTGCTGACAGCCATTCTAATTTAGCTTTCAGTTTTTAGGCAGAAGGAACCCCCATTCATCCCAATGAGACATTCCATTTGTGTTGACAGTCTCTGGAGTGAAACACATCATAGTCTTGTTTGTTTACATGTCCTTATTTTCTAACAACCTCACAAGGCAGCTGGATATGTCTGCTCTGAAGGAAGTGTGATACGGTGACCAACAGCTGGGTTCTGGAGCCAGCGTGGGTATAAGTTCCAGCTCTGCCCTTACTACCATGTAGACTTGTGAGAGTTACTTCACCTCAGTTTTTCTCAACTGTGCAATGAGAATAATAACAGAAGTGTCTGCCTCCTGGGCCAGGGAAAGCCTTAAAAAAATAAAAATAAAGCACACAATGTAGTATTCTTTAACTTAAGCTCTCTTGCTTACAGAGATTCATTGCCTTGCACATTTGAATTCTTCTAAGGCTTCTTTTTTTCTTATCCAACCAATTGAGATAAATAAATTCAGTTCCTCCAGCATCTCCTCACCAGGAGGATCACCCAAGCTTTCAATCACTTCTGCTGCTCTCTTCTGAGCTATCTTCATGTTTCACTGCCTCTCTTCAGTTTAAGGATTTCTAATGGGGCTCAGTCCTCTGAAACATGCCTGCCTAGAGAAACAGAACTATTTGTGACTTCAAAATTACATCAATCTGTTCTTTGAAAAGGGTTGTGAAGCCTTCAGCCTTTCTGTTATCAGTGGGAGTGGACTATTATTAGCATCCAGCTCTGCTCTGATCTTGTTGGATTCAGTTCTGATTTTGAAGGGGGGAAATTACAGGATGTTTCTTGTGACAGAAGGGTGTAATGGTTGGTAATGATGTGTTGTCCCCTGTTTAGCACTGACAGAGAGTTGAGTTATTTTAATTTTTTTTCCCAGTAGAGGAGACTAAATGAGACAGAAAAAAGTTCCAAGTTTAAAAGAATTTAGAGATCCGGCATTCTTTCTAATACATATGGTTTTTTTCTATCTCATTGTACTCAATCAAGAAAATTCAGTTGAAAATACCTTAACTAACCAGAACCCAGCTCCCTGAAACGATGGCTTAAATAGTTGATTATATATATATATATATATATATATATATATATATATATATATATATATATATATATGGTTGCAACCACAATTTAGACCATAACAATTTCTACCTTTCCTTTCTCTCTTTTGTAGATATACATTAACAAGAGAATAAACTACATCTCTCTCTGTATATATATATATATATATATATATATATATATATACACACACACACAATATGTAGTTTATTCTCTTGTTAATGTATATCTACAAAAGAGAGAAAGGAAAGGTAGAAATTGTTATGGTCTAAATTGTGGTTGCAATTTCATGGTATGTAGGGGCACTTCATGAAGCAAATCAAAGCAAATTTTGGCAATGTTTCCATTTCTAAGTTATATCATCTAGGTACACATTTACATGACCAATTCTTTTCAAAATTAAAAAATGATGGCAATGAATTTTTAATATCATCAGCACAAATTCAGTCAGTCTTCCACTCAGTTCCTGACACTGGTACAGTTGAGGTGCTTTCATCATTTCATGTTTTTTATTCTTTAATTTTTAACAGTGGCAAGAGCCATAGGAAATATCTAACTGTTGCCAGTCTATTGTTTGGAGTCTGAGCCTGATGCTGTTTGGCCTCACCAGCTCATGGAAGTTCCTGTGGCAACACTCCATCTTCTCAAGTGGTAACTTAGCAACCCCTCCCGCAGGGTCCCTATTTGTGTTGGGGACTCCCAAATGTGGGTACTTCCCATTGGCCTTATATAGGTCTATCAAATGCAGTCCCTGATCTCTAGTTGCAACCTCCAGCCCCACCCCAGTCTGAGCTGAAGTTGGGTGCACATGTCAGAATCCTCATCTCTTTCCTCTCTTGGCATATTATCTCCAACTAAACTCTTTCCTCATCTCAGTCACAAAGCAGAAGCCTCCACATACACCCCCAGGGGCATATGGTTTAGTGTGAGGGTGATGATGGGGAGCACGTGAGGCAGTGGGGTGAGTGTGCACATGAGCATAGCCTAACATCCTCGGTTCCCCCACAATCCATAGGTGTTTCTCAACTCACAATAAACCTGTAGTAAATCTAAAATACTGTAAGTTGAAAATGCATCTAATACACCTAAACTAGCAGATATTGAGCAACACAGCAGAGTGGGTGGTCAGTTCTTGACCCTGGTGATCTGTGCAGCTGCCTGGGAGCTGTGGCTCACAGCCACTGCACAACATGGCAGGAGAGGGCTGGACTACACCTCACTAGCCCACTAGAAGATTCAAATCCAAAGTTCACAGTCCAGTTTCCACTGACGGTGTATTACTTTCAAATGTCATAAAGCCAAACTATCATAAGTCAAATCATCCTAAGTTGGGGACCACTTGTAATTTCCCTCAGTGCATCCTCTGGGTGGGCATTGCCCACCTGCCTTTCCAGTGCCTGGAATTAGTTATCCTTTGAGGCAATTCCTCCTTGCCCTAGATGAGTATTTGTGTCTGTGGGGCACCCTGTCACTGGGGAGCATCCCCTTTCTGCTCCTCCACAGTGAAGATGAAAAATTTAGCCTTAAGCTGCTCATTTTTTCTCTAAGGCATCTCAGAGTTCGCAGGTGTGAATGCAGGTTGGACTGATCAGTTTAATCAAAGGGAGAGACTTTTTATTTGCTTTCTCTCACTCCACTTCTTTCATTACTCAGCTACAATTGTATTTTCTTGCCATCCTCATTGGGAAGAGCTTAGATTTCTTGTTTAGAGAAAAAAGATTAAACAATCTGTTTTAATTCCTACTACTTCTCAACACTGGTCTGAACAGATGTGTAGGGTTTTCCCCCTGCTGACCAGTTCTTCAACACCAACTGGGTGTCCTACACTTTAACTCAATCCTGACACTGGAGAGTGTGAGATCCCATGGGTTAAGGGCTCAGTCCCATAAGACATCTGCACTTCATATGCCAGTCACAAGTAGTTGGTCCTCAGATGACCCACATGTCACCCTGGCTGTAAATCGGAGATCTCTCCCATCCCTATTTAGGTTTTAAATTTTTCTAGAGCAGCTCACGGGATTCAGGAAAATAGCTCACTAACAGTTGCCAACTTATTATAAAGGGTCTTTTGTAAGAAATGAACAGCCATGTGGAAGAGATGCACAGGGCAAGGTATGGGGGAAGAGGCATGAAGTTTCCATGTCATTTCTGGGCAGGCCGCCTTCCCAATACCTTCTTGTGTTCAGCAACCCAGAAGCTCTCTGAACCCCAGAGCTCAGGGATTTTATGGAGCCTTCATCATGTTGGCATGATTATTACCTCAATCTTTAGTCTCTCCTCCCCAGAGGATGGGGTTGGTGTTGATGTTTCTAAGCTCCTAATCATGGCTTGATCTTCTTGGTGACCAGCCCCTATCCAGGAACCCAGCAAGAGCTACCTCATTAGAGCAAAAAACACTCCTGTCACCTAGCAATTTCCAAGGGGTTAGGCGCTCTGTGCCAGGAACCAGAGATGAAGACTGCTGGGTTTCTGTTCTCACAACTGAAAAGCTCAGGGGTCACTCCAGTTGAACTGGGCACAAAATAACCACACAAGAGACACAAATACCTTTTTCATTAGGGTCGCTGTGACGGCTCCTCTGACCTTAAGGGTCTGCAGGAACACTGACCCCTTTTATTGAGGAGAAGCTATTCAAATGAGGCAAGGGGTCAGGTTTCAGGGGGCTGAGTCTATCTTCATGATGTCCACTGTCAGCAGGTTGACTGACATCTGGGTAGGCCACACCCAAAGGCACAGAAAGAGAAGGGGGCACAGACAAGGCACTTCCATGGAAGATTCTATCCTAAACAGGGCAAGGGATTATATTACAAAGGAACAGGTGAGCATAGTTCCACCCATGGGGCTGTAGCAAGACACACCCATGCACGGACCCTTGAATCCATGAAGGGTGGGGAAAGCTCTGCCACATTTCTGTGATTGAGCACCTCAGCACCCAGCCGAGGAGTGTGACTCAGTCACGTGCAAGGTTGGTCTCCCACAGAAGACCAAAATATATATATTTCTTATTAGAAGTCATGATATCATGCTTCTTTTCCTTATTGTTTTCCTGATTTTAGCAGGTCTGAAATCCAGCTACATTTTAAGAAGGAAAGCACTGAGCAATAATTTTTAAAGAAATGTTGGCTAAGACAAGCCATCATTAAGAGGAGCAAATATACAGGTTTCTTAATCTCACACTACACATTATACATTAGAAAAAAAATTCTGTACATTAGAAATTGCTACAACCCAACTTAAAAAAATCATTATAATATTCTAATAATGAGCAAATAAATTAATAATGATGTTTGGCTCCTTTGGAAAAGTGTCTTGAACTAATTTAATTATAAAGATACTGTGCAAGTTAATATCAATTTAGCATCTCAAATAAATATGAGAGGCTAAGAGTGGATAAATACTTTTACACTGAAGTTGTTTTTGTTGCTCATAGATTAGAGGCATTTGTCTACTTTCTGTCTAGTATATTATGATATTTAAAAAATTAAATATTTATCATTATCAGCTAGATACATATGTTAACTATAAATATTTTACTCAACTAGCAATTCAGTTTTTCCACAACTTGTAATTCAGTTTTTCCATGCTAAACACCAGAAAGTACAGAATAACAGAAATTCGAGAAATTTTTAAAGAATACACTCACACACACACACATGCACACACACACTGAATTCAGAGGAGCTTAACCTGTGAGCCACAGCCCTTTTTCATATTTTATTTAGAGACGGGGTCTTGCTGAGTTGCTTAGGGCCTTGCTAAATTGCTGAGGCTGGCTTTGAACTCGTGATCCTCCTGCTTCAGCCTCCCCACCCACTGGGATTACAGGTGTGCACTACCACACCTGACTTAAAGAATAATATCATATTTAAAATAATTATATTTTAAAATAAGGGTATTTTAAAATAATTATGTGTTTACTATCCAGATATATAAGCATATATGGTATATAGCTATTTAGTTGCAAAACATATATTTGAGGGGAATCTACAACTCTTCTGGTGGTTGGTTTCTTCCACCTGCCATAATTGTAGTCCAGGGACTGGCAGCACTGGTGGCACCTTTGAGCTTGTTAGAGATGCCCATAGTTAGGCTAGGGGTGCAGTCTGAAGCTAGAGAGCTTGCCAATCATGCTAGAGGACCTGGGTTCAATCCCAAGTACTGCATGAGAAAAGAAAAGAAGGAAGGAAGAAAAGGCATTCAAGATGGCTGAGTTTGAATCTACAGTTTGAAAAGCTCCCAGTGATCCACATACAGCTTAAAGTCTGAGGAAGCCATGATTTAAGCCTTAAATGGCTTAAGGCTCTCAGACAGATGGAGGGAGAGAAAACAACCTTCATAGTAGGAGCTCTGAGCAAGACAGAATTGCTACTTGAGAGAGGCAACAATCTGAACAGGGGTTTTGGGGGGAAGTGCAATTAAGGGTATTACTTTAAATACTTAAAAAAAAAAAAGTCCCTTAGCAGGGATTCATTGCTGTCTTACAGATTGAATTAATTCCTCTCTGGTCTCTGGCTTCTTGTCTTATCATGATCTCTCCCCGTCTTATGTGCTTCCACCACAATGCCATCTGCCATGTCATAAGATAGCCAGAAGATGCTCGCCAGAGGATGAACAGATGGGGCCGTCCAAACTTGGACTTCAAGCCTCCAAAACTGTGAGCTAATTGAACGTTTTTCTCTATGAAGTACCAGCTTCAGGTATTTTGTTATAACAACAGGAAATGGACTAATATATTAGTCCAGAAACCTGTATGGCATGAAGAAGGGAAGGTAACTACCATGGAATGAGGAGTTTAGTAGGACCTCCAATTAACAGGAAAACTGGGGAATGCAGATTACCTTGAACAAAACAGCAAAATAAATTAACTAAATTAAAAGTGAAAAGAAAGCAAGTCCAAAAAGTAAACATTAAGCAATAAAAAAGCTGTTATACTTTATATGAATGAGCTAAATTTTTCTGTTGAAAAATGGAAATTGACAGTTGAGTTAGATAACAAATATAACAGAACTCAGAAATATATTGTTTTTAATGCTTAAAAGAAGTGATTTTTAAAAAAGATTAAAGAATAAAGAAATGAACAAAGAGATATCACAAAAGAAATTAGAAATTAATGTTAATACCAGATAAGAAAGAATTTAAGTTTCAAAAACCAATGAAGGTCAAAATGAGCATTATATAATGACTTAAAAATATAATTTATGTAAAAGATATAACAGTCATTATCTTGTATGTGTTAAAAAAATAGTAGCTACATATATAAACTGTTAGAAATTCAAGGAGAATTTCATTAAAAGTACAATTAAAATTAATGTTTTAAGCCAGACACAGTGGTACATGAATTAATTCTAGCTACCTGGGAGGCTGAGGCAGGATGAGCACAAGTTCCAGGCAACTTAGTAAGACTTGTCTCAAAATAAAATTAAAAAGGGCTGGGGATATAGCTTAGTGTCAGAGTGCACCTGTGTTCAGTCCCCAGTATCAAAATAATAATAATAATTATTATTATTATATTATTATTTTAGTCAGCTTTTCCGCCACTGTGACTTAAAGACCCAACCAAAACAACCTTAGAGGAGGAAAGGTTTATTGAGGGCTCACAGTTTCAGACGTCTCAGTCCATAGAAGACCGGCTCCATTCCTCGGGGCTCAAGTGAAGTTGAACATCATGGTGGAAGAGTGTGGTAGAAGGAAGCAACTCACATGGTGATCAGAAAGCAGAGAGTTCGCCACTTATCAGATACAAATACATACCCCAAAGCCAAGCCTCCAATGAACCATTTCCTCCAGCC
Source organism: Marmota flaviventris (assembly GCF_047511675.1). Classification (NCBI taxonomy): domain Eukaryota; kingdom Metazoa; phylum Chordata; class Mammalia; order Rodentia; family Sciuridae; genus Marmota; species Marmota flaviventris. The sequence continues at coordinate 69,134,112 of NC_092500.1, forward strand.
ACACCCCAGCTGCCTCCAGTTACCACTCAGTTAATCCCACCAGGGATTAATTCACGGATTAGGTTAAGGCTATAACCCAATCATTTTTCCTCCAAATCTTCTTGCATTGTCCCACTCGTGAGCTATCGGAGGACACCTCACATCCAAACCATAACAATAATAATGATAAAATTTTATTCAGAACCATTCCAATCTAGTGTGTGAAGGGGGAAGAATTAGTTATAATAATAAACAGAAACTAAACAGTAAAGTTATCCAAACATACTACCCTGAAATATGGTGCCGTTGCATATTGGATATTTTAAGCTGAAGGAATCTGAGAAATGGCAGGTGCAGGAAGGGTCCTCTGACCTTCCCTCCTCCCCTGAAACAGGACAGAGGACACTCCTGTGAGAGACACCCTCCCTACACCGAGAGGGAAGGAACATCCCCATCTCCAAAGCCTGCAAGATAGGACTTGATGAGGGGCCTGCAAACAGGCCTGACTAAGTGTCCTTCAGTTAATGACTCTGACCTCAAACCTCCCTCATGCTATCTTACTTTTCTATGACTTTCCACTTTTCATCAAATCTAGTAGAAAAACACTCAGGTCTAACTGCTTCCTGGGGCCTTCATTTCCTCATAAAGATTTCTGTGTTATATTGTTGTAGGGACAAACGAGGCAAGGCACCCAAGATAGCAGGAAACAGTTTTATTTGGCTGCAGCCAGGTTCAGAGGGCACAGCCTTTGCTGTAATCAATCAATCCCCTGAACCCCGAGTTCAGGGAGTTTCAGAGTTTTATACCCAGCATGAAAGGGGAGGGGCTCAGAAGATCACAGTCTGCAGAAGTTCACATAAAAGCAGCTTTTCCTTTCACTGTTCTGGGCATGTTAACTCTTCAAGGACAACACCTGAGAAGGGGGGAGCTTCTTCTCTTCTTTCTTTCCTCCTCCTGCCAGCTGTTACCATGGAGCCCAATTGTAACTTATCTTAAAAATGTAGACATCTCTATGAAGCCCAGCTCAAGGCCAGAGGCTTTGTTTGCACATTTCTTCAAAGTACTATACTGGATACGTTTGTGAAAAACTAGTAAGGGGGTGTCCAGCACCTGGAGTGCTGGTATCTTCTCGGCCAGTGGCCAAGTAAACAGGGTGACACGAAAATAGGAAGTTTATCTACATTGAACTCTTTTGCTGACAGTCCTAAAATCAGCCATGGTGAAGAGGGCTTTTCTGTGGAGAAAGGGGGTGCCACTTCAATATAGCACTTGTATTAAAATTTTTTGATTGAGATGAGCAGAACATTAATTTCAGGTGTTTTTATTTTTTTTCTTTTTAATTAGAATGGGTTGTAAATCACTTACTGTCACAACTATGGCAAGTTGCCATTCAACTATATTAAATTATAGACTGTGGCCGTTGATATGTTTCTGAGGCAAGCTAAGTTTCTACACATCCATTCTTTAATTGGTTTAGTTCAAGTTTTTGGCGGGATAGGTTAAAACAAACTAACAAAACTGAACACTAGTTAAAGGTCGTAAAGACAGACTTTATTCAGTAACTATTTTTTTTTTAAAGAGAGTGAGAATTTTAATATTTATTTTTTAGTTATCGGCGGATACAACATCTTTGTTTTGTATGTGGTGCTGAGGATCGAACCCGGGCCGCAGGCATGCCAGGCGAGCGCGCTACCACTTGAGCCACATCCCCAGCCCCTGTTCAGTAACTATTGAAGTAGGAAAAAAGAAAGGTCGGGCTAGGGCTGGAGCTCAGTGGCAAAGCACTTGCATCGTGCATATGAGGCACTGGGTTTGATCCTCAGCACCACATAAAAATAAATAAAATAAAGATATGGAAAAAAAATTTAAATCCTTTAAAAGAGAGAGAGAGAGATCAGTATAGAACTGAGCTCAACTCCAGTCCATATGGAGGTGACTGAGCATTTTAAAGGAAGAATGAAAGGAGGGAGGGGAAATGACAGGAGGCTCAAGCAGAATCAGGCAAGTGGAAAATTACAAAAGTCAGGTAGGGCGGTTGGTCGATGTAATTAGACCATCTGGGTTTGTTAACAGACACTTATTAAAAGTTAGGCTCCTATCCTCCCACAGAGACAGGAGACAGGAGTCCTATCTGCAGGTGTTGGCCAGAACAAAGAGTAAATTCTTTTGACAGCCTTGAGATTTTCCAGGCCTAATTTAGAGGGATGGGTTGACCTTGAGACATGGCCTTGAGCTGTCAAAAACCATGCTAGTGTTTAAATCTCAATGTATGTATGTGTAGAGGGTGGGCTCAATGTATGTATGTGTAGAGGGTGGGGAGTGAGGAAGAAATCAGTTGTGATGAGAGGAAGGAGAATTTTCACACGTAACCCAAAGAAATCATGCTACAATAATGATGTTAATATGTACAGCTGTTGCCAAATGACTCTACTTTGTCATTAAATTTAAATTTTCATTTGCTAATATAAAGTCAGATTTTTATTGCTCATGACTTTTTAATTTAAGAGGACTAATTGGCATATAATGCTTCAGTAGCCCCTGAAGACATTCCTAAATAACATAATAATATGCACAATAATGTATATGTTATGCTCCAAATGATTGCCTTAAGTGAGCCTTCTGGAACAACTTTTTTGAAACAGAGAAGCAAAATTTTGTGAGTATGTAACTCAGTCAACTTTGTCCAACTTTAGATCGTGATAATAAATTCAAGAAGTTAGTCATAAAAAAACCTATATAAATAAGCCCTTGAACAAGTAAATACAGGATGGAATGAATGTATTCTCACTGGAGCTGTTAAAAGAATACGTGTCAAATTAGTTCTCAAAATATTTGCCTGATGCACACATACTCTTTGGAAATGTATGTGTGAAAATGCGAAAACCTTCATAAAGCTGACAAAAATGAAAAGCAATTCTAGTGAAAGTGCCCATCATTCATTCATTATTGTCATCAAATGGTTTTATCTTTGCAGTCAAAGGCAGTACTATGTGCAACAATCTGCTCTAGGAAAATGGGATAAATGTTTTGCTACATCAGTGCAGGTTGAAGGTCCAATGGGCAGGGGTAATCATCTTAGAACAAACCACATTTGGGCTCAGAAGATGCCAGTAGATCAAGATGACAATTGGATGAAATAGTCCTACATGAAGATTAACAAACTCATAGCCAAATATTTGGCCTGGCACACAGTAGGGATTCACATAAGCAGAGTCTTTAAATGTATATTTTTGCCACACGTAAATAAAACAATAAAATGTTGAGTGTTATTTACATTTCAACCAGTTGGGTCATCCCCATATAAGCCTCTTTCTTAAAGAGATGGCAAAAGTGAAGACACTCAGCTTGTTCAATCACAAATAAGCCATGTTATTAACATCATCCTTTCTCATTGTTACATACATTTAATTTAATTGGAGATTGATAGAACCAAATCTCCCCTCTAAAAAATATAGCTGAGACCCAAGAAATAAGCCGGAATGTCCTTTGAACTGTTAACTGAAGCTCCTAGAATCAGTGCCAGCAGGTTTAAAGCCTTTGTCTCAGAAGAACACTCAGGTCCCAAATCAAAGCTTATTTAATCTCATTTAGCACAGGACTTAATTTTGTTTATTTGGTTTCTATGTCAACCAGAAAGAAGGATTTCATACAATGCTAATTTCCTTGGGCAGAATTTTAAAGCAAGCTCCCATCCCACATTGGAGTTCGAGGCCATTTCCTTTTATCCTCAGTCTTATCTCAGCACTTCCTCTCTCCCTAGTTTTTTTTATACCTTTGTCTCCTTTTTCAGGGCAGGTAGTTTACTATGTCTTATTAATATTTATATTCCTCTTTACTTCTAAATCCTTCTGAAAACCTTGAAGTCTAGGCATAGAACAAATGCACATTAAGCATGATGAATCAAAATCGGGGAATTAGAAGTTCTTTTGGAAACAGCAAGAAGTCACATATAGAGGCTGATAGTGTAGGAAGACACAAAATCAAAGGACCAACATAGGAGAAAACCCAGTCACTGGGAGCAGTTCAGTGTAGGGATGAAGAGCTCCACAGGCATCCTAAATTCATGAGAACAGCAGGGAGATACAGAGGGCTGCAGTACCTAGTGCTCCGAATGACCACGCTGAATCATCAGCCGGGTTTCAATGATGAGCTTTGTGATTGGTTTACAGAGGGGGATGGGGATGAGATAACTATTCACCTTTAAATTGTCAACTATGTTTCCTTTTGATAAAACCGGTGATGCTAGGGCACAGTAAATGGGGCATGCTTGTAGACTGTTGGAAGTTGTGTGAACAATTTAGGAACAAGTCTTAAGAACAAGGTCAGATAATTACAAAGCTTTTGTGGTACAAAGATGATCATTACAATATTCTTATTTTTTATTTTTTGATATTTATTTATTTATTGGGGGTACTGGGGATTGAACCAAGGAATGATTTGCCCCTGAACTACATCCCCAGTGTTAGTTGCAAAGCAGGCTGACCGAATGTTAGCTGCAGGGTGGGCTGAGCACTGGACCCTCACCCGTCTGGTTCCTTATCGCTTGTTTGCCTCAAGTCTGAACACTCAACTCCACTCAAGGCTGAACACTCAACCCCCATCCGTCTGGTGCAACGGAAACCCACATCTGACCCCTGCTCCGTCTGCCTGAAGGCAGAAGATGACACCCTTAGCAACTACTGTATGATCCAATCACTGTACACCAACAGGCAGCTTGCAGGGCCAAAGACCCCATTAGATTTTGGCTATAAAAACTCTCTCCTGCTGGGCCCCCATCTCTTACTCTCTTTTTCTTCTCTCTCTCATACTCTCTCACCCCCTCTCCCCTCTTTCTCTCTTTCTTCTCTCTCTTACCACCGCCCCCTTACTTTCTCTCTCTCTCTCTTTTTCTTCTCTTTCTCACTGCTGCAACACTGGTCGCCCCCAGTGGTCACTTTCCTTTCACCCAGTCCTTTTTATTTTTATTTTGAGACAGGGTATTGCTAAGTTGCTTACCCCCTCCCTAATTTGCTGAGGTTGGTCTTGAACTATTCCTGCCTCAGTCTCCTAAGTCACTGGAGTTACAAGCCCGGCTAATCATTGCAGTATTAATATATACTATGAAAATAACCAACAATAGAGGAGTATTATTCAACATATATTTTTTTTTAATTAGAGAATTCTGGGAAGCCAAGAGCCTTTCTCCCCATCTTTTTTTTTTTTTTAAAGAGAGAGGGAGAGAGAGAGAGAATTTTAATATTTATTTTTTAGTTATAAACAGACACAACATCTTTGTTTGTATGTGGTGCTGAGGATCGAACCCAGGCCGCACGCATGCCAGGCGAGCGCGCTACCACTTGAGCCACATCCCCAGCCCTTTCTCCCCATCTTGATAACAATGATACTGATAGACTTTACCTGATTAAGTAGAACCCTGAAGTCCATTGAAAGCTTGCAACTTCCAGGGGAAGCTGGATGAACAAATGCACATTAAGCACAATGAGTGGATGGCAAATTGGAGTTAATATCTATAAATTTCAGTTCTTAACACAGTAGCTGTTCCCCATACCCAAAGCTCCATGGTGAGTAGGTGAGTATTTTTGGAGCAGATTACACACAGTCTGCGGGTGCCAAGATAAGCAAAGCATCCTCTGTCCTCCATATACTGGGAATCCATGCTCCGAGAACTGATAGATGTTTCTGATCACAGAGGTGCAGACAAAAAGGAAGACAACCACTGTTGTTGTACCTCTCCTAATTATTGCAAGTCCCTCTCATTCCAGTTGTAGTGATTTCCAGAGATTTGAAGTTAATGCCCCCCCCCCCCCCCCCGCCTTTTTAGAAGTCACATATCAGAGACCAGTACATTCAAAAGCAACCACATATATGGGAAAATTAAGCAACTATGCATGTCCAAGGAAAGACATAGTCTCAAGAAAAGACTTGAGGAGATCTTAAGTTTATGCCTCATGCTTAACTTTGATACAGAGACTGCCTACAACAATAAAAAATAAATAAATAAAACAATAACAAAAATAACAAACCCTGCAGAGGGCAGTAGGAAATCTGATTTCCAGTTACTACATTATTCAATTCAAATGCCTTGTTATCAACAAAAAATCATAGGGTACACAAGCAAACATGAAAATATGGGCTATTCAGAGGAACAATAACATCAAATAACAACAAATAACATCAATAACAACAAATCAACATCAATAACAACAAATCAACATAAACTATCCCCTGAAAAGTCCTTATGACAAGTCTAATAGATAAAAACTTTAAAACCACTGCCTTTTAGATTAGTTAGAATTAAAAGATATGGAGAAAGTCAAGAGAAATAATGTATAAACAAAATGGAAATATCAATGAAAAAATAGGCAACTTAAAGAGAAACCAAAAAGAAATTCTAGAACTCAAAAATATAACTGAAATGAAAATTCACTAGAGAGATTTGAAAGCATATTTGATCAAATGGAAGAAATAATCAGTAAACTTGAAGATTGGATAATGGAAATTATCAAGACTGAGGAACAGAAAGTACAACATACTTATGGTAGCAGTCTAAGAAAAAAAAAAGAGAAAATATTTGAAGAAAAAATTAGTGAAAACTTCCCAAATCTGAAGAAAGACATGGATATAGACATTTGAAAAACTGAACTAACTCCAGATAAGATGAACTCAAAAAACTCACATTAATGCTCATTAAATCAAACTTTGGAAAAACAAAGAATCTTGAAAGCATTAAGAAAAAAGTGACTTGTTATACAAGAAATCCTCAATAAGATTTTTCAGTAGACATAACTTTCCAATGTTCCTACATAAATACACGGCCAGTGTAACTCCACATCATGTACAACCACAAGGATGGGAAGTTATACCCCATGTATGTATAATATGTCAAAATACACTCTACTGTCATGTGTAACTAAAAAAGAATAAACAAACAAATGAAGATTATCAGTAGATTTCTTATCTGAAACCTGAAAAGATTGAGTCAATATATTCAAAAGGCTAAGAGAAAGAAAGAAAAGAAAACACACAAACTAAAAACTCTAATCAAACAAAAATCCTATATCTGGTAAAACTGTCTTCAAAAGTAAGGAAGAAGCTAAGACATTTCCAGATAAACAAAAGTTGAGGGAATTCGTCAGTAGTAAAGCATATGCTTAGGTGAGTTCAATTTCCATCAGAAAATAAATCGAAAAGAAAGAAAAAGGAAATGCTCAAGGATGTTCTGCACAGTGAAATGAAAGGGCCCTAGGTAGTAACTTGAAGACATATAAAGAAAGATCTCAATAAAGGTAAATACATGGGCAAATACAAAAGCTAGTATTATTATAATGAGGGTTTATAATTCCACTTGTTTCTACATTATATAATAAATTAATACATGAAAAAGCTTTAGCCTAAGAGATAACACTACATAACTTTGGCTTGTCATTCTTCATTTTGTTTTCCAAATCATTTAAGGGACTAATGTGTTAAAATTCTAATTCATATATTTGGACACAAATATTTCAAGATGTCATTTTGTGACATCTTTGTATCAGCCAAATAACATAGAAGACTGCCAAAATTCAACAACAAAAACCAAGCAGTCTAATCCGAATCAGCCAAAGATTTGAATAAGCATTTCTCCAAAGAAGATATACAAACAGTAGACACATGAAAGAAATGCTCAAATCACTAATCACTAGGAAAATACAAATCAAACCATCAAGGAGATAGTACCTATCAGGATAGCAGCTATAAAAATTAAAACAAGGCTAGCAGGTATAGCTTAGTGGTAGAGCATGTGCTTAGCATTCATAAGGTTCTAGACTCAATCTCCAGAACCACAAACAAAACAAAACAGAAAGTAACAAATGTTGTAAGACTGGAGAATTTGGAACACTTGTATATTGTTGATGAAAAGGATAAAAGGATACAGCTGCTATGGAAAACAGTATACTGTGGGCAAAAATTAAAGATAGAATAACCATATGATTCAGCAGTTATATTTCTGGGTATATAACCAAGAGAATTTAAAGCAGAGCATCAAAGGAATATTTATACACCTATGTCTGTAGCAGCATTATTCACGATAACTAAAACATGAAAGTAACTCAAGTATCCATTGACAGATGAATGGATAAGCTACCTTACCTTGGGCCCAGAGCAATGGAATTGAACTACCTCGGACTAAACCTCTGAACCTTGAGTCAAAATAACCTTTTCCTCCCCTAAGTTGTTCTTGTCAAGTATTTTGGTCACAGTGATAAAAAGCTGACTAATACATGCTGTTAGGGAGATGGATGATTGTACAGAGATGGTGATGGTCACACATTACAGATATATTTAATATCACTGAGCTGTACACTTAGAAAGCTGTACATGGGAGCTGTCCATCTTTCTATGGTTAAGATGGGAAATTTTATGATATATGCTTTTATCACAAAACAATTTGAAAATTAGTTAAATTAGAGCTGGGCCTGTTAAAGCCAGCCAGTAATCCCAGAGACTCAGGAGGCCAAGAAGGGAGAATTATGAATTTGAAGCCAGCCTCAGGAACTTAAGGAAATCCAGAATCAAAATAAAAAATAAAATGAACTGGGAATATAGAACCCTCAGGGCTAGAGTGCCCCTGGGGTTCAATCCCTAGTATTAGAAAAAAATATAAACAAAAGAATGTTAAATTAGAATGTCTCATTATGATACAAATGTATAAATGCACATTAAATGGGTATAGTCTTACATTAATAGTGGATGGTAGGATCACAGATGGTTTTTATTTTGATCTTTATAATTCTGTTTCCCCAATTTTCATCAAAGGATATGAATTAATTTTATGAGAAACAATAAAGGATTTTGCGTGTGTTTAAGGATACGCTTTACCTACATGGAAATTCATTTATGTGAGAAGCCCATTCCTTGATCATACTGTGTTAGACAATTAGGAATATCCTCTGTGTCCCTGATGTTTGTTGGGTTCTGAGTATTCAAAGATAAAAGACACGATTCCTGTCCTTAGGGAGCTTAGACTCTATGAGAAGACAAGTTTCACTATAATGTTTATTGAGCATTCACTGATGTAAACATTTTACTTAGGTTTTGTCATTTAATCCCCACAGTAATTCTGGGGACTAGATCTCATGATTATTCTCCTTTGGCATGGTGGGAAGCAGAAGCTTAGAGAAGCAAATGATTTGCTCAAGTTGACACATGGAAGAAATGAAACAGAACTTCAAACCCAGGCAGACCTGCTCCAGATAGTCTTTACCAAGACTGCTCAAACGACTGTAATCTAGGTGGCATGTGCTGAGATAGAGGTAAATAGAGTGTTAGTGGAGCATAATCAATACTTCGTGGAGGAAAGGATGGGGAAGGCATCTTGGAGGAGGTGGCATCTTCACAGAACTGAACATGCACAGCGGTTAGAGTAAGGCAAGGAGCTCAAGGGTGTTGGGGCAGAAGCAACCATGTGTTGCTCAGAGGTCCAAGACACCACAGCACACTCAATTAATGAGCCTGGTGTAGTATGATGGAGCCAGGGGGCTGGGAGGCACGATGTTCCTGGGGGCCAGGTGCAAAGCTGGAACCTCATCACAAAGAGATACATTTGCTTCATCCAGTGGAATTGTGCAAAATGAAAATCTATCCATTCTGCACTGTGGAGTAAGAGAAAGGGTTAAGCAGGCTTTAAAATCCCCATCCCTGTTTGACTGATTACTGCCATGGTAACCCAGCAGAAGCCAACACTTGTCAAGGCCTCTTCTTTGGATACAATAATAAATAGTGATAAAAACATTACCTCAGGGCTTTGTATTTTTGCCATCACTTAAAATTCTGTTCCTGACTATGGTGAAGACTTAAAAGAAAAATAAAAAAGTAGATTTTAAATAATGTACTAGAAATACTTCATGCATATGCCGTAAGAATTCAAAGCTCCAACATTTCAGGCACTTGAAAGGCTAAAAACCTTATCAAGGCAGAGTTCAGAAAGGGCTTTCTCCCTCTTAAGAAGACTCCACAGAAGGTAAACAATGACGAGGCACCTTGCAGCTTCACAAAGCATTAGCCCCATTTGTCTATAATGGTCTCTGGGCAGGGGAAAGCCACCTTTCACCGCCCTTTCATTTTTGATTTCAGTTGAAAGAGAGGAGCTGGGTCTCACAATTGTTGCTGTGTGATGGGTGGAAACTCGTTTCTAAAACAATGCACAAATATTTAGATTTAGTACCATTCTCAAAGCCACTCTCAACTCTGGCAGCTTCTTCAAAGAAAGCAGTTCCTAGAGTACTTGGAAGCATCTCAGCTTTGAAGAGAGACCTGGCTCCATTCAAATCACCGTTCTTGCACATGACAGCATCGCCTATCCTACCCTCCTAACCTCCAGCTCAGCTTCTTGCTTGTAAAATGGGGATTTATACCTCTTCCTTGCAGCCTAGTTGAAAGGACTGCAGATAATGAATGCAAATGTGACAGGGACATAGCATGTGTTCAACATCGTGGTCACAAACTCAAAGTATAACAGGGATCATGAAATGCTGTGAAATGGTCCAGGCAAAAAGTCTGCAATCCCTGATTTACATATCAGATTCCTTCTGTTCTAAGAGCTGTCATGTTTTAATATCCCTGAAACTGGAATGTGTCTCACAGCAGGTGATGTTTTATAATTTCATAGTGATTTTTTTCTTTCTTAGTTAATCCTAGAATAACAGAGCACCTTACAATGGAGGAAATCTTACATTGGATGAAAGAGGGTAGTTCCTTCCAGCATATGGAATACTTTATTTTGGTTACAGGCCAACATAAAAAAAGGAGCCAAATCCTATTCCTGTTCAATAAATCTGACAGAAAAGATAAGATTCATGGCAAGTACTCATCTCATCTTTCTGAACTGTTGCAACCTGGCAACACATCTGTTCCTAAGAGAAGGCACGTCAGAATCATCCAGCGACTCAGGCTCCCATGTGATCCATGCCACCTGGCCCCACCCTCCCCATATCTCCTCAACCTTCTTCTCCCCACTAAATGGGTTCCTGCTAAAGCAAAACCAAACCAAAAATAATGAAGTTCAGATTTTCAAAGCTATTTCTAAAATAGAACCAGGCAAGAATGTAATGAATGTAATTTTTCAGACTTGTAGAAAATGTACTGATCACAACAGCAAGTCTTATTGTTGGGGGAGACAATAGGGAGCTGTTCAGAGAGACAGGTACTTGTGACCCTGGAGCTGCTGGTGTCACCTATTTAGTGTCAGGAAGAATACACACACACACACACACACACTCACATTTATCCTTTAGGTAGCAGATTCTGATTATAAAATGGCTAAGAGGTACTTGCCTAAAGAATCCATTTACAAGGACACTAAAATATCATCAAATACCACAAATCAGGAATATAATTCCAGTTAATTCTGGTTTTTGAAAGCAACTCTACATGGTGACTAAAACATAAGTTTGGTCCTGTACCCAATAAAGAAGACATTTGCTTTAGGAGAAATAGTTTAAAACAAAACAAAATAAAATCCCAACTCTTTTATGTGCTAAACCTGTTTCAAATGAATATTTTTGTGGTCCTCATGAGTATCACTTCCAGTATAGACCACTGATCCTATAAATTCTGTACCTGAAATTAATAATTGGTCAGTAAGGTAAAAGTAGCCAAGGACTGCCCAGGACCTAAGATTGTACCTTCATGACAAGTTCACAAGTCAGCCTGCTGCTGTTTCATGACACAAATCTGAGTCCTACGGTGTGGAACAAAGGGCCAGTCAGCACTTGGCTTACAAGATGTACAGAAATGTGAAGACCCTGGAGAATTGTCTCCCAATGGTGACATAATATGTTACATGCATGTGACATGGTGGAAAACAGCATAGCACTTCCCACTCCACTAAACAACCACATATTGAAACATGCAGAAGGAATATCAGCATGACGAGGCATAGATTCCTAGACTGTGTGGAAAGTTCATGGGCCAGCTCTCGCCATCTCATGGGAAGGAACTTGGATGAAAACATCAATTACCAGAGAAGGAAATGGGACAAAGGAAACCACAGATCTTTATCCTCTTTGTTCAGAGACATACATATTATGCATTTCATGATTCAGAGGAAAGAATAAATCGAATGTTTAAAAAGTAGTTGGAAAAAAAATCTTTCTCTGAAAACCATCCATGGGTTCAAAGTTAAGTTATGGAGAACTAGTTTTTTTTTTTTTCCCCTTTGTGTGGACACAGGCCTTCTCCTTTCTTTTCTCTATGTTATCAGTTCACAGTTCCTTGTCCTCATATTTGAAGGACTTCAATTGGGAGATAAACAGAGTTATCAGATTTAATATGAATGGAACTTGAATCATTTCAAATGTACATATCAAATCAATTGGAAATTTTTGGTGTAATTTTAAAGTGTGTAATTTAGCTAACTTGAATTTTTGAATGTCTAAATTTCTAAATTCTAAGCCTTTTCTCTTTTTCTAGAATGATTACAATAGATAATAGTCTTCTATGTAATTATCATTTTCCTAAAAACATTTTCTAAGGAAAAGCTTACTGTTATTTTAGAAAATAACAGATATATTAATATTAACTAATCTGTAGATATAATTTACATCTTTTAAAATTTCCTCTCTCTGGTCTAAAGTTTAATTTGGGATCCTACATTACTATTTTTTTCATGATCCCTTAGTCTCCTGCATCTTGAACTATTCCTCAGTGTTTATTTTCTATGACCTTCAATGTTTTAGAGTCTTCTAACTTGGGTTTGTTTGATATTTTCTCAGGGATTATGAATCTTTGTCAAAAAAATGCAAAAATTGTATTGTTTCCCTCTCAGTGTATGGTGTCAGGAGGTATGTGATGGTACTGTGTCTCATTTTCGGTGATGCTGGCTCTGATCATGTGATTGGGGTGGTGTCTACTAGGTTTCTGAACTGAGTTTTCACATTGAAACTAGGTGTCTTGTGGAGAGAAACAACGACTGTAGAAATATCCTGTTTCTCAGCAGAGTGTTGTCCACTAATCGTAGCATCTATTGGTATTGCTACACTAAAACAGTTATCATAGCATTTACCCAAGAGGGATTTTCTATTTCTATCATTCCTCTGCATTTATAAATTAGAATTATATTGTAAAGAAGAATTGAATAATTTATTCATTCATTTATTTATATCAGTACAAACTCATAGATATTTATTTTATTTATCATCTTGTTCAATTGGTCCCCTATCTGGCCCTGGGAAGCTCCCTCACATTGGCCCCTGAGTTCTCTGGGTATGCCTCCATCATATTTTTTAGCATTTCCTTACTTTCTGGCATAACAGTATGGTTCAGACTTACCTTGTTTAAAACTTATCACCACTGGAATCAGCCTCTTTAAGGAACCAGGTCTGCTTTTATTGGTGAATAATGTTTAGAAACAAGCATCTGGGTGGTAGGTATGCTCATCATTATTGGGGTGCCATTGCTTCTAGGTCCTTTCAGGAAACAACTAGGAAATACATGTATGTATACACACATGCCAATACATCTCTATTGATCTATGGATCTGTTTGTCTGAAGCCATGATTTACACTGGAATCTCTGATCCAACCCCAAATCACAAGTCCACTATAATCTCCTCCTTTCCATTTATAACTTCTTTGTCTTCTAATATTATATCTGGCTCTCCATATCCACAACCTTTTAAATTAGGTGTACAATCCTGTAATGTGTACAGTTTCAGAGGCACTAACTTGTACCTCTGGGAAAACTTACTAATTAGAAAAAAAAAATTTCTCTTTGTTTTTAGCCTTAAGATATGTGATGGTGATTTTATGTGCCACCTGACTGGGCCAGAGGGTACCCAGATATTTGATTAAATATTACTTCTGGCATGCCTGAGAGAGTGTTTATGGGTGAGATTAACATTTGAATGAACAGACTGAGACTATCTGAATTTGCCTGAGAACTGAGAACATTTGAATTATTTGTCCTCCCCAATGTGTGTGGGCCTCATCAAATTGGTTGAAGTGCTGAATAGAATAAAAAACTAAAAAAACAAAGAATCCTTTCTCTGTGCATGACTGTCCCATGTGGGGACACTGATTTTCTCTTGCTTTAGATTTGGGTTCAGAATGGAACATACATGGCCGGCTCTCCTGGTTCTCCGGCCTTTGGACTTGGACTAGAACTTAATCTTCAGCTTTCCTGCTTCTCTTGCTTTCAAATTCAGACTAGCACTATACCATTGGTTTATCTGGGTCTCCAGCAAATCTTGGGATTTCTTGATCTCCATAACCACATGATCTAATTCCTTATAATGAATCTCTTCATTTTCCCAGAGAACACAGACTAATACATATTAAATAAAGAAAATATTATTTCCCCAAAATTACTTAGTCTTTTCCCTTTGTATCCCCTTCATTGTGATTATGTTTCTAATTTGTAATGGTTCATTGTTTACCATTTATATCTTAAGACTTAAGTCTGATTGTATGTGCACAAAACCTTCCAAGATTTTCTATCTTACTCAGGATCAAATTAGAAGTCCTTTCAGGGTCTGAGCCCCACATGATCTGGCCTCCTATGTCTCTCTGACCTCCTCTCCTTACACCCAATCCTTTGCTTACCCCAGTCAAGGTTCTCTGACCTCTTTTCTGTTCCTTCAACATATCACAAGTCCCTCGGCTTGAATGTTCTCCCCGAGATATCAACGTAACCAAGTTCCTCACTTCCTTCAAAATTCTGTTCAAGAGACACCTTATACATTTGTTTCTTTGTCTTAGTTATAAGAAAGTAAGTTCCATAAGAACTTTGTTTTGTTCTCTGCCATCCTCTCTTATCTAGAATATCACCTGGAACAATTGCTAGTAAGACAAAATAAATAAATACACACACATACATATATAAACTATATAGAAACATACATCTCTATAGAGAGTGGGTTTTCCCCAGCTTTATTCAGGTATGATTGGCAAATAAAAATTGTATATATTTGAGGGCCGCAACCTGATGATTTGATATACAGACACATTGTAAAATGATTACCACACTCAAGCTCATTACCATCAAACATTTGTTGAATTAACCTGATTCATATTTCTGTAGGAAATATCTTAAATGTTTTAGATGTTGGTGGTAAGTGTTAACTGATAACAAATTGTCGACATAAGGACCAACAATCTGTATTTCTCCCTTGGATTCATATTACAGCAACTGTAAGTACAGTATGTGATTCAGTCTATTCATTAGAATGTTTGCCTTCAACATACTCCTCCATATCTTTTCTAACAGCTGCCTGCCCTTATATAAAGCAAACAATTTTTTTCCCCTCTGTGATACTCTACAATGAATAAGTATTATTTTTATAATCAGAGAAGAAGCAAAAACTATTAAAACAACATGTTCATATGTTAAAGCATAAGTCTTCGCCTACCCTTGAATTATTGTGATACTGTTTCTCATTCTTCATTCTCCTGAGGGATCTTTCATGTTGACAGGCTCCAGTATCAATCAAAGTTGATTCTGGAACCTGTCAACTGGAAAGTATTTGTTTGAAAAAAAATTATCCCAGAGCATATTTGCACCTACAGATAAGCTATTTACTATTGTGTAAGCCAACCTACAAAAAGACAGTTATCCCAAATCACTTAACAGGAACAGGTAGAAGAAGGAAACAACAGGTGGTTGAAAATGGGAGGTCACCATTGTGCTGGTTTTCAGGGAACTTGACAAAGGGACAGAGAGGTGAGAAGAAAAAGGGATTGAGTTCTAGTGGGGTCAGGATGTCAATGTCTTTTCCTGCATTTTAACACAATGAAGGAGGTAAAAACTCTGGAGGGCAAGCTTTTAAGGGCAAGTGAACTTGTATTAAAAGCCAGATACAAGATACCAAATTATGAAAGAAACTGAATGTCTAAACTAAGAAATAGTAGCTAGAAAGTTGTTTTTCCAGTGGAAAGCATAGATTTGTTCCTATCAAATGAGAAGACTGGGACTAGCCAAAGGGGTAGAATCTTCCACTGGGTTTTCTGGGGAAGAATCTCAGCAGCACCATTTCCCATGGAATATTATCAAGCTGGAGGTCTGTGGACCCTTAGACTGAGAGTTGAGGAAGAGAAAGAGGAAGACAGAAAGAGTTAATTTTGGAGAGTCCCATGGGATACAGGAAAGACTTATGGGTAACAAATGTTGAAAAAACAGGTGTGGTCTCTCTGGATTCCTTAAGTGATATTTAAGAGGCTCTAATTAGTATCTTCAAACTCTAGAGGCAAATTAAAGAATCAATGATGCATAAATTTGTGAAACAAAGGGAATATTTCTTTTCTAGAGTAGAGGGCTTTGTGGAGAACATCTGGACAAAATGTGGGAAAATAAAGCTTATATGAATATTAAATACAGCTCTTAGGCTTTTGTTGTTTGTACTAGAAATTACTTAACTCCAGGACACTGGTACAGAAAAAACACTGAGGCCCCCATGAGGACAGGTTTCAGAAATGGTGGAGAATCCTTCTGGTGTGGTGCTCCTCTCTGCCTGTGTCTGCAGCCCAAGACACCTTTGGTTGCCTACCCAACCAGCTTCGTCTGTTCTCAAGACCTGAATTTGTTCTTATATCCACATTTTTTTCCAAGAAATCATGAACTTTAGGTAATGTCAGTCCCATTCCCATTTCTAAGCATTGAAGTTTGATTATATTAACCTAAAGGTGAGCATTTCATTTTCTTTGCCAATGATTGGCTTTGGGAGAGCAGTTTTGGCCAGGAGGACAGGAGGGAAACTAGCAGAGGAGGCTTCTAGGAAAGGCCTCTTAGCTTTTTTAAAAAGACAGAAGAATCAGGTGTGGTGGCATGCACTTGTAATCTTAGGTATTTGGAGGTTGAGGCTGGATGATCATGAGTTCAAGGCCAGCCTAGGCAACAGAGTAAGATCCCATCTCAAAAATAAATAAATAAGGAAAAAAAAAATCTCATTTCCGTCCCCTGTATATAATAGAGTATGAAGACATGATTCTTGGAACTGCGGCAGCCATTTTTTTTTTTTTTTTTGGCTATAAGAAAAGTTAATTCATATACTCTGTTCTGTGATCTGAATAGTTGTTTTTCCTCCAAATTCATATGTTGAAATATTTACTCCCAAGGCGATGATAGTAGGTGTGGCCTAGGGGGGTGGAATGATCAGGTCATGAGTTCAGAGCCTTCATGAATGAGATCAGTGTACTTAAAAGAGGCCCCAAAATCCTCTGCCCCCTCAATCATGTGAAGCCAGAGCAAGATCTCACTGCCTATGAAGCAAAATGTGGGCCCTCATCAGATACTGAATCTGCCAAGGCCTCAATCTTGGACC
The DNA here is from genome assembly GCF_047511675.1 of Marmota flaviventris. NCBI lineage: Eukaryota > Metazoa > Chordata > Mammalia > Rodentia > Sciuridae > Marmota > Marmota flaviventris. Next base: position 69,151,384 of record NC_092500.1, read on the forward strand.
TCCCAGCTTCACTGTAAGAAAAAAATTTCTATTGTTTATAAACTAAGCACATGATGGTATTTTGTTATAGCAACCAGAGAGATTAATACTCTCAAAATGCTGGAGCAAATGAATGAACTTTTGTTCCTGATGATGTTGTCAAGGTGCTGAATTGAACAACCCTGGGGCTCTACTATCTTGGAACTTCTTGTGATGTGACATACTAAATCCATTATCTGTTCTAGCCATTCTGAGTTTTCCATGACCTGAATCCCATACATTTCATTGTCTTTCTCTTACAATGAAGTTTTCAATATGCCAGCAATAAAACACTTACTTCAGTGGAGATTATTGAGTGACAATATGGCTTCTCTCCCTTTTACTCTGTGGGAGAACTCCTAGAGTGGGCAGACTGTGACACTCTTAGAATATCAATCCCTCTAAAGCAGAAATGTGCAGAGTCTGTCTGAGGATTGATATATAGACCAAGTTTAGAAATTAGTTTGTAGGGTCACATTTGGGCTGGGTCTGCCTCTACATCTCTTGCAGTGTTCTGGTGTCTTCAGAATTCCCAGGCACTATACCTGCCCTGTGTAGGAAAGAGTTAATTCAACAGACTCTGATGCTCAAACATTGCACAGTTTGAAGAAAGGACTGGTCCTTGACTGGACCCTAGGAGATAACCTCTGGGCCCACAGAACATCCTTTCTGACGAGAGCATCGGTGTATAACTGAAACCTTATATAACTAGGCCATGGTAGATAATTTGGGCTACAATGTGATTATGGTGAAAGATGGTTTGTCCACCTGCAGCCTGGAGTGTGCTATATCAGTTTGGCCTATGGAGGCATGGAGACCCAGCACTAAGGACAGTCACTCAGGTATTCCAGGCCTACCTGCCTGACCTTCAATACCAACTCTGGACAACAAAGCTCAGACTCTAGACACTGAAGCTCCCTTGTTGGCAATAATACTTTGAATGGGTTTTCATGCATAGCTGCTGAGAAAATTAAGCACTGTCTGTACAGCTGCCCCATGAGAAGACAACTAGAAGCCTGTGCCTGGATTCTTCTGGACTCTGCTTAATGCACCTTTGCCTTTACTGATTTTAATATGACTCCTTCCGCTGTAATAAATCATAACCACGTGTATAACAGCCTTGGGGTCTCCAAGACCACCAGTTGAATTGTATGAATTCCTTACATATTTTGGATATTAACCTCCATGCTATGGTTTGGATACGAGATGTCTCTGGAAAAGCTCATGTATAAGGCAATGTTCAGAAATGAATTTATTAGATTATGAGAGCTATGACTTCAGCTGTGGATTAATCCATTTCATGGATTGATAATTTGAATGGATTACTGGGTGGTAACAATAGGTAGGCAGGGCTTGGCTAGACGAAGTAGGTTACTGGGGGTCTTCCCTTGGGAATACATTTTGCCCATGGCTCCTCTCTCTCTCTCTCTCTCTCTCTCTCTCTCTCCCCCCCCTCTTCCCAGCCACTATGAACTGAACAGTTTTTCTCCACCATGTCCTGCCTAGCTCAGTTCCAGAGCAATGGAGTCAGCTGACCATGGACTGAGATCTCTTAAACTGTGAGCCCCAAACCAACTTTTCTTTCTCCAACTTGTTCTTGTGGGGTAATTTTGTCAATGACAAAAGCTGACTAACACTCCCTGTTATTATATGCATAGCTTGCAAATATTTTCTCTCATTCCATGGGTTGCATTTCATTTTATCAATTGTTTCCTTTGCTGTACAGAAGTTCAACGGAGTCCCAATTGTTTCCTGTTGCTTTTGTTGCCTGTACTTTAGGTATCATATTTTTAACAAAATCAAACCTAAGAGTGATGTCAAAGTACTTTCTTAATATGTTTTCTTTAAGGATTTTTATAGTATCAGGTATATTTTTATAGTATACATGTAAAATTTTAATCCATTTAGAGTTAACTTCTGTATATGGTATAAGATAAAAGTCCAATAACTTCTTTTACATGTGGATATCCAGTTTCCCCAGCACTATTTGTTGAAGAGACACTTCTTTTCCCATTGTGTTTTCTTGGTGTCAAAGAGTAGTTGACCATAAATGGGATCAAAGTGTAGACTTATTTTTAAGTGCTCTATTCTGTGCCATTGAGCTGTTTTCCCTGCCTAGTACATGCTGTTTTGATTACTATATGTTTGTAGTAGATTTGAAATCAGGAAGTGTGACACCTCCAGCTTTGTTCTTCTTCCTCAAGAATTTTTTTTTTTTTTTAATATTTGGGGTCTACTGTGGTTCCATACAAATATGAGGATTTTTTTTTTCTATTTGTTAACAAAGAAAGTACTGGGGGTTCTGACAGTGATTGCACTGAACCTGTAGATTACTTTGGGTTGTATGGATATTTTAACAATATTCATTCTTCCAACCATGTACACAGAATATCTTTCCATTTTTTTTAATTTTATTTTTTAAATGTTTTTTAGTTGTTAGACCTTTATTTTATTTATTTATATGTGGTGCTGAGCATCGAACCCAGTGCCTTACCCATACGAGGAAAACGTTCTTCCACTGAGCTACAACTCCAGCCCCTCTTTCCATTTATTTATGTCTTCAATTTCTTTAATCAATTTGTAGTTTTCAAGGTATAGATCTTCCACCTCCTTGAACAGATTTACTCCTAAGTACTTTTTGGATGCTGTTGTAAATGGGATTGTTTCTTTATTTCCTTTTTCTACATATAAGATCATGTCTTCTACAATTTGAATTCTTCCTTTCTGACTTGGAATTCCTCCTCTCTCTCCCCCCATTCCTGCCTGTCTGCCTACCTGCCTTCTTTCTTCTGCCTAATTGCTCTGGCTAGAACATCTAGCATTGTGTTGAATAGATGTGTCAAGAGTCATTATTTTGTTTCTGATCTTAGAAAAAAATCTTTCAGTCTTCCACCATTGTGTGTGATGTTAAGTTGTGAGCTTATCATATATGGTAGCTGCGGGCTTATCATATATGGCCTAATTATGTTGGGGTACATTCTTTCCTAATTTGTTTAAAATTTTTAACATGAAAATATGTTGAACGTTTTCAGATGATTTTTGTCCATCTATTGAGATGATCACATGATTTTAATTCTTCATTCTGTTAATATGACACATCACATTTTTTGATTTGCATATGTTGAACCACACTTGCAAGAAATCCCACTCGTTCATGATGTGTGATCCTTTTAATGTGCAGTTAAATTTGGTTCAATAGGATTTTGTTAAGGATTTTTAAATCCATGTTCACCAGGGATGTTGACCTGTAACTTAATTATCCTGCCTTGCAGTATCCTTCTATTGCTTTGGTGTGAGAGTAATGCTGGTCTGGCCAAATGAGTTTGAAAGTGTTCCTTCCTCGTCAATATTTTAAGAATTTGAAAAAGATTGCTGTTAGCTCTTCTTTTAAATGCTCAGTATGTTTTCTGGTCCTGGGGTGCTCTATGTTGGGATATTTTTGATTACTGAGTCAATCTCTTTACACATTAATCTCATTCCTACTGCTCATATTTTCTACTTCTTCACGATTCATTCTTCATAAGTTATATTTTCCCAGGAATTTAGACCTTTCTTCTAGGTTATCTAATTTGTTGGTCCATAATTGCTTATCATAGTCTCTTGTGCTCCTTTGCATTTCTGCTGTGTCAGTTGTAATGTTTCCTCTTTCATTTGTAATTTTACTTATTTTGATCTATTTTCATGGGTTAGTCTACCTAAATGTTAGTCAATCTTGTTTATTTTTTCAAGAAGCAACTCTGTTTCATTGATTTTTGCTATCATCTCTCTAGTCTCTATTTTATTTATTTCTCCTCTTATCTTTATTATTTCCTTCCTTCTGATAATTCTGAGCTTAGATTGTTCTTTTATAATTCCTTAAGATGTAAAGTTAGGTTATTTATTGAGATATTTCTTTTTTTCTTTATATTGACATTTATTGCTATAAACTTCCCTCTCAGAACTTGTTTTACTGCACTTGTTGGTATATTGAGTTTCTATTTTTATTTGTCTCAAGATACATTTTAATTTTCTTTTTAATTTATTTAATTTATTGACCCATTGGTGAAGACTTGTTTTATGGCCTAACATATGATCTACACTGTAGAATGTTCCATATAAGCTTGAGAAGAATGTGTAGTATGGCACTATTGGATGGAATGTTCTGTGTTTGTCTGTTAGGTCTGTTTGGTCTATGATGTTATTCAAGTCTGAAGTTTCCTTATTGATTTTCTATCAATATTCTGTTGAAAGTGGGGTATTGAAGTTCCCAACTATTACTGTATTGCTATTTCCCCACTCCCCAGTTCTGTTAATACTTGTTTTAGATATTTGGGTACTCCATTGTGGGTACATATGTATTTATAATTACTGTAGCCTCTTGATGAACTAACCCCTTTATCATAATACAATAATCTTTGTCTCTTGTGACAAATTTTAACCGAAAGTCTACGTTGGCTAATACAATATAGCCACCTACACCTACTCTCTTTTGGTTAGCATTTGCCTGAAATCTCTTTTTCTTTCCCTTCACTCTCAGCCTATTTGTATCCTTAAGGCTAAAGCGAGTGTCTAGTAGGCACCATATTGATGGATCTAATTTTTTGCTCATTCAGTCACTCTTTTTGATTAGATAATTCAACCCATTGACATTAAGTAATTAACAATAGAAAGGACTTACGATTGCCATTTTGTTAATTGTTTTTTAACTTTTGTAGTTCCTTTATTTCTTCCTCTTTTTCTGTCTTCTATGGTGATGTGCTATTTTCTTTTTTAGTGCTATACTTGGATTTCCTTCTCTTTAACTTTTGTGTATATACTAGAGTCATTTTCTTTCTGGCTATCGTGAAGTTTTCATAAAACATCTTATAGCTATGGTATTCTGTTTTAAGCCGCTAACAACTTCAATCAGATATAAGAACTCTACACCTCTACTTCCTTCCATATGCATTTTATGGTATCAATATCATCTTTTTATATTATGCATTTATTAACAAATTATTGTATAAGTATTTTTAATGTTTTTTGTCTTTTGACTCTTATCCTAGAGTTAAACATGATTTACCCATTACCATTATAGTATTAGAGTGTTCTAAATTTGATTGCATGTTTGTTTACCTTTACCCGTAACTTTTATACTTTCATATTGTTATTTAGCATACTTTTGTTTCAATGGGAAGAACTCCCTCTAGAACTTCTTGTGAGGAAGAACTACTGGTTATGAGTTCCTTTGGCCTATGCTGAGGACTATCTTTTCTGCTCCTTCATTTCTGAAGGATAATTTTTCTGCATATTGTACTCTTGGCTAGCAGAATTTTCTTTTAGCACTTTGAATATATCATCCCGTTTCCCCCTGGCCTATACAGTTTCTGCTGAGAAATCTGCCAATTATCTTATGGAGGTTTCCTTGTATGTGATGATTCTTTTTTGTCTTACTGCTTTCAAGATTTTTCCTTTGTCTTTGGCTTTTGACAGTTGGATTATAATGTGTTTGGGGGTTATTCTTTGAATTAGTTTTTCTTGAGGTTTCTGGGGATTCAAGAATCAGGATATCCATCTCTCAAGGTTTTAGAAGTTCTCAGTCATTATGTCTTTAATAAGTTTCTGCTTTTCTCTCTCTCTCCCTTTCTTCTGAGACTCCCATAATTCATTGGTGTTATCCCATAGATATCTTATATTTTCTTCACTCTTCTGCATAATTTTGTTTTCTTTTGTCACTCTAATTGGGTAATTTCAAACAACTGATCTTCAAGTTTGCTGATTCTTTTGCATGATCGAGTCTGCTATTGAAGTTCTCTGTTAAATTTTTCAGGTCTTTCACTATATTCTTCAGCATGAGAATTTCTGTTTGGTTCTTTTTTATGGTTTTTCTTTCTTTATTAAGATGATCATTTTGTTCATGTATTATTTTTCTGATTTCATTTATTTGTCTGTGTTCTCTTGCATCTCATTGAACTTAAAGAAAATATCATTTAGAATTCTGTCAGGTAATTCATCGGTCTCCAGTTTTTGTTTGTTTGTTTGTTTGTTTGTTTGTTTTTTTTGTTGTTGTTGAGGTCAATTACCAGAGCTTTATTAGTTTCATTTGGAGGCAACATGTTAGCCTGATTCATCATAATCTGTTTAGCCTTGCATTGGTGTCTTTATATTTGAAGAGCATAAACTTCTTCCAGTTTTTACAGACTAATTTTGGCAGGTAAGGACTATTCCACTGGGTCTGCAAGCTGATGGGATAGTCTGCAGGATTGTACTCCAATGGGGTTGGGTTTGTAGTAGAGACTTACTCTGGTGAATCTGTTAATAGGGAGTAGACTGTGCATAGATATCGTCTGGTTCTGGGAAAGAATGGACTACCTTTAAGGTCTTGGTCAGTAGGGCTTATCTTGGGATAAGTGTCTCCTTTAGGGTCTGCAGTTTTGTCTGCAGATGGCGGACCTGTTAGTGTGCAAATGAATATGATTCCCTCTGGGTTCTGTAAGGGCTCCTAAGTTGAAGGATTAGCCAGGGATCATAGCTGAGAGAAACTACAACTGAATTACAGGACTGCTTAGAGGGTCTATATCTTGGAGCAAGCTCTAAAGATTGACCTCCCAGGTCATAAATGAATATGCCTCCTGATGAATTTCTGGGAGGTCAGGGTTGCTCTTGGACCATAGATGGAAGAGAATGGAGCTGGTTTGCAGGACACTCAAGATCTGAAATGAGAATGAAGTTGGTGAACCTGTCACCAATGCACAGATGGAGGTGTTTCCTGGAAGGTCCCTTGGTAGGCAAGACTATACCCAGAGAATAGCTGATAGAAAATGGAGTCAAGTCACCAGGGGGTTTCAAGATCTTCTATGGAACCAAGAGCAATAGGCCTGCCTCTGTCACTACAAAAGAGCTTATTGCCTGGAAAATCTCTGTGCAGGCAGGACTGCTTTCAGGCTGAAACTCAGAGTGGCTGGAGCCAGGTCACAGGCCACTTCAGGGCCTGTAGCTGGTGAGTCCAACATCTGAGTAGGTATGGGTAGGTATGACTCTACCTGGCTCTCTTGGTGAATGGTTCTGGTGGTAGGATCAAAGCCAAATGGGCTATAGTCTTGTGTTCTCTGCCTGGGCTTTTCAACTTTCTACCTGGGTCCCAAAGCCTCCATAACAGCACTTTTGTTCATTGATGACTTCCAAATTCTTAATGCTGTCAGAGAATATGAATGGGGAGGAGGCTCTTATGCCACCATGTTGCTAATTAAGCAACATTTCCAAGGCTCTATAGCTGGTAAACAGCATAGGGCTCAGGCCACATTCTCATTTTTCTGAGTGTACAGTTTGCAGAATTACATTGGTCATGTAGTCACATATATATCCGCAGCAATAATAATGTCTATTTTATTCTGCTGTCCTTCATTCCCCCCTTCCCTTCCTCTCCCCTCCCATCACTTCTCTCTACCCAATCTAATGTGACCCACTTCTTCTTCTTTTTTTTCCCCTCACATCGTCATACATGTATTCTGTATAACGAAGGGGGTCTCCTTCCCTCTTCCATGCAATTCCCATTCTCCCTCCCTTTCCCTCCCACCTCTCTTCCCTATCTAGAGGTAATTTTCTTCTCATGCTCTCCCTCCCTACCCCATTTTGAGTCACCTCCTTATATCAGAGAAGACATTTGGCATTTGTTTTTTTGGGATTGGCTAACTTCACTTAGCGTAATCTGCTCTAATGCCATCCATTTCCCTACAAATGCCATGATCTTGTTATTTTTTACTGCTGAGTAATATTCCATTGTGTATAAATGCCACATTTTTTTAATCCATTCATCTATTGAAGGGATCTAGGTTGGCTCCACAGTCTAGCTATTGTGAATTGTGCTGCTATAAACATTGATGTGGCTGTGTCTCTGTAGTATGCTGTTTTTAGGTCTTTTGAGTATAGTCCGAGAAGAGGAATAGCTGGGTCAAATGGTGGTTCCATTCCCAGTTTTCCAAGGAATCTCCATACTGCTTTCCAAATTGGCTGCACCAAAGGCCATAGTCTTTTGATTGAGCTCAAGTAACCAAGTGACACAATACAATCCATTTTTTTAAGTATTTCCAGTGAATTCCAACTCTCAAGTATGATATAATTTAGAAATGTGTATTCTATCTTAGTAACTGTTATGGTTTGGATCTGGAATCTTCTCTGAAAAACTCATGTTTTCAAAGCATGATCCCCAATGCAGCAAGGTTCAGAGATGGGTTTTTTCCAGCAGTGATTAGTGCTATAACCTCATCAGTGGATTAATCCATTTGATGGATAAATAATTAGAATGGATTCCTGAGTGGTAACTAGGGAGGAGGTTTGGCTGGCACTAGGGGCATGCCATTGGGGACAAAATTTTGTCCCTGGATTCTCTCTTTCTCCCTCTTTCTCTCTCCCTATCTCTCCTCCACCTCTTCCTTTTCTTCTTTTTTCTTCCCCCCTCTTCCTCCTCCTCTTCTTCTTCCTATTCCTTTTTTCTTTCTTCTTCCTCTCCCTCCTTCTCCTTCTCCTCTTTCTTTTCTCTCTCTCTCTCTCCCCCTCTCCCCCCCCCCCATTCTGGCTGCCATCAATATGCCCTTCCACCATGATGTTCTGCTTTGAAACCATCTGACCATGGATTGGACCTCTGAAACTGTGAGTACAAAATAAATCTTTCTTCCTGTAATTGTTCTTGTCAGGTATTTTAGACACAAAGATGAAAAGCTGACGCACAAACTATCCCTAGAACAAGAGCTCTTCAGGAAATACACCAGTCAACTTAAGAAGGTTTTGTTTTATTCTTGCTCAGGATATTTAGCAAGCAAATATATCTTTGTGCATTTAGGGGCAAACTAGCAAACAACACTAAAAAGAGGAGGGAGGTTTGCTTTTCTTGTTTCCTTTCCCTATTTATACATTGCATTTTGGATATCCTTCTTTTCTTCTTTTTTTGTATACAACCAACACAATCTTGATTAGGAAGATTTTTAAAATTTTTTTTTTTGCCAAATATGTGAAGTATTTTCCACTCCTGAGGTAACTGAAACATTGGTTGAGAAAAACAAGTCATTAGTTTTTCATTTTTGGTTGTGTTTTCTATGTGGGTCAAGATGGAGATGGTATATTATTCACTGATTGAATGAGGCTTAGATACAGATATTAATTCATAAAACAGTTGAAATTATCACAACATATTTTGCTGTCCTTCATCCACACTTCTTGGAAGCCCAAGGCACCAGGGGCATTCAAGACTTAGATAATATAGACCAAGAATCCTTGGACTTCCAAACCTACATTTTAACCAGATTTATAAATGAGCAAATTTAAAACTCTAGAGTTACTTAAAATGTATTATGGATTTGTTCTGGAATATATTCTTTGTTGCATTACATATTAATGATATTGAAAGGTATTAGATTTCCAAGATCATGATGATTAGTAGATGTGAAACAATGTTCTTTTTTTTTTTTAAGTATCTATGCATTATTAAAAACCTAAATTATTCAGTAGGCAAAATTCCTTAATAGTGTAAACTAACATATGCATGGTGGTATTTCAATCCTGGGAACTTGTTCAGAAATAAATAATAAACAATAGAATGTTTCCTTTCTTTTCAAACATGCTGGCAGGATGAATCTTGTACCACCATACACATGCCACTCCATTATGCTCTCTTCTCACACCCAGTATTCATATTCATACTACATACCATCCACACACTATGCTATACACGTATACACCAAACCTTATATATATTCCTCTCTCTGCCAAGCACACTCTATACATGCATGCCATACCATACCGCACACACCATCACATACATACATATACTGTTATGTCAAATGCATACATGTAACACACAAACTATAGCACATCACACATATACACAAACTATTTATGTAAACACATGTGAAAGAAATACAAGACTTAACCATGTATGTAATATACATACCATACCACACACACATACTTTCTCTTATACCAAGCACACCCAAACACAATCGGGCCACCTGCTATATTCCTGATCTTGATTCCAATCCTTTTTCCCTTTCTCATTGTATCTTTTTAAATTTAGCTGTATCTTTTTCCTTGTCAGATCTTTTTTTTTTCTTTTTCTTTTTTTAATTTTTTAATACTTATTTATTAGTTTTCGGCAGACACAACATCTTTGTTTGTATGTGGTGCTGAGGATCGAACCCGGGCCGCATGCACACCAGGCGAGCGCGATATGGCTTGAGCCACATCCCAGCCCCCCTTGTCAGATCTTGAACACATCAAACATACTCCTCCTTAGGGCCCTTGCGTTTGTAGTCCTCTCTGTCAGAACTTCTCTTTCCCTGGATATGTAAACGGAAAGCTCCATTTCCTTTAAGAAATCCCTTTTCTTATTCCTCCCCTCTGCCAATCTAGAATAGCCCTAAGAGAGCTCAGTCTCGGTGACAGCCTGCTCCTGCCTCACACTCTTCTGACCTACACTCTGAATATCAAGCATAAGATGTAAATCATTCTTAGAAATCATTTAATCTAGTCTAAATCCTCATTTTGCCGTGAGTTGGGAGTCTCAAGAGAAGTATCTTGCCCAAGGTTATAGAAATCACTCCTTTATCCATTGTGACACACAAATCATATTTAATAGGTACCTACAATATGTTAGATATTATTCTAGATACCAGGTATCAGAGGGGAACAATAAGGGCAAGAGTTTCAAATCCATGAAATTTACATTCTATTCAGGTAGAATCTGACAAAAATAAATATACAGTGCAATTTGAAAAAATGATTGATGATATAAAACAAAACAAAACAAACAAAAAGCCCAGGGAGGAAAAAAGAGGCAGAAATAAGAAAGCCAGGAATGATTGCAAAAACACTATCCCAAAGGAACATGAAGAAACAGGTTGTTGGAAATCTCCCGATATTAAAATATTGTTTATTCAAGATGGTAGCCAAGTGTCAGGCTGGCATGTGAATGCAGAAGATTTAGCAAGGGAGTCATTTGGACTTGAAAAGAAGGCAGTTTCTGAGTCCAAGCTCAAGGCAAAGATGGTGTAAAAGACCCTTTATGTTGTGATGACTCTGTTGGAGGAATAACTATAGTGAAGACAATGGCAAATATGAACCAAAATTCACTCAAAGCATTGTGCACAATGAACCATCAGAAAGCTTGGGTACTCTTGTTTATGTCAGTTACTGATGTTGGCTAGTGAAAACCTAAAATCTAGAAACATACAGTTTCTTCTGAGAAAGTAATGAGCAACCTAAAAATGAGAGCCAGGTTACTGAAAGAAAGTCAAAAGTGGTTACAAACTAGACAAGACTAAAATCAGACTCCCTACCTAAGAATGTCCCAATCTTTACTTATTCTGGAAAGATAAAAGTCCACTGGTGCCATCATTAGATGAGGCCAAGGAATAAAAGCTGAGAAAGGCAGACTAGATCTGAGAAAAAAAGAAACTGAGGGGCCCGGGTTGTAGCTCACCTAGCACGTATGAGGCACTGGGTTCCACCCTCAGCAACAACATAAAAATAATTAAATTAAATAAAAGTATTTTGTCCATCTACAACTAAAAAAAAAAAAAAAAAAAACCCTGAGAAGCACCATTTCCTGGGAAAACAACCTTTCAGGATCTCAAAACCCTCTCTATCTTCTCGTGCTGGAGGCACCAAACGGAGATGTCTGGGTATGTAGGTGTGAAAGATAAAAGAGCAGACATGTTCTGGAGTCATGCCACATGTTTAACAGCATATCCTTTCTGCCAGGTCTGGTACAATTAACCCAACTCATCGGTTTAAGAAAATGATTCTTTTAGGAATGATAATCTGGGCTCCTATGTTATGTGAATCTCCAGAATAAGGGTGGCTTTTCAGATCATCTGAGCCATTCACAGGCAATTTCAATAATTAAATAATAAATAATAATAAATAGTAACAGCACCCTCTTTAGTGAAAAGTTTGTGTGGTTATGACTAAAGTTTCAATCATTTTGAAGTGGCTTAGGCCTCTCAGATTTGAGGTAAACTTTAGAAAACAATGAGGATTTGGGGACTATATAACTGTTGTGAATTTTAAGCATTAAAACAATTCCTCTTTTGAAAGACAAAAAAACTTTCCCCAAATGTTTAGATATTAGGAGAGAAACACATTTGAAACACATAAGAATCTCTCTAGTCAAATTCTTTTAGATCTTACTTTATATACCTTAAATATTTTATTTCCCATAGTACATATGTCATTTTGGGCAAAGGATTGTTTTGGATTTGTTGATTCCAATTCTGTTCATTCTTATATTTTAAGATACACATTGAACATGACCTAACAAGAAGCTAAAATGTGCAAGTTTAATCAAAATGTGACATTGTTTAAATACAAAGGAGATAAAATGAAATTAAGGATATGTTTACACCTCTTTCATAGTAAATTCTCATATTAGCTTTTGTCAAAAGTACTTCACAACATTTCACAAGTTGGAAAACAGAGAACCCAAAAGATATTGCTGAAAATAATCTACAGAAGTCTTGTTCCTAACAATTAAAGTAATTGAAAGTTCTATATGATTAGAAAAAAGGCTTTACCATGAATTCTTTTCATGAGGAAAACAACCTATTTGATAGCTAGAAAAGTTATTATTTTCATTTTGTAAATGAAAAGACTGAGCCATAAGGCACGTGAGGGAGTCATCTGAGTTTACAAGGCAAAAAAATGAAAAAGGCACATCTGGAATCCACTAACCTTTACATATCAGCCTTTCTAGCACACACTGCCCTGGCTGGATTGGGACTTATCTTGTAGGATACACTGACAGATCCCAACTTAAAGATTTGCTCAGTGTTATTTCACAATGGTGCTTAGATGCTCAAAATGGTCCTTAAAATCTGTGATCAGCATCATTTAAAATTTGGAAGATTCAGCATTTTGAAAGATATTAAACAGCTACTTGAAAGAGTGAGCTTTTTGAGTTCTGGCATGCAAGTTTTATGCAGATTTCAAAGGCATGAATGTTTGGCTTTTTTCCCAACGATGAGCATTCAAGTGTCCCTTGGGTACATCATGCTGCCTTCTTACAATTCACTTGTCCTTTAAAGTAGGTGAAAGTTTGGCTCTTGCCACTTCCTATATCTTGTTTTTAAATAGAATCAGGCTGAAATTCCTCATACAAGAGGGCTTAAGAATTCCATCTGTTAAGACAAAGGGAAGAAAATAATTTATTTCAACCACTAAAAACTTTTGACAGATGGACACTTGATATTCTTGCTTTACAAAGAGCTCATTGAAATGAGCTGAAAAGCAAGCAAATCATAGAAAAATGAACAAGATATATGATCAGCAGTGCAAATATTGTTAGAGGACGAAAATTCAAATAGCTCATAGAGATATGAAAGATGCTTACAAAAAAGAAATGAATTACAAAATGATATATATACCCACATGTATATATATTAAATAGCAAAATATGATATATATGCATATATACCAACTTGGCAAAAAAAAAAGGCAAAATAAGACAACAACAAAAAAGTTGTGTGGGACTCAGTACTGATTAAAGAAAAAAGGTTCTTGTACCCTACTGGTAGAAGTGTAAATTTGAATGTAAATTCATTGTCTATAAAAATCATAATTGTGAATATCCTTTGAAGAACTAAGTCCATTGTATGGAATTTATTTTGTAGATATAGTCATGGAAATCCACCTAGATCTATAGTTATGGATAGCAAACATTAATTATGGCATTATTTCCCATTTTTTATTTGTGGCAATAAACTGCAAACAACCAATTCCTATCAGCAGGGAATTGGTAACATAAATAAAAGGAAATCCATAAATGGGGAATTGGGCATCAATATTTGCATTCTTTAGTAGTAATGCTGCTGGAGACTGTTACTTTAAGAGACTATGACTCTCCAACCACAGAAAGTCAGGGTTTGGCTTTTACTCCAGTAATCACAAAGCATTTGGATAGAACATGTATAGCGTTCCCTCTGGTGTCCCTTCTGACAACAGTGTCTGAAGTAGCTGAGCAGGGCTAAGAGTAGGGTCATCTGGAACTTGACTTAGATGTTCAGTCAACCACTAACATAACTTCACCATGGATGGAGCCTGCCCCTTGGCCTAAAGACTTGACAGAGACAATGCTGGATGTGATGGATTGCTTTCCTAACAACATAAAGACTGTATTTAAGCCTCGAATTATACATCCAAGAGCAAGTCATTTAATTCTTCCATAGCATTGAGACATTGATTTATTTCAGAGGATTAAGTCATATTCAAATGATAATAGGGTCTTTAGTTTGGTTAAACAGGATCAAAGCTCCAGAGTGCTTAAGTACACATAAACATAAAAATTAATTAACATAATGTTTTTATTGTGTTTTTCTCCCCTATAACTATGTTTATGCACATCCATTTAAATAAATCAAAGTTCCATCTCAACTGACTTGTTTAGATGTCCATATGCAAATTAGAGAGATGATGAAAAGGAAAGGGGCATTTTACTACTTATTAATATAAGTACTGGAAGCCAGTTATTGTTCTATTTATTTAAAAAAAAAAGTGGGAATATCACAGTGTTTCCACCATTGTTAGTTGACTTTGATGTTGATGACTTGCCTTGCAGAGTTTTTTAACTGCCCGAACATCTGCTTCCACTCCAATTGCCTCACCTTTTATGCAAATAGGAACCAAAACTTGACATCATGTCAGCCCAATCAGGCTGTTGGATCAAACTCTAAAAGACACAAGAAAGAAAACCTCTCACACCATGTGACTCCCTTCAACATCCTTCCCTCTCCCTTTTGTGCTCAGTGATATCAACAGTGAGAATTCTCTGGAGTAATCTCAGCCAGGAGATGAGGGACCACCATGTACACATCTGGGTGTTTTTACAGCTAAGCTGCAAATTTTTACACTTTCAATCTAACAAGTCTTCTGGGAAATAAGACTACTAGAACAATTATCTGCTTAAATCATGAATACATGTAGACTCTGAAAAGTGCCCAGTGTCCTGGCACTAACAAGGAATACCTTGGGGGGCATTCTCAGGATGGATTAGGGGTAGATTTCCTTAGCCCTAGAAGTGGAATGCCCAACATGTTTCCATAGTTTTATTTGCTGTGCCAGCCGGTGATGGTGGCTTGACATTATCATTGGATGGTAGATATTGGGATGGCCCAACTGCTAGAATAAGGATATGTTTCCTCAATTACAAAAATAACTCAGGCTTGTAAATACCATCATGATGTCCTCAGTGTTTATTTTTGTTTGTTTGTTTTGGTACTGGCTATTGAACCCAGGGGTGCTTTATCACTGAGCTATATTTCCAGTCCTTTTTTATTTTGAGACAGGGCCTCACTGAATTGCTGGGGCTGGCCTCAAACTTGCCATCCTCCTGCCTCAGCCTCCCGAGTCACTGGGATTACAGGTGTGCACCACCATGTCTGATATGTCTTCTGTTTCCAAAAACTGTTCTTGGCAGATGATGGAGTGTATTGAATATGGTTCCTATGATAAAAACAATTATATATTGACCTAACCTGTAAGACACAAGCAATTTCTGTGATGCAACTTAGTCTATCAGTTCATTATAAATAGCTAATTAATATGACTTGTACCCTGAAGTGGCAGTGTTCTGTGTCTGTGAACAGAGTCAAACATAAACTCCAATGACATGTTGTTTTAACTCTTGTGAATTTCTAATCTGATCACTGTTTTTGTTTTTTGGGTTTTGTTAGTTTTGTAGGGCCTGATACATGCTAGGCAAGTGCTCTACCACTGAGCTACAATCCAGCCCATGATCTGATCATTCTTATCAAAATATTGATCCTACTGAATAAGCATATATAAACAATCACAGCCAAGTAATTTCCCTGAGAACATCTAAAACATTAAAGCAATTGTAATGAAGACTATAATGTTGTGAAATACTCTTATTTGACTTTCCTGTTTACCTTTCCCCAATCTTCTTACAGAAAACTGGTTAAAATATATTTCATATTTCATTGTGTATCTTGTTAATTTTTACTATTTGATTTCTCTTTTAAAAAGTGTACGACTCTACTTTTTAAATTTTTTAAAGTTATCCAAACAAAAGTTTTTCTGCTCCTCTGGCTCAGGGGTACTCAAACTAGTTTTGAATAGTAGAATGTCATCATCAAGTGAAATTTTATTTGAAAATTCAATTAATAAAAGTGAATAACATGAAACTGCTCTGGTTGAAAATGGACTCACCTAGCTTTGAGTCCTACATACTACTGAGTCTCTCTTCTGGGCAGAGTTCAAGACTTTTTGCCAAGCAGTTTGAAAACCAAAATGTTAGCTGGTGATATGAAAATTGCTCTCCATTTGATAGGAAGCAAGTCCAGTCAGTGTACAACTATAACTATACTGTTGAAGATCACTGTAATGGTCAGGCCATGTCCATGCCTGACAGGTACACTGCCCCCTGCTGGGATTCATCAGCATCCCTTCAGACACAGGTGTCCCTTCTCCATCCTCTGTACCTTGTGGTTCGGCCACCTTAGCTCAGGTGATTGGACTTGGGGTGGGCACCTGATCTAATGAAGCTTTCTATGAGTTGTCAAGTGGTGATTCAGAAACATGGCATGGAAATTCTTCCCCAGGGGGCACTCCATTCTGGAAGGTTGACTTTCTCTGCAGGGAATTTGAACTGGAGGTGTATGGAGAAGAAAGTAGCAGGGAGACATAAAGAAAGAAAGCAGAAGCCTTGAGATAAAAAGAACTAGAATTTATCATGGCAGAAGCTGTAAAAGAAAAGGAGAGAGAAGCTGAGTCAAAACAACAGCAAAGCACTAGGAGAGAGCAGCAGTCGGCTGTTTGGGGTTCCCTGGCCAGCTCACCAGCTCACCTGCAGGGAAACTCCGAGACGGTTTCCTGCACAGCCTCTTTCCCAGGTGTCCTTATAAAAATCTGTCTCCTACGTGGTTACCTAAGCATTCTCAGTTGATTTCAATTTGGAAAAGCCTCACTAACTCCATTGCATAGTTTTCCTAATTTATCAAACATATAATTCAATCCAGCAGTTATCATGTGAAACTAGATTTGAATATCAGATTGGCATGTTTCTCAAGACCAGGAATACCAAATGCATGACATTGGAATTCCTGACATTGATAATTGAACATATTCTCTTATTCCATTTATTTATTTATTTATCTACTTATTTTTTGTGGTACCTGGGATTGAGCCCAAGGATACTCTACCATTGAGCTATATCTCCATACTTTGTTTATTATTTTATTTTGAGCAGCAGAGTCTCACTAAGTTGCCCAGGCTGGCCTTGAAGTTGTGACCCTCTTGCCTCAACCGCTGGGGTCACGGGGATTGCAGATGTGCACTACACAGCCAGCATATTCTTTTTTTACTTCAGAAACATTTTCAAACAGTTCTCTAGGCAGTTTGCCAATTCATATGGTTGACACAAGAGTTGAAATCTATTTACCATTCTACTCCAGTGAGTATTTGGGATCATCTTTCTGTTTATCAGAGTATTGAGGCAGATCTGTGGAATTCAACGTTCCACAGTGTCTTAGGCGTTGGCTGAAGTGCCTCTGGCGTTGTCTCTGAGAGAAGGAGAATCATACCCCAAATGAGGCTAAGCAATTGGAGTCCAAGTAAAGATGGCCCATCTCTATCCTTTGTGCCTTCAACACTTTTAAACAGATAAAACACTTTTGTGGGTTATACATATTTAAGCGCCTGGTAACATTTTATTCAAGGAAAGTTCTCTATAACTAAATAAAAAAGTAAGTTGAAATTACGAGCACAACCATTAGAGTTTGGGCCCTGGTGTATCATTTTGTAGATTGATCTGATTGAAACTGCCAACTGGCATATCAGTCAAAAACTTAAACTTTTCATTTCAAGATTTAAATTTATAGAACAACTTCTTTAACTTGTTTTTATGCTGCTGCTATTAATGAAGGATGCTCTCATGCATCAACAATAATACATCTTCCAGATGACAGTCACAACATCCTTCTCTCATGAAGTATTAATTAAACATTAAAAGGTATCATGATGCAAAATGGTATGTAAACTCTTTCAATAACTGAACTGTGTTAACAGAAAATCAGTAAGTATACAATGGATGAAGAACACTCGCAGCTAGTTTTTTTTTAACATTTTTTTTAGTTATAGATGGGCACAACACCTTTATTTATTTTTATGTAGTGCTGAGAATTGAACTTGTGGGCAAGCTCTCTACCACTGAGCCACAACCCCAGATCCACTCTCAGCTAATTTGACCTAATTGTCACTTACAGAACATCCAACAATAATATGTATACCTATTCTTTCAGGCACACATGGTACATTTTCCAAGACAGACAATGTTCTAAGCCATAAAATGTATCTAAATAACTTTTAAAGGTTTTAAGTCTGTAAAGTATGTTCTTTTATCACAATGAAAATAAATGAGATATCAATGACAGAAAAAAAAATCTAGAAAATTCCCAAATATTTGGAAGCTAAACTACACATTCTGATATAGTCCTTGGGTAATAGAAGAAATTAAAGGGAAATTATTAAGTATTCCAAACTGACTGTAAATGCAAACAAAACATCAAAATTTGCAGGATACCACTGATGCAACTATTAAAATAATCCTTTTCTGTTAAAGGAATAGAATTAGAACTTAAAATCTTCCAACAAAGAAAACTCCAGGCTCAAAAATTCCGTGGAAAATCTGAACAAATAGCAAAGGAAGGGAAAAAAATACCAATTTTATAAAATTCTTCAAGAGAATTATAGAGGGAATGAATACTTTTCAACTGAGCCAGGCAGATGAGCATTATCCTAATATAAAAACCAAAGACACTGTAAGAAAAGAAAATCTTGTGTACCAATTTCCTTCATAAAACCCAATGCAAAGGTGCTTAACAAAGGTTTAGCAAATTGAATCCAAAATTATAGAATAATACTTTGTAACAAGTTGGGTTTATCCCATGAGTGCAAGATTATTTAACACTAGGAAACTAATCAATGTAATTACCCATGTTAACAAATTAAAATGAAAAATGTGTGATCATCTCAATAGATGCAGAGAAAGTAAAATCCAAAATGATTCCTTATAAAAATTCACAGTAAGATAGGAATATAAGGGAACGTCATCAAGAAAAGGGTTTTTACAAAAAAAAAAAAATCCAACAATTTACGTTTACCATCATACTCAATGACGAAAGACACGCTGAATATTTTCTCTGTTAGACTGAAAACAAGGCAAGAATGTCCACTCTCACTACTTTTGTTCAACATTGAACGAGAGAGTTCAGTCAATGAAATAATAAAAGAAAAAAAAAGGTCCTTTTAAAAATAATTTTTAAAAATATTGTAAAGGAAGAAATAAAACAATTTATTTGCAGATTGGCTATGATTGTTTATATAGAAAATTCTATGAAATTTACTTTAAAATAATGAGAGCTAATAAATGAGTTTAGAAAAGTTTTGAATACTATACCAAAGTGCAAAAGTCACTTCTATGTCTACATAAGAGCAAAGAACAATCAGAAATTGAATAAAAAATGCTATTCCACTTATAATAGCATTAAATAATTAAACTCTTAAGGATAACACTGTCAAAAGCTGTGCAAGACTTTATACTAAAAACTGTAAAACACTGCTGAGAAAAGTTAAGAGTTAAATATGTGAAAAAATATACCATATATATGGGTAAGAAGATGCAATATGATTAAGATATTACTTATCTTCAAATTGATGTGTAGATTGAATACAATCTCAACATTCCAGCAAGCTTCTGTTTTTAATTTTTTTCCAACTTCTAAACTTCATATGGAAATTCAAAGGGCCTACAGTAACCAAAAAAGGAAAAGAACAAAAGTGGAGGGCTAGTACTACCTGATATTATGACATATTAAAAAGCAGTAGTTATCAAAACAGCACAGTATTTCTATCAAGATAGACAAATGGATCAATGGAAGAGAAGAGTTAAGTCCAAATAGTCCAGATCCACAGATATATATGGTCAATTGAATTTTGACAGAAGTACAAAGGCAATTCATTAGAGAAAGGATAGTTCTTTCCATAAATGGTAATGGAACAATTTGTTATCTTTGTGTAAGGAAAAAGAATAAAAGAACAAAAAAGAACAATTCCATAACTTGGAGAGTGTAACAAAATTGATCATTGATCAAATGTAAAACTGAATTAAAAATTTTAAATCACTTTTTTATTCAAGCTCCAAAGATTATACCCCTCTCCAAATTCTTGCATTCCAGATTTGAAGGACATTACTAAAGCCTATAGAAAAGCTGCTGAGTGTCTTGGGGAAAATGCTTGTTTTCTAAAGAAGGGTAGGTGCAGAGAACAGAAGTTGAAAAGAGAGAGGCTCCATCAACCTGGTCTTTCATACTATATACCTTGGTGTGTGTGTGTGTGTGTGTGTGTGTGTGTGTGTGTATATATATATATATATATATATATATATATATATATATAGAGAGAGAGAGAGAGAGAGAGAGAGAGAGAGAGAGAGAGGGGATTGCAAAATGTTTAACGATTCTCTATTATCGAGGACACAAGGAAATTATTTACTTCTAACAGGACAAAATGCAGTGTAAGCAATTATGATATTAGTCACACAAAGATAACAAGAAATACCAATTTCTGGATTAAAGAATGTGTGTGGATCCACTTGTTTCTGCCCATCTTCAGGGAAACATCACATTGGCTGCAATTACAAATGAAGAAAACTTGCTGAGGTATAAATATTTAGACAGTGGTAAATCCGCCGTGGTGTTTAATTAAAAGAAGAGACCAGAATAAATCATTGGTTGCATATATTCCACTGATAGAATTCTTATTAGGCCAAGTGATGAATGCCTAATTTAAAATTATAACAATAATAAGTATTTAGCATGATTATTATATACTAAATGCCTTTATAACTTCACAAGAATTGAACTATAATTATACCCATTTTACAGATGAAGAAAGGGAAGTTTGGAGTATCTTTTGACACAGTCAGGACAGAAGCCAGAGTCTATGATGTTCTTACCCATTTGTTTACTGCCTCAGTCAGCCAGAGCTTTCTAAGGCATGTTAAATAACTTATGTCAAGATCTAAAAAACTCGGACTGGATAATGAATCAGTTTATAATTTTATTAAAAATGCATTAGAACATGTTAAATTTGTGTTCTTGTTCCTACACATTGAAGAAAAATTGCAAGGGAAAAAATTTTTAATTCTCCAATATTTTTAATTAATCCAAAAACTCAATTTACATCAGGATGCATTTTGCTTTTAATTTTTACATGAACTCAAGTAGTTTGGTTTCTAAAGAGTCAGTATTTTTAGGGCAGGTTCTACCCTAGCGGTATCAACTAATGATTCATAACTTCGCAGTCATGAGAGGCACCTTGCAAATCCATGGGATAAGCACCTGCCTCTTACCAAAATCTCACCTATCAACCACCCCCAACATATCATCATGATAATTTCCTTCCCAGTGTTTAAAAAATAAGATTTTTCTTCCTTACTGTTATTATTATTATTATTTTTATCATTGGTGCTGGTGATTGAACCAAGGACCACTGAGCCTCACTCCCAACCCATCTATATATTTTTTAATAATTTTATTGAGACAGAATTTTCATAGTGTACAATTTATCTTTTTGAAATGTACAATTTGATGGTGTTTAGTATATTCACAGATATGTGAAACTCACAATTTTAGAACATTTTCATAACCTCAAAAAGAAACCCCAGGCTCTTTAGCTATGCTCCCAAATCCACCCCTGGAAACCACGAATCTACCTTTTGTCTTTATAGACTTGTCTGTTATGGGCATTTCATACAAAGAGAATCTTAAAATACATGGCCTTTGTGATTAGCTTCTTCCACTTAGCATTATGTTTTTAAGCTTCATCCATGTTGTAGCATCTGTCAGTAATTCATTTTTTTATGACTGCAAAATATTCCACTGTATGAATCAATCTGTCCATCATTTGATGGACATTTGCATTGCATTATTAATAATTAATAATACTGCTAATAAACATTCACATACAATTTTGGAGGTATATAATTAGGAGTAGAATTGCTGGGTCATGAGGCTACTCCTTATTTAGCTGAAGAACTGTCAAATTGATTTCCAAAGTGGCTGCATCATTTTAAATTCCCACTAACTTTACATGTCCTTGACAACATTTATTATTTGCATTTTTAATTTTAGCTATCTTAAGTGTCATGAAGTAGTATCTTACTATGGTTTTGATTTGCATTTTTCTTATGATTAATAATGTTAAACACATTCTCATGTGCTTATTGCTATTGTATAACTTGCTTGGAGAAATGTCTATTCAGATCTTTTTTCCTATTTTTTATATTGGGCTATATATTTTTTTATTATTGAGTTGTAAGAGTTCACATGTACTCTGGACATAAGTCTCTGTGACAGTCAGCTTTCCATTGCTGTAACAGAATACCTGAGGAGGAAAAAAAACTTAAAAGGAGGAAAGATTAACTTTGACTCATGGCTTCAGAGGTATCAGTTGGTAGGTTTTAGCTTCATTGTTCTGGGAGCTTGTGATGAGGAGAACATCATGGTGACAGAGAAAACTGTTCACTTCAAGATGGCCAGGAAGCAAAGAAGGAGAGGGAGGGGCCAAAGTCCCAATATACCCTTCAAGGTCATGACCCCCAATGACCTAACTTCCTCCTACCAGGTCCTATCTCCTAAAGATTTCACTACCTTCTAATAGCACCATCAACTACTGACCAAATGTTCAACACATAAGCCTCTGAAGAACATTTACTATACCAACCTTAATAGTTTCCTACCAGATATATGATTTTTCAAGTATTTCCTCCTATTCTATGGTAGGTCTTTTCAGTTTCTTGATAGCATCCTTTGAAGCACAAAAATTTTTAGTTTGATGAAGTCTAATTTATCTAATTTTTTTGGCTTGTATTATACCAATAGTAAACTATTATAAAGTTGTGTGTTATTTACTATTTAGGATAAAATGTAGATGATAAATATAAGACTCATTTCCTAATCTGATGTTACATTTTGAATATCAAAATCTCAAAGTAAAATAAATTATACAAGTTTTGAACTGGAAGAAATATTAAATATAGGCCAATCTATTTTTATTATACAGATTAAAAATCAAACCTTCACTCTTTTCATGATAAAGATGTCACCTTTGCCAAACTGTGACCTAAAAACCATTTGTTCCATTAGACTTATTTGCAGAGTAGAAATAATTCAAGTGTTTTGACAGCCTGCATGGCTCTCTGAAGGAAACTGGTAATTATCAGTGTGGATAGAGCTTATCAACCTCTCTTTTGTAATCAAGACTCATCATGCTGTGGGTGTGTCTGCAACTATTCAGATTATAAAATTTTGTATTTGTTTTCTGGAAACGTGGCTTCATGTAGACCCAACAGAATATCTTAATAGTGAAGGTCATTTTAAAGTAGAAACATTTATGACAATACTATCTTATTTTGCGACAAAACATTAAAAAAAAATGTACTAATAGGAATCATGGTGCAAGCCAGGCACAGTGGAACACGCCTGTAGTCCCAGCAGCTCAGGAGGCGGAGGCAGGAGAATCACAAGTTCAAGGCCAACCTCAGCAAAAGTGAGGCACTTAAGCAACTCAGTGAGACCCTGTCTCTAAATAAATACAAAATAGGGCTGGGGTTGTGGCTCAGTGGTCAAGTGCCCCTGAGTTCAAATCCTGGTACCCCAAAAAGAAGAAAAGAAATCATGGAAAATCTATTTGGAAATATTTTCTGGTTCTGTATTCCATGTATATCTAAAGTTTTCATCGTTCTTATTAAATGGGTTTGTGTTCTGTGTTGCAGTAAGATGATCATGGTGGAGAGCTGGGTGCAGGCATCAGCTAACTCTTCAAGGCTCACTTGAGGCCTGTACCTTGGTGGTGGTCTCCATATGGAGGCCTCCATCCCTGTTCCAGCTGGAGGGATTGGTGCCAGCAACCTTAAGCCTTCTGGGATGGGAACATGTGCTTTCTAAAGAAAGCTCTATAGGTTTAGGGAGAGCAGGAGTAAAATCTCAAACTTAGATTTTTTTGTTTTTCCTTTCCCAATGGGAGCCACAGGAGGGAGAAAGACTTATGCAATCATACAAAGGGCTTCACTAGTGATTCTCAAAACCATATTCTTTTAAAAGAATCACATTTTGGGCTATCCGTTGGGCCTCTCTATATATTGTTCTATACACATGTCCTTCACATTTTTAGTACAAATTTCTAGGCAATTCAAATCTGGTAAAAACTGGTTGTCAGAAGCATTTTTGGGGTGGTGGGGTCAGGGTAGGACATGGGAATGGAATATGAAGTTGAAAGTGTCATCAATATGGAATAGTGCGGTGTAAGCACAAAGCCGGGCAGTCAGAGCTATCCAACATGTGTTCAAGAAAGGTAGGGGAGGCAGCCAGCACCTTGTCAGGGGTTCTTCTTCCTGCTCAGGAGGGTATAAGCCACCTAAGAAATTAAAGTCTAGAATAATTAGTAAAGAACAAAAGCCAAAGTCAGAAAGATAGTTTCAAAAAGGTGGAGCCCTGATAGGTCTAGTTCACACAGGAGCTGGAGTTAGACAATGGCTTCTGTGGTTTATTTAAGGGGGTACATCAAAGGCAGGGGTAAGGTTTCAGGGGTGGAGTCTTGCTTCATGATGTCTTGCAGTCAGCAGGTCAGTCGGCATCTTGGCAGGTCACACCCATCTCAGAGGTCCTGTGTGGCTACATCAGGTCACCCCATCTCCAGTGCTGTGTGAGACCTTTGGCAGAGCTGAGGGGGAAGTTCACCTGCATCAGGCAGTCTATCCCTGTGGGGGTGCCACAGAAAGTTCCCAATGCCAGACCTACCCACTCACTGGCTGCAATGCCAATATAGTAGTCCACATACAGCCCATGGATGGCTCTGGACATTTTCATTCCTTCTTTGTCGTTTCTAAATCC
This sequence comes from Marmota flaviventris, assembly GCF_047511675.1. Lineage (NCBI taxonomy): Eukaryota > Metazoa > Chordata > Mammalia > Rodentia > Sciuridae > Marmota > Marmota flaviventris. The sequence continues at coordinate 69,176,316 of NC_092500.1, forward strand.
AGAGATTTACCCATCTTCTGAATTCCCACTGGCTTCTATTTTGTATTCTGTCTTGACTTGTACTATGGTAATTGAGTGATTCTTCTCCCCTACTCCTTCAGGACAAGGATCCTCTCTGGTGACTCTGGGCACCAGAATGAATGAAGAAGATATCTCCAAATAATTGGGAGGGGGTTGTGTAAACTTTTAAAGACATCTATGTCTTGTAGTCAGCAGGTCAATTGGCATCTTGGCAGGTCACACCCATCTCAGAGGTCCTGTGTGGCTATAGCAGGTCACCTCATCTTGTTAGGGGTTCTTCTTCCTGCTCAGGAGGGTGTAAGCCACCTAAGAAATTAAAGTCTAGAATAATTAGTAAAGAACAAAAGCCGAAGTCAGTTCTATTGGCCCATTTTATATAACAGACTACCTCCCAAGAGTGGAGGATATCAGCTAATGGAATTGCATGTGCTTTTGCGCCCAGCAGGGTGACAGTACATAAAAGGGGGCAGGTCAATGACTGTCACTTCCATGACCAGGATGCTGTTACTGCTCCCTGCAGCTTGACGCTCTTTTCTAGAAAAATAAACTTTAGTCTACTTGCTAAAGGGAGGAGGGGCTTGAATTATCCCAGTGCACCCTGGAGCCCAAAGGAGAAATGGGAAGTTTTTTAAAGTGATAAGAAGAAGGCAGATATTATGGGTATGACAAACATTTGCAAGTGATGTGACTTTGTTAAAAGGTTACAACATCGGAAATCATAAAAGTAAAATAACGCACCTTGGAAGTTGTGTCCTTATGAAAAACAAACTCTCAAATTTCTCTTTATTAAGGTCCAACACATCAACCGTATCCAAATCACAAGCAAACCTCTAGCTAAAATCACTGTTTTGTGAAACAAAAACAATCAGGGAAAATCAGTGGAAATGGTTGCTTCATTTCCCACACTAACACCATAGGATATGGAGATATATATTTTCCTCCAAAATAAAAACGTAATGAAGCATGGAGAAATTTGCCTTAAGGCTCTTATTGAAATGGCATTTAGTTAAAATAAAAATTTCTCTAGTACAGATTTTAGACTTTAAACAATCGAGACTCTGGATTTGAAAGGCATTAGGAAATAAAGCTACTTTTCAGTGGACTGGGAGGCATCCCCCGAAGCAAGCTTGGCAGATGCATCCCTTGAATAATAGAGAGTGTGTATCAAATAATTCCAGGTTTTATGCTGTGCTTGGTGCCGCGTTGGCCATATAACAAGTGTTAAATAAAATAAGAGCAACATGTAACACGTAGAGCCTGATTCCTGCATTCTGACTGCTAAACCCACATACCAGATGGAAATGCACGCTAATCTAATGCAGAGGGTGTGTGAACCAGGCCGGAGGCAGTTCCAAGTCAGGCCAGCTGTCTTCCCCCCTGGCCCCTTGGTGGGAGAGCTGCAGGACTTCCCAGAACAGTTCTAAGGGCAGATCTGGAGCTTTTTGAGAGCTCACAGTGCTCATAGAAGGGTCCAGACAATCCACGAATGATGCTCATTTCCTACAACTCTGAGTGCAAAGTGACATCTAATCAGTTCCCTTTACCACCAGAAACCACTTTCTAATAAGCTTTATAACAAACAGGGATACCGCAGCTAGAACAAGTACAGTTGGTTGCTTATGAGACACTTCAAAATACTAGTTCTTAAAAAAACCATCTACCTTGAAGACAGAAGTAAGTCAATCACAAAAGGACAAGTATTGGATGATTCCATTATATGAGGTAGCCAGAGGAGTCAAAAGAGACAGAGTGGAATGGTAGTTGCCAGGTCCTAAAGGGAAAGGGAATGGGGAGTTATTGTTTAGTGTGTATATGGCGTTACAGTTGTGCAAGATGGAAAGAGTCTGTGGATGGTTGGTGATGACGGTAGCACAACAGCGTGAGTGGATTTAAGGTCCCTGAGTTAAACACTTAAAAATGGTTCAGATGGTAAATTCTGTGTTATTTGTATTCGGTCACAATCTTATTTAAAGTATAGAAATAAATAATGTAAAAATCTGACAAGCATTTATTTCTTCTGAGGGTCAATGAAAATCATGGAGATATTCCTCCTGTCACGAAGCCTTTTGAAGGCTGTCTTCCACAACCCTCTTGCCTGGTGGTTTTGGTTCCCCTGGAAAGCAAGTGAACTACTCAGGCAGAGTGAGGTTGGCCTCATCTTTGTGTCCTTGTAGCTTTGCACAGGCCCTTGAAACATGAAGTTCACAGCATCCCTGGGCTTCTTTTATCAAGACAACCCAAATGTTAAATGGACTCTTCACTTCTACCAAAAATCAATTAAAAAAAAAACACACAGTTTAAAAACCACACTTCTAAAGCAGTTGAATTCTGTGGGAGGGGAAACGTATTTCTTTTTGAAATCTGAAGTTACATAAATCAAACTTCAAAGAACACCAGTACATTCTTTAATGCCACCTATGGTTTTTGAACCGAAAAGCTCAAACGTTTGGTGCTGTGACCTCGTGGCTCTCTGCATTTGTGGCCTGAGAAATCAAACTTCACGTTGGACCAACCTCTGTATGTGTCTGTTATTGACTCAGCAGAGAAGAGACTGATCAATAACCACCTAAAGGAAAATGCCAGTTTGATCCAAAAACGAAACTCATGTTTTCATGATCAAAGCAGATTTTTAGGGAGCCTCAGACCCTTTCAGTGATGATGTTGCTGAAGGGCGACACACATTTATCACTTGAAGTTCATATCATGTGTTTAAGAACAATAACGTTCAGTATCTTTGTGGGTTTTTGACTCTTCAATAATAGAAGTCCTATGTTAAGCAGAAATATCATACTCTGTTAAACTTGAGCCAGGTCCTATGCTGGACCTGTTGTTCTTGTCAACCACAAACTGCCATCAAACACTTCCTGGGTGAAATATGTTTACAGTTCATAACTAGTTGACTGCATAGCTACTGAGTAAAAAATTGTCCACTGAAGCGGGTCTTACTGTAATTCCATTGTTCTTTCATCTTTATTGGCAATGTCTACAAAGCTCACTTGATATCTCTACACACAATGTTTTTCATTTTTAACCTCAGAATGGTTGCTGGGTATCCTCTGGGTTAGCATTTATATGTCTTATTGTCCATTCATTTACCTTTTTCTGCTCATCTACTTTTCAACAACAACAACAAAAGCCCATTATAATGTTTCATCTAGAGATAAGAATACCAGAGAAGAAGAAGGAAAATTCTTGAATGATTTTGACTATCAGCAAGCATTCTCCTGGTCAACCTTTTAGGCCGGTTCTAAACTCCATTGCACTGTGTGGGAAAACAGAATCTCCGTTTTAACAGGTTAAAAATTACTGAAGAGTATGATAAATTGTCCAAACTTAACATATTTTAGAATCTTAGAGATGTTCTTTAGAGAGAATATCAGAGATCATCATGTTCAGTGACGCCCATTCTTGGCTGCACATGAAAACCAGCTAAGGCATTTAAAAAAAATACTACAATCTGATTTAACTGGTCTATAGTGTCATCTTTAAAATTTTTTAAAGAAAAAAAATTTTAAATGTTTTTTTCAACTAATTGTAATGTGTATCCAGGGTCAAGAAACTCTGATATGGATCAATGCCTTCCCCCCACATACAGAGAAAGAAAAGCTAAATTATTTGCTACAAGAGGCATGAAGATTGCTAGGAGAGAAGTAGGGATTTTAAAACTTTAAATCCAGTTTGTGAAACGTCTTGAAACTTCCTTCTTTTGTACTCAGTCTCCAAAGCATTCCTTAGTGCAAAAACAGAAGTAAACTATCAACTGGGTGATTTTCACTGGACCTAGAATGATTTTGAATTGAGTTGGAAGACAAAGTGAAAAGTTTATTTTAGTTTTCATTTCCAGATCTGAACATGATGAATCCGCAAGATAAAAGAGTTCTACCTCTTGTCAGGAATCTGCCAAAGGAAGATTAACAAGGTCTGTGTGTGCATGGTCATATTATACACTTCTAAAATTAAATGGACTAATCAGAGGCATGAAGTTTCAAGTACAGAAGTAAACAAAATAAAGCAATTGGAGTGGCCACAGTGAATCCTGGGCTTGGACTGATCCCAAAGATGATTCCACTCTGTTGTTAAGTGTCAAATAATGGAGATGTAAGAGAAGATGCCAGTGGCCAATAAATATGCAAAAAGACGCTCAGTCTCACCAGGGGTCAGGAAAATGGGAATGAATCTACGACAATTTGATTTATCTGATCAGCAAGAAGTAAAAAGTTGATTATCCAGGTTGGACAAAGATGTGAGGAATGCTCAGTGGGAATTGTGTCAGCTTCCAGACAGAAATCTGGACATCAGGAATGTGTAGGGTACAAAAGATTGCAGGAGGGGAAGTCACAGGGAAGACCTGCTGGTCTTCACCATCCCTGTTACTTTCCTTTAAGGTTGTTGAATCTGCATGTTTAGGTCTGTACATGGGCAGTTTTGGATCTGGTCCCTGAGAAGCTCAGCAGCATTGGGCTACTCTCGCTGCCTTTTGTCCCCTGTCCTATCCTCAGTCCCCACCTCAGCAGCAGATCTCAGTGTTCTCGAACTAAGAAAAGCCAGGCTCATCCATCCATCCACTCCATCTTGAATTCCTCATGGCCAGGGCAGTCAGTGAGTCCTTTACTCCATCACAACCTTCCACCGCTGGGCTGCCGGACATGTCTCTCGACCATTTACTGGGTGCTTGCTGGGGTCAGAATAGCTTTTCATTTTCTCAAATAGTCATTTTGCCCTCAATCGACCCCAGAAAGTAATTATTATCTCTAACTCTATTTTACAGATGAGGAAACAGAGTTTCAGAAAGATTAAGTGGTTTTCCTGAAGACACTCAGCTGGCAATTGGCAGTAACAGTCCTGATTTGCCTGCATTGGGAGTCGCATTTCTTTGTGAGAGAAGTTTTGGGAGTGAAAACATACTTTCCCACCAATTTTCTCTTCCAGGGAACATTGGATCTGAACAGATCCTGCAGAACAGGCTCCCGTGTGGGAGGCGAACCCATGACTCCTGTGTCGGAAAGGAGCCTGTATCCTGAGGCTCCTTTCATTCCTGAGGCATCTCGGCCTTCCCTGCCAGGGTCACTGCCAGCAGTCTGCACGCTGGTCCTTGTGCCATCTCAGCTGCAGATTCAGTTGAGGAAGGGGTTTCTGCTGCCAGTTCCACTACCTTCTGTGATCTGGTCTCTCTGCCCAGGCTGGTGTCAAACACTCTGCCCTGGCCCTCCCTAGTGCTCTAACTTTAACCCAGGGTACCTTTTGCTTCTTCTGGGAAGATAGGCAAAACATGAACAGTTCACCTTAATTTACCTTCTTGTATTCAAGACCATTTTCTTGGCTTCCCAAGTGGGTCTATGGGATAGAAGCAGCACATACTCTGCCTTGAGAGGAAGAAACTCTATTCTCCCCTTCTCCATGGCCCAGAGAGGGAACTAACAGAGAGCAGCCCTAAGGTCAGTCCCAGGAATTGTCCCTCCCTACAGGGAGCTATAAGGTTGTTAATTAATGTGTCCTGAGCTGCTCCATCCTGCCCTTCCCCCTTCAGCCCACCTGTTTCCCACCTTTTTGGCCATCCCATCTAGCATTCCTGGGCCTAGTCACGTACACAGAAAGGAGAAAGATAGGGGAAGAGGACAGGAGAACAAAGGAAGCCGAGGACACATAAACAGGGCAGAACACCTCATTTTTGGGATACCAGGATACCAGCTATGGACCCCTTCTCCCTCCTGGGAGAAGTCTGTGTTATCCCTGCTTTATATGCTTGCCTTGGCATGTTTCTCTAATGTTCAAACTTCAACATTGAGTCTAAGACACTTACCACCTATTACTGTATTTCTATTTGACCCAATTTCAAAATGAAATGTCATCAAGCCAGAGACATCCAGATAGGTCTCTTAAATGCCCTGTTAATGGAACAGCATCCTAATGACAATCCCCCTGCTTCAGTATGTTATGGGTTATGTTAAAAATTACAGACTTTCAGATGCACAAGCTCTTGCTTTATGAACACTTTGTCTGAGCCTCTGTCAAATGAGTTCTGTAGCTTTCCTGATCAAGGTTTCCTGTGTCGGAGTGTGGGCACATCACTAACATGGTGGGAAAACAGTCTACAGTGACCTAGGGTGTGTGTTGGGGTGTACCTTCTCCAGCGAAAGTTCTTAGCATACAGGTCTGCGGGGGAAGGTGCCTTAGAGAGAAGGCTACAGCCTGGAGACAAGGGAGCAGGCCCACTAAGAATGTTTGGGTCCTCTTCCTACTCCTCCCCCTAACCTACCCTCCATTATTTGTATGAAAGGCAGAGACAGAAAAAAGGTTTGGAGGAAAAAGAAACCTGCTCTGATTGGATAGACTTTTTTGTTTGTTTTAAACTTTTGCTCGTGATAGGTGAGGAACTAAGCAGAGAAACAGGAATTGAGGTCAATGGGTGCCCTGTCGGGGAGGGGACCCCCTCCAAGATGGAGGAGGGGTTCTGATTTAGAGGAGGGTACCCAGAGACCCTGTGGACTCTGGCAGGTGGCTCTACATCTATCCATGCGGGATCAGAGATGGTGTTTGCTGATGCTTCTCAGGAATTCAACTTACCCTGAACATCTAAGAGGTAAGAGGAAGCCAGGGGCTGCCTAGAGGTCTGTACTTTCCTTCCCACTATGCAACTCACACCCTGGATAGAGTTATCTTCATCACAAAGATTACCTCACACTTAATGATTTAATGCTACAAACAGGAAAAAATAATGCAGTAAGGAGCAATGAGATAAATGCGTCTAACAAAACAATTTTGACTTTAAAAGGAGGAAAATGCAAACCACCGAAGACTTCTATTCAGCCATGAAATGATCTCTCTGGACTTTTGTGGCCTAGCAGAAAGAGCACTAGACTGAGAGTCCAAACACTTACCTTCTGGCAATAGATCCAATATTTATGGGCTGGTGACTCAGGGGGTTTCTTCACTGTTTTGTCTTGGTCATTCCTCTATAAAATGATAAAAGAATATTTAAGTTCTCCAGGTTTAATTTTCTGATATAATTTTTTTCAATTACAAATTCATACAACTTGTTAACTACATCATTATAATATTTTTCTCCCCTTAGGGACGATCTAGAAAGGATTTCTCTGTACTGATGGGGACTGAAGTAGCTGTGAGACTGTGTTTGTCACATTGAGCATCAATTCCTGTGTATGTTCTTTTGAAAGACTTCAGTGCTTTCAGTCACTCTTCAATCATTCACACTCTGTTCATTCTCCCCCAGTGATTTTTATTCTTCTATGAGCAGTGTCAAAGCTACTTCTTACTAGAACCTTTTTTAAAATGGCAAAATATGTTCCCCACCAAAAAAATCCAGCTAGGAATGACTATTTGGGGTCAAGCAATGACAGAATAAATTTTAAGACTCAGGAATGAGCAATAGTTTCCACCCCCTTTGCAATAATCATAGAGCTGCTCTAATTCATTGTGTTTTCCTTCTCATTCTCAGGTTCCCTTTATCTCAGGCCCTTGACCCCGAACTAATCTTCCTCTCATCAAGCCTCTCCCTACCAATTCTGCCTGCACGGTACTACGCTCTCCCTCTAGAATCCTTGTCCATCCTCTGTCATCTGTATTAATGGCAGGATAAAGTCCAAGAGCTTCATCCAGCCTTCCCACCCTCATCAACAGCCTTGGCCAATGTCACTCCCATAGGTAGCCTGTCTCAGTCTCACAGGTTTCCTATTCTAAGAACACCCCAGACCCTTCCCATTCTGCTCTTGAACTTACTGACTTGAAATATCTCCTGTTTAACAGCCAACCAAGTCTTAGTCTTCCTTCCAAACTCAGCTAAGACCCACTTTCCTCTATAGAGCTTTCTCTGAACTCCATCTTGCAGGTAGGCATCCCTACTATGTGCAGTTCCCTGACTGACTTGGCAAAAGAAATGACCAAGATAGACTCAGAGGCATTTCTTGATGGGGCCAGGACTTCCTCAATCTACTTTTGGCTGGCATGTGAGAGGTCCTGGGGGACCTCCTGAAATGGAGAAGCAGTGGGAGGGCTGAGGCAATGGGACCTGGCTTCTATGGCAGGAATTTGGATTGCACCAGTGGAAGCTGCTGTGGATGGCTTCCCCTTCCTTCTGGATCCCATCTACTGTCTTTCTTCTGCCTACAGGCCTCCACCCTCAAAAATACAAAATACCTTGTTAGAGTAACTAGCAAAAGTTTGGTAGAAATTTTCCAGTGCTTTGATTGAAGTTAATGGTCATTGGTTTTTTTTTTTTTTTTTTTTTTTTTTTGTGGTGCTGAGGATTAGAACCCAGGGCCTTATACATGCAAGGCTAACACTCTACCAACTGAACTATATCCCCAGCCCTAATCTGGTAGAAGTTAAATTCCTTATCACCCTAGAGACATGGCTACCTCTCTTCTTTCTCCAGAAACTAACAAAATTTACCCTTGATCCTTGTCCCAGTGAACATCCAAACACTCTGCAAGTGGGTATTGGACTAAGGCCTAAAACCTACAAGCACTCAGAAGATGACTGCCCACATGATGATGAGAACAGCACACGTAGCTAACATTCACTGATCTCCTACTATGTGGCAGCCACCATCGTAAGCACGTTCATTCACTCTTTTAATTCCCATTATCACTCCCATTATATAATGGAGAAAATCTGTAGTGTCAAAGGTGAGCTTCTTCCCCTCAAGTCCCACAGCTAGCAAGGGTCACAGCCCTGCCTCATAACTGCTGTTTTCATTTTGCTTCAATTTAGGGGAAAAGCTTTAGTGGAGGCAGTTAGAAACTTGCATGTTTGGGGGAGATAGGGTCTTCAACACTTTCCTGACTTTTTCTCTGAGAGCATCCTCTGGGACCTGAGGGCCTCTCACTACCTGAACTATGAAAATGGCACATGTTTAATTATTCATTTCCCATCGCCCTTAATGAGGGGATTAACTGCTGAGTGAAACAAAAGGGAAATAGTCTGACCTTCAGGCTGACAGGAAGTGATAATTAACTAAAACCTCAAGTCAGTTTAAATGGACAAATGAAAGGGTTTTACCGGTCTTGATGCAAATGAGTCATGGGGTCACTAATTGAAGTCACATAATGGAGCCATGACCAGGAGAAAATAAACATGGGCTAAAAATATGTTTTCTTAATGATGGGCACAGCACCCTGTGGGGGTGGGAGTCCATTTGATCTCAGATTCAGAAGAGCATCCTGAAGGTGGAGGCTACTATGAGGTGTGTTCATCACAGCTTCTAGACCAGCTGGTTGGTTTTTCATTACTCGGTTGATTGGTTTGACCAAAAGTTACTGTGGGAATGATTCATGGAACCGTTTTGCTGCTTGGCATGTAAACACAGCCTTCTAATCTAGACCTTTCGCTATGAAAATGGTCATAAATAGCTGCGAATTACTACTGTTGTGCAACTCCTGAGTTCATCGCGCTTCTGGCAGAGCAGATGGGAGCTGTGTTCCAGGCTTTGCTGCAGCGCCCATCTTTCCCGTAGCATTTAACAAGCTAGGTGCTACCCAGATGACAAGACGGCACCCTGGTCCCACTCTCTCCCGGGACAACACACTTTTCAAGAAGGCCATCAAATGCTGCAAGTCTCTACACACAGATACTGCATAACCTATAAATATATATCTGCTCAAAATATGGCAAAATGAGTCACTATTAATAACTCAGAGAGTCATGGGGATTCGGGCAGCCCAATTCTGCTGCCAAAAGTTCAGAATGTTTGCTCAGGGCTTTGATTTTTTTTTTTTTTTTCCAACTCTGTTCTTGGTTTGCTTCAGTACATTTCCTATTTAGATACTTCACCAAGTATGTCAGACTTTATCTGTGACCTTACTAGGACATACCAGAGCATACAGAAGGGGAAAGCCTGTAAAGCTATTGGGGTTTTAAAAATCATGTTGGGCCAACAAACATTTTCCATTTCTCTTTCCCATAGCAACCATCGTCCATGCCATATATGCAGAATTGCTGGAGGAGAAAGTGAGGAAATCCTCTAACATATTAATATGGATAATAACCTTCTATTATTAACTATTTCTAGAACATTTAGGATTTCTGAACAGAATACTTCTACACGTCATAGCTAAGCCTTGTGGCAACCCTGCAAAGTACATGTTACGCTCCTGTCACAAACCAAGGCTCAGCAGTTAGTTAGGTAATGGGCCTGACGCACAAAAGACTTTCAGGACTGAAAAGCAAACCCAAAATTCTTCAGCTTGAGCCACATGAAACTGACAGTAATCCATTATTTCTGACCCCAAAATGGCATCATCCTGGTTCAGCCTAATGCTGTAAAGCACCGACCCTGCAAGGACACCCAGACTCTCCTCCTGATGTCATGAAGCCTCTTTACAAACTGGCAACACCTTGATTGGAAGATTGTGTGACATAATCTGGGGTGGGGGTGGTGAGGGAATGGCTATGTAATCTATTATCCTTACACCCATTATTGTTATTATTATAGAAAAAGACATGATGTGAAACTGAACTAAAAAATGGCAAATCATGCCAGAAATCCTTTAGTATACATACATTTTTGATACATCCTATCAAATGCTCACATGTAAGCATACTCACCAGATTTTCCCAAGCACTGAAATGATTTTGAGTACTGAAAAGCTAATGATGCTGAAATGTTATTTTGATACACCATGAATTTTTTCTTTAATATTTTTAAAATTATAGATGGACACGATAGCTTTATTTTATTTTTATGTGGTGCTCCTTGACATCAAACCCAGTGTCTCACAGGTGCTAGGCAAGTGCTCTATCACTGAGCCACAACCCCAACCCCACACCATGTGTTTTAACAAGCAGGTAGCCTATGAATCTGCAACAGGGATGTATTCAAAGGATAACTTGAATTTACTTTCTTGATCACTGGGCTTTAGAGAGAAGTTACTATCTATGACAAATTATATCTCCAAGTTCTTCTCTTAGAAATAATACATAGTAAATTCAAATTTTGCCTTTAATTCATAGTTTTCTCCATCGATTTAGTTAAAATAGGAAAGATTCAATGGGCTAATGATGATTATGCATTGAAAATATAATGGCTACTGAATAGTGGATTGTTAAATGCATAACACTTAGGAAGATTTTGTTAAAAGTTTTGGGTCCGATGATGAACAATGAGAAACGGGTCAATAAATGAGTCTTAGAATGAGATATCAGGCACTCATTTTATTGAAGGGGATGATGAAGCACAAAAAAACCTAATGAGTGGCAGCCATTCACCTCATGGTGAGCCAAACACTGTCAGTGACTAGAGTTCAGCTCCTGTGACTTTTGGACAAGCGTTCCTTCCCATACCCTGACCCCCACCCCAAATCACAGTTTGGCTCCAAGTAATATTTTGTTCCTTACTGTTAATACTTCTTTTTCTTGAAAGTATCTGGTATAAATAATAAAAGATGAGCCCTAAAAATAACATATCATAATGAACATAACATATCATAATGATCTTAGATGACTCTAATTTGGGACAGAGTAAGCTTCTTCATATTCAAACAAAACAAACCTTACCTAAACAAGTGAAGACATAGGTGTGTCATCAGAATCCATAGTCATTGATCTTTCTCCAGTCGAGAAAAGACCTTTCCATCCTACCTTTCCAGAAAATACTTGCCTCCCATATAAAAGGTACTAGATCTGATATATTGGAAGATTGTGCCTGATTTAAATTTCCAAACCAACATTTTAAATAGGAATATGATTAAACACAGGTTCAGGATAGCTTTACTTCACTACTTGTGAACTAAACCAAATAAATGAAAGGAAGAAGTGCTTGAAATAGAAGGATTCCTAATACCTTTTCTAGTACAATGATAAATGCACCGAAGAGAAATGAAAACAAGGAATTGATTGACAGAAGGATGAATGATTCAGCTTGGTTCTACCTTCACAGTGACTCATTCTGCAAAATTGGAATGTTTAGCAAATAAATCATACTATTGTACCAGAAAAGACAAGAACATAAGATGGTAGAGAACCGAGCATGCCAAAACATCATTTTCTTTTATTTCTGTGTATGACTTTTCAGTGTTCTGAATATTACTCTTGTCTTTGATGATACAGAAAAGGGAAAGAAGATGTTAATGATAGTGTGTCAGAAAAAGCATTCCTTTATGAATGAAAATCATTTTTCTAAAACAGTATTTATGAATAGTCCTAAGTTCCTTTTCTTTCCTCATTAGCCTTAGATTGAGTCTGTGAGAATGGCCTCTTCCCAGTGAATAGTTAGACACTGTATCACATGGGCCTTTGGCACTCTGGGCTCCCACATCCAGTCCTGCCCTGGTGGCCCTGGGCTGTGTGCCTGCTGGGTCTCCATAGCAAAGGCAGCTTTGTGATTGGCATGGGATGAATCCTGCACCCTGGTTTGGGAGTGCACAGATGGAATAGGAGGGTGTGCTGGCGCAGAAAGATAGTGACTCCCTTAACCACCACTTTATAGAGGTGACTGGGCCAACTCTAATCCGGTTCCCTCCCCACTGGGCTAAGTAAAAGCTAATAATGATTTCTTATCTTCCTCATGGGCTTCAAACAATTCTAGCAGAGCTCATGTAAGTTCAAAGGTGGATGAAGTCCAAAAGGAATGGTAAAAAGGGAAAGAAGGGTTTCTACACATCAGGCCTAAAGTTCTCGGAATATTCAGATCAGATTATACGTAGGATATGTATCCATCCAAAAGAACATCATAACTCTTAGACACTGAATGGAGGTGCCCAGCATATGACATGGAGATATCACCCTTCTTTTCAAAATCATTTATGTTTTGATAGAAGAGGTGGTGCAGTAGGTGGTGTGTGGGACATGGGGGGAAGGTTTAAGTGTGATAGTAAGCAGCCCTTTCAGGCAGTGTGTGTTGTCGGCTACTGTGACAACTGGAGGTGCTCGGTACTCCTCCTACAATACATCCCAGCTGATGCCAAAGCATGGCATCGTGAATTCTTGTTATTCCTTAGTGCCTTGTGAGGCCTTCTCGCCATTATGCTTTTCCAAGATTCTACCCGAAGACTTGGCAGACTAAGTATTTGATAATGAGTGTTTTTCAGAGCCTTTCTTTCCTAACAGCAGATAGAAGGGTTGAACCAAAGCACCGGGTGCCCAAGGAGGGGGAGAAGTCCCTTCAACAGAGGTTGTTGGTTGCTAGGAATCAAGTCTCACTCCAATGAACTGAAATTAAACGATGAATTCTCTGTAAAGATAAAGATGCAATTTTATAGACATCCATGAGCAGGAAACAAAGTCCAACTAGATTCAGAGGACCTGTGCTAGGAAATAGAAAGCTAGGTTTTCAGGCCGGTTGGTCTTGGTTCTCTATGTTATTCTTTCTTTTGTTTTTGACTCTTTCTCTTTGATTTTGATCTTTTGTTTTTTTTTTCCCTTCAGTGCTGGGGATCAAATCCAGGGACTCGTACCTGGCAGGTACTCCAGTCCTCCTCTGCTTTTTAAAATCGTGTCTCTTTTCTTCTCCCCATAGATTTTTGGCTTCCTCTGATGATAACTTTGCTCTCCAGTGGGTTTGGTTGTATGGGACTTGGGTTTTCACTGATGCCAACCTTGTCCCTAACTGAATGCAGGCTCTCAGCTGTGGTCCACCATCACTGATTGTAACTTGTAATCTGTAACTTGAATCAAAATCATGAGAGAGAATCTGATGTTGCTATCCAGGAGTCTACCCCTGGCCTAATCAGACTGCATCAAAGGGGATGCAAGGTGGGTTCAGGGTCACATAGGCCTGCCCTTCCAGCAGAGACTGTGAACTGCAGGGATCAGAGATGTGACCAGAGGAGGTGGCACAACTGTCCCAAAGGATATGAACTACTTTCCCAAACCAAAAGCTTCCTCTGTACAGTGAAGCACAGGGCAAGCCTTACTTGGAGAGGGCAAGATTGTTTGCTATGGCATAGCGCCAAGTTAAATAGTTTTTGGAGTATCTGCTTCTCCATCCCTTTTCTCTTTCTACTACAAATTTCACAAAACCCACAAACCATTAAAACAAACCACTGTTTTAATGGTGGCACAGCCACCACTCTGAATCTGTGAACAGTGCGCATCAGGGGACAGATCTAGGGACTGAGGTACTTTTCATTCATTCATTGGACTAACTTTAGCAAGCACCTACACTGTGCTTTGTGCCAGAAGATTCTTACATCCTCCAAAAGTCTATTTTACCAATCGCTCTTTGGCACTTGTGTTAGCTGGCTTTCCAATGAACTACAATTTAAATTTCACCACTTAGAAGTTCCTAAAATACTCCTGGAATCTATTGTACCTAAAAATTTCTAAAAGCAGAATATTAATAAGTTCAGATACATAAACAGTGATAATTTCTGGCTCTGGAAACTACGTTCAGTTCAGTGCCTGGAAACAAAAACTAAGCAGAGGGCTAAAATAAACATAATATTATCAGCCTAGCCTTCCTCTCCCCACTGATGGCTCTAATGTGAGGTTCCAGGAAACTCACTGTGTTTGCTCTGGACAGATGTTTACACGTGTTTTGATTCTTCCAAATCTAGTGATATGGAACCGTGAAGAAAAAGAGAGAGAATAGCTGATCATTTAAGAAGTTATGATTAAGCTGTGAATTTTGAGGGAGGTACTTTCTAGAGACACAATCATCTTTATAGACATTTATTTTTAGGTATTTAGACTTTAATTTTGGTACTTTTAGCTGATGCAGATAGGGAATTGAACTGGTCGTCAGAGGACTTGAATTCACTTTGCCTATAAAAAGTGTATATGTAAGTTCCTTGCCTCCCATGATCCTCTGCTTCTCTCTCATTTTTTCCTAATTCATCAAATTACTAATATTCACCAAGAGGCTGAATATTAGTGCTCTTTGAAAACTAAAAATTCCATTCAGCAAGTGTTTGAATTTGACTAAATTCAGGACTTTATTGAAAAATCAATATTCTTGCTTGGCCTTGCTACTGAAGTTATTTTGTGCAAACTTACATTATCAAATTTTTGTAATTATTTAACTAAATTCCATCTCAAATATATATGTATGTAAATTTATGTGTCTATTTTTTTGTTTGCTTGTTTTCTGTGGTGCTAGACATTGAACACAAGGGCCTTGTACATGCTAGCTAGTGCTTTACCACTGAGCTATATCCCCAGCCCTCAAATATATTTTAAACTAACACAATTAACTTGCTTGTGGCTGTGCTCTAAGCTTATTTTCTAAAGTATACAACAGAAACTAATTCAAGCATTTGTTAAAAAGCAAATACATCTCCAAAGCAGATAATTATTAAAAAATATGAAATACTATAATACCCTTTAAATGAAAAGTCTGATTTTTAAATATTGTTTTTTTCTTTTAAAGCAAGGGATAGATTTTTGCAACAAATCCAATCCATAGACGTTATGATCCAGACAATGCAAGGTATTATGCTAGGACCTGTAAAGAGTGAGAAAATGTAAGAAAACTGCCTCTACCCTTAATGAGTTTAAAAGGACAAGATACAGGGAATCTAAATACATAGAGAGGAATTAATCTGTGTGTATAGCTATGCATTATTACATCACTATCAACATGGCCCTATATTGACAGAGTTGATAAGTAGTTAATCCTTCTGTTCTAAAGTAAAGGCAACATCAATTTTAAAGATGAACGGATCTTTAAAATGAGTTAATCCAATTAGCTAAATAATGTTTTTATTACTGAGTTAAGTTCATCCAACGCCCAATATATGATATAGTCTCTAAATGGCAGTGACAGTAAAATGTTTCTAAAATTTTTCAAATGATCAGATATAATGCTGCCCAGAAATGGATTTTCCAAGACCAGAAGGTCAAAGTGCAGGTGCATTGCTCAGAAATGTCTGGGCACTGACTCTCTAGGCTCCTGTCTCCAATATGAGGGTGTGGCTCAGAAACAAGGAGAAATCAGTACTGTAAACATCCTCCTAAACTGAGGCATTAAATACAGAGAGTATTTATGTAATTACTTCCTGACAAGTGATGTAGATGTTAAGTGTAGGCCCTGGAATACTGCTGGAGACTAAGCTTCTCTAGTGTCTGACCCAGGGATGAGCCAAAAATTAGAGTTGCCAGAAAAGGAATATAAAATACCCATTAATAGGATAAAGAAGCCGGGTGGAGTGGCTCACATCTGTAATCCCAGTAGCTCTGGAAGCTGAGGCAGGAGGATGGAGAGTTCAAAACCAGCCTCAGCAACTTAGCTAGGCCCTAAGTAACTCAGTAAGACCCTGTCTCTAAACAAAAGATTAATAAAGGGGCTGGGGATGTTACTCAGTGGTTAAGCACTCCTGGGTTCACTCCCTGCCCCCCCTCCAAAAAAAAAAATAGGATAAAGAACATAGTTAAATGGTTAACAAAAAGTAGAACGTCACTAGAAAGTGAAAAACTTTCAGTTCATTGGAAAGCCAGCTAACACAAGTGCCAAAGAACAATTGGTAAAATAGACTTTTGGAGGATGTAAGAATCTTCTGGCACAAAGCACAGTGTAGGTGCTTGCTAAAGTTAGTCCAATGAATGAATGAATGAATGAAAAGTATCTCAGTCCCTAGATCTGTCCCCTGATGCACACTGTTCACAAATTCAGAGTGGTGGCTGTGCCACCATTAAAACAGTGGTTTGTTTTAATGGTTTGTGGTTTTTGTGAAATTTGTAGTAGAAAGAGAAAAAGGATGGAGAAGCAGATACTCCAAAAACTATTTAACTTGGCATTATGCCATAGCAAACAGTCTTGCCCTCTCCAAGTAAGGCTTGCCCCGTGCTCCTCTGTGCAAAGGAAGCTATTGGTTTAGGAAAGTAGTTCACATGCTTTGGGACAGTTGTGCTACCTCCTCTGGTCACATCTGAAAATATCTAAAACTAGGAACCCAAATTGACTAGTTATACAACAGATTGGACACAGAATAGCTACAGGATAGTGAGCTGCATTGGTGAGTTGGAAACCAGATTAATGGAAGGGACTTTGAAGCAAAAAGGAAGAGCACAAAGAATAAAAACAATAGCTAGACCTTGAGGCTTGAAGAATTTCACATACACATGTAATCGGAGGTCCCAAAATGAGAGTGAATTGGAGAAAAACAACATGCCATGGGATAATAAAGAGGAATTTTTCAAAGACAAAGTCTTCACTACATAGATTCAAGAGTAGGATAAAATTGCAAATAATCATGTCACAAACTGAAGACCAAAGATAAAAAGGACAATCCTAAAAGCAGCCAGAATGACAAGGAAAGAAAAGAAAAAAGAAGACATTATCTTCAAAGAAGCAATATTAAGATTTACAGTTGACTTATCAACAGAGATTATGGATTCCAGAAGATAATGTTTTAAACCTCAAGTGCCTAAAGAAAATGATTGTTGGCCTAGATCTGTAGCTTGCAAAATCATCCTTCAGAAATAAGGTGGAATAAAAATGGTTTCAGACTAACTAGAAGATATTCTTCAGGCAGAAAACAATAATCTCAGATAGAAATATGGAAAGGCAGGAAGGAAAAAAATTGGAAGAGCAAATATATAGATACTTATAAATTACAATTGACTACACAAAATGGTAATTGTAATGTCATTTATAAATTGACTACACAAAATGGTAATTGTAATGTCATTTATAGTATAAAATAAATATATACAATTTATCTGCATGGCAAAAAGAATACAAAAATCATGAGGGGCACATAGTTTATTATTTCTGTTATTATTGGTATGGAGATTGTCATTATTATTATTAGTAGTAGCAGTAGTAGTATTAGTAGTAGTTGTCGTCGTCATAGTAGTAGTACTGGGGATTGAACCCAAGGGCATTACCACTGAGCCACATCCCAACCCTTTTTATTGTTTTTTCTTTTGAAAGAAACTTGCAGAGGACCTGGCTAAATTGCCAAGGCTGGCCTCAAACTTGCAATCCTCCTGCCTCGGCCTCCTGAGTTACTGGGATTACTAGTATGTGTCACTGCACCTTCTGGGGGTCAATAGTTTGAAAGGTCCAAGGGTCTACAAGTATCAGAAGAATGGCAAAATAATGATTTGTTGTAGTTTAAATATTTATGCTCCCAAATATGCATATTCTAACCCCACAGGGATGACAATGAGGTGAACAGCCTTTGGGAGGCAACTAGACTATGGGGCTAGAGCCCTATGAATGGGATTTGTGACCTTATGAAAGAGACTTAGGGAGCTTGTTTGCTATATCTGCCATGAGAAGATACCGCTAGAAGGCACCATCCATGAGGAGCAGACCCGCACCAGAAACTGAATCTGTGGGCACCCTGATTGTGGACTCCCCAGCCTCTAGTACTGTGAGAAAGACACTTTTTGTTTGAGCTATGTATTTATGGTTTTTTGTTATAGCAGCCCAAATAGACTAAGCCATTCTATAATAAATCAAGGATATATGTTGTAATCTCTAGGATAACTATTCAGGATAATAAAATAAAATGTATATAAAATTGTACCCACTAGTGACCAACTCATACTCATTTCAAAAGAAATACTTTTTGTTAAAATTGATATATTATAAAGTCTCAACAATTTCAAAATATTGAAATCTTTCAGAATATCTTCTCTTACTACTGTGAAATAAATCAGTAACAAAGATCAATAATAAAAGTAGAAAAAAGCCCAACTTTATTTAAAAATTAAACAGTACATGAGATGGATAACCCAAAAATTAGAAAATAATTTAAATTGAATGACAAAAATATACATTTTAAAGTTTATAGGACCAAACTTAAACAGTGCTCAAAAGGAAATGTGTAGCCTTAAATGTGTATTATAAAATAAAAGGTGAAAATGTACTACTTAAGTGTTAATCATAAGAAACTGGGAAAAGAATAGCAACCAAACCTAAGGAAAGACATGATAAAGACAAAAGCAGACATCAAGGAAATAAAAAATGAAACACATATTAGAGAAAGTCAAAAAAGCCAGAGTAAGTTTTTTGAGAAGATTAACAAAATGATAAAATTTTAACAAGATCGATTTAACTAAAAAACTAAAAACAAGTACGGAAGGCACAAATTAGCAACAATAGCAATGATATCCTGGAGGACATCACTATAGATCAAATGAATATCAAAGAGATAACTAAGGAATGTTAAAAACAACTTTATGTTGATAAAAAATGGGTAATTCTTTGAAAAATGCGATTTACCAAAGTTAACAGAAGCAGAGATAAAAAACATGAATATTTCAGTAGGCATTAAAAAATTCAGCCCATAATTAAAAAATAAAAACTTTCCCAGAAGAAAAGCCCTGGCTTTTAAGCTAAGATAGCTTACCAATGAATTCTCCCAAATATTTAAGGAAGAATTAATGCCTGTCTTTTGTAATTTTGCAGGATGATAGAAACAAAAGAAGAGCTTCTCAGATTTTTAAAAAATTAGAATAGCATAATTTTTATTTTAAAATTCTGAGATATTTTGTGAGAATGAAAATTACAAATCTACTTTCCATAAAAATTCCTGAAAAATTCTTAACAAAATATTAGGAAATCAAATCCATTGATATTGTAAACTGAGGGGACAGGTTAATCCAGATATGCAAGGATAGTTTAAAATTCAAATATCGTAAACATAATTCAATACAATAACAGAAATACGAATAAAATCTTACTGTTATCTCAAATGCAGAAAAGCATCTGATAAATCGAGTATTCATTTGTGATGAAAACATTTAACCAATAGAACTTTCTTAATTTGATCAGAAAAATCTATAAAATATGTATAAGCAAGCATTATTCTTATTTATTTATTTATTTATTTAGTTTTCTGCGGACACAACATCTTTGTTTGTATGTGGTGCTGAGGATCGAACCCGGGCCGCACACATGCCAGGCGAGTGCGCCACCGCTTGAGCCACATCCCCAGCCCGCAAGCATTATTCTTAACAGTAGAATATTAAGCCTTCTCCCTAAACTTAGGACCAAGTCCAGATTGGCCACTGTTGCCACTTTTACACAACACTGTAACTGGAGGATCTATAAGAGAAAGAAATGAAAGTCATGGAAATTGGAAAGCAAAAAGTAAAATCATTGTTTCTAACCATAAGATCATGCCCATACAAAATTTCTACAAATTACTCATATCTGTATATACTGACAATAAACAAAGAGAAAATAAAACCTATTTACAGTCATATCCAAACACTCAAAACACTTGGAAATAAATCTAACTAAAGATGTACAAGACTGAAAGTTATAGCATCAAGAAAAATTAAAGAGCCAAATAAACGGAAGTATACACATGGCTATGATTAGAAGACTCAATATTATATAAATGTTAATTCTTTCAAATTAATATACACTTCCAGCAACCATAATCAAAGTCTGCCTTTTAGGTTTCTTTGTTTTCAGAAATTGACAAATTCTTTTAAGCTGTATATGGAAATGTGAAGTACTAGGAAGAGCCAAGGCACTCTTGAAGGACAAACGCAGAGGACTTGCCCTGTGAGATGTCAGGAACCCTGATTATAAAGCTATGATACCCAGAACTGAGTGGTATTAGTGGAACAGAAGAAAGAATACAGAAGCAGACCTGCATATATAGGATCACACATTTATGCCAAAAGGGACCTTACAACATGGTAGGGAAAAGGGTGGTTTTCCCAATAAATGGTGGGCCAATTGGATATGTAAATGGCCCACTACACACGAAAGTCAATTCCTAATGGATTGCAGAAATAAATGGAAAGTAAAACAATAAAGATTTTTGAGGAAAACACCTTTGTGAACTTGCAATAGCAATTCTCTCTTAAATAGAAAATAAAAACAAACAAACAAACCAAAAACCATAAAAGAAAGGAAAACAAAAATGGGATAAACTTGATAAGACTCAGAACTTCTGCTCATCAAAAGTGTCTGAATTGGCAATCTGCAGATGGGAGAAAATATTGATCTCCATATTAATTTATGTATATTACACACACGTATATGACTTTAAAAAACTCACAAACCAGAATATATAAAGAAGTCTTAGAGTCAATAAGAAAAAGATGGACAGCTCAACAGCAAAACAGGCAAAAGACTCAGAAAAGAGGATGTCTAAAAGAACATATGGGAAATTGCTCAAGTTCATTAATCATTAGGAAATACAAATTACAACCACAAGGGAATAATACTACCACTATAATGACTGAGATGAAAAAATGGAAAATAGTAAATGTTGACAAGGATGTGAAGAAAATGATATCTCATATACCTCTTGTGAGAGAATAAATCAGCACAGCACTTTGGAAAACTGGCATTTAATCCTGGAGCTGAACATGTACGTGACCTGTGACTCAGCAAATGCATTCTAAGGCATATAGATCTACAACGACACACAAAACATCAGTTGAACTTCTCCAACAGAAGCCAGACCCAAGGGTATTCGTTCCATTTGTCCAAATGGAACCAACCCAGATGCCCTTCAATAGATGAATGGATAAAAAAAAATGTGGCATTTATACACAATGGAGTATTACGCAGCACTAAAAGATGACAAAATCATGAAATTTGCAGGGAAATGGATGGCATTAGAGCAGATTATGCTAAGTGAAGCTAGCCAATCCCTAAAAAACAAATGCCAAATGTCTTCTTTGATATAATGAGAGCAACTAAGAACAGAGCAGGGAGGAAGAGCAAGAGGAAAAGATTAACATTAAACAGATACATGAGGTGGGAGGGAAAGGGAGAGAGAAGGGAAATTGCATGGAAATGGAAGGAGACCCTCATTGTTACACAAAATTACATATAAGAGGTTGTGAGGGGAATGGGGAAAAAAATCAAGGAGAGAAATGAATTACAGTAGATGGGGTAGAGAGAGAAGATGGGAGGGGAGGGGAGGGGGGATAGTAGAGGATAGGAAAGGTAGCAGAATACAACAGTTATTAATATGGCATTATGTAAAAATGTGGATGTGTAACCGATGTGATTCTGCAATCTGTATTTGGGTTAAAAATGGGAGTTCATAACCCACTTGAATCTAATGTATGAAATATGATAAGTCAAGAGCTTTGTAATGTTTTGAACAACCAATAAAAAAAATTGTGCTGAGGAAAAAAAACAAACAAAGTATAAAAACAGGCAGAACTAATCCATGTGGTTAGAAGTCAGGAGAGTGTTGCCACTGGAAGGTTAGCAACTGGGAGGGAAAACTCAAGAGGGCTTTTAAAGGACTAGTAAATGTCCTGATTCTTCACTTGGGTGACAGTTACAAGGGCACGGTGCCCTTGTTCTGATAATCCTTTTCCATGCCTGCTACATATGTTGTCTCATAACTCTCTTTGCCAGAACTTTCTTCTCATCGGAATAGCTGGACAGAATTCAATTTCTGCTTATGTTGCTCAGTTTATTTTCAATATACGTATTTATAATTGTATTTTGTTGAGGTTCTGCAAAATGCCAGCTTCTAATGACTTTTTTTCAGGGAACTGGCTTTTCTCTCCAAGGAGCTTTCTGATAATGTTTTTCTGACACAAGTTCTACTCTTTGTCCTTTTGGCTTCTTTCTGCATGATCATTATTCTACTTTATATGTGGTGCTGCTCTACCTTTCTGTGCTCTGTAATTATACTAATGAAAAAAGAAAAGAAAGAGATTATCTTACTAGAAAACTTTTCTCATTGGGGCAAAATCAGGTGCCACTGATTACTTGCTTTGTACCTTCTGCCCAGGGATGACAACGCCCCATGCAGCCAATCTGCAGACAGATCCCTCTTGTGTCAGCGGGTTTGTCATGCTTTAATAGCCTGAAACCATTAAACAAACTATTCTCCTTTATTATTCCACATTTACAAAGCATATTTGCATCTATAAATTTGGCTTTCAGAGAAAATGATTAGGCCAGTATCAAGTTCAGATTCACTTGAATATTACTTTAAATTGATAAGTAGGTGTTATTTTGTTTTATATTTCAAATAATTTTCCATGTACAAAATGAACAGATACCCCAAACACCAAGTTTCTGGATCTGCCCAAAGGAGCTATGTTGATGCTACCAAGGAGGTCCTGCCTGGAGAGCCCGGGGTCCAATTTTTCCAAGGCTCACCCTAAAAACCAGTAAGCAAACATTTGAATACTCCCTTGTGGTTGTCAATGGATAGTCTGCTTCTAAAAATAGAGCCAAGGAACCAGGGTATCAGTGTCTACCCAACAAGCGGGATTTAAAAAAGAAGAATAAATATGTAGACTCATTTTAATAAATACAATTGAGTGAATGGAAAATTCTACTTCAAAATAAATGTGGACAACTGCCACAAGAAGCACGTTTTCCATCATCCTCCTGTTTCCACAAAAAAGGAAATGTCAGTGAGCAGACTCATCCTCCAGCAACTTGTTCAGATTGGCACCTGACCTCTTCTACACAACAGCTGCCAAGGAAACCTACACTGGTTTCCTATCATGTATTTTTATCACAATGTAACAAGCAAGTAGCAGCATGTCAAAATTGCTCTCTGGAGAGAGTGATTATTATTATTATTATTTGTTTTATTTTGCTTTTTCCTATAGTTCAAAACCCCTTTGGGTACTCTCCAGTGTGTTTTGAGATTGCCTATCTTCATTCCTAACTAAAGATCTCCACTGAGGATGCTCCCCACAACGTGTCACCTTCAAGTCCCCAGGCACTCGGAGAAGCCCAGGCATGCAGACTGGTGGACTTACTCCAGCCTGCAGTTGCTGAGACAGAGGACCACAGAGAGCAAGGCAGAGCTGAGCCAAATGAGGACCTGCTATACTTTGTTAGTATAAACATATTGTGGTGAGGCACCTCTCCAGCTTTGTTTATTTTGTACATAAATCCAGCCATTAGGTTCAACAAACATTTATTAAACATCTGTGCTGTATCAGGCCATGTCCAAGGCACAAGGGCAACAAGACATCCTCTTTTACAACTTTCTCGTTCTCAAAGCACTTTTTATCTCTCATCTCAATCTTGTGGAATCAAGCAGTGCATGCGTTAGTACTGCACTTCCATTTTATGAATGGAGGAGGTGATAATCTGAAAGGTTGAGTCACTTAATATCCCATAGTTAATAAACAAAAAATTCTGGGACCAAACTCCAGGGATTTCAATGCTCTGTTTTGCCATATCACCAAATTTTTTTCTAGACATTGCCATTTTGCATTTAATTACAGTGTTTCAGACCCTTGGTGCATGCCAGGAGAGAGACACTACTTTCCTTTCTTATAAATCTTTATTGCTAATGCCATGGAGAAGATGAATCACAGGGTTCATGTTATCATTGCTTAATTCATAGAAAGAATTTTCATCTCTGACCATTTAACTGTTTTCCCTAATTTATGTTTTGATTTGCATGTAATTTACCTTGCTGAATCAGATATTTAGTCAACAAAATGAGTAAGATCTAAAATTCTTCAGGTATTTGGAATTTTTGAATACCCCAAGTACATATTATCTGTTGCAAGTATTTTGGCTCTTGGTTAACTCCAATTTGGAACTGAATTCTGTGACTGTCTTATATCCGATATTTATTTCTAATAATACTACAAATTCCTAGAGAAGAGCAACCATGTTATGGCCCTGGGAGTGTAGCCAAGGCTAACAATATTTGCTGAATGGAATTTAAATTATGGCTAACCCTGCTACTCCCTAAATGGGAAGCATTAGAACTAATGGTTAAGTATGAAACTAGAGCAAGGCAGGCTTTGGTGAGAGAGCTAGTTCTACCACTAACGTTGGGCAAGTTACATATACCAGTTCAGCCCCATGGCCCTCATTAGATAATGGAGACATTATTAAATGAGAAGCTTGGTATATAGTGTGACTGAGACCACTTGCAATTAAAAAGACTGGTTTCTGTGATCTTTCCAGAAGTCCATTTCCTGTATTAACATGATGTTTCTTTTCACTGTCACAAACTAAAAGGTCAGAGTTCCACAGCAAATTACCCATGGAGCAGCCAGCAAAAATGGCTTTATATTTGCTAAAAATAGTTAAGTATTTGAGATAGTGCTGACTAGTGGGGAGAGCTTGTCTTTTCTCTCTGAATTTTATTTTATCTTGATGGTGGTTGGTGAATAATCATTGCTTCAGATTGAATAATCAGATTCACCGTTATAAACCAATGATAAATTAATTACTTCAACAGAAAATCCAATTTTTTAAAAGACATAAAACAGGAGTCTGAATGCTTCATGTAGTTTTCTAAACCAGGTTTGTTAAATATTATCTGTATTTATGAGAGAGATAAAATTAACTCCGGTTTTGAGGGATATAAAAGCATTTAGGTATTCAATTAGATGATCTCTTCAGGCTAATAATGAGCAAAATGAAAATCAGAGCACTTACTGTTTATGACCAAAATCTTAAGAGGTAACCATAATGGCTTGTTTCATGGTTTCAACACACCGAGTTTTTAAAAACAAATTCTCATTTGAGTATTTCATTCCTAAGGCTGAGAATTTTGGAGTATTAAAGAAAAGGATTTGCTTGTTTCTATCATTACACAATTATGACAGAGAAAAAAATAATCATCCTTTGCAAACTTCTCAGGTTCCACACTTCAGCAGATTTATTCTTTGAGCAGAAACTGTAATTTACCAATGAGATTATGGATGACATTCTCTGATTCTTCCTATTTTTCATATACCTCTCAGTTTTTCTACACTAAGCACACAATACTTTTAAATTAGGAAAAAAGGTGTTTAGTAATTTTTGTTTGTCATTGAAAAAATAAATGGAGCAATGGAACAGGGAGCACTCTACCTCACCAAAGGCTGGCTTAAGGGTATGCCTTTGGAAAGAACCCATAGCTGTTGGGGGTGTGTCTCAACCAAGGAGGTTGAATCCCCAACCTGGGATGTGGACTACTGGTCACTAAGAAATATGCATGTGACTATTATACACTTTATTTTAGCCAGGAGTGTGTGGTTGTCGTAGCACTTACATAACTCTCAGACTAAAGAGGAGCAAATGACATGTGGTAGGCACTTAGGAATTATTTGCCAAATAAGCACCTGTGCTAAGGTAGGAGAACAATTATTGTTCCCCAGGACAGAGGCCATCTCATTTCCTGCCTGAGAAGGCAGGGAGGCTTGTGCCTTCTGAAACTATAGAACTTAATCACCAAGTAGGAATCACAATTAAGCAGAAACCCACGAAAAGCTGATGCCCATGACTTCAACCAACTAGAAGTTTTCATTGTACTTTTCTTATCACAAAAATATTGTAGAATAACACACAGATAAGGAAAGAAGAAATATTTTATGATTTATCTATGCATACCTAGAATTGATATACAAATATATTTTTATTTTATGAAAATTAGAATTGGTTCATTTTATAATGTTTTGCTATTTCACCAGATATTCCCCTTCTACATTATTTTGAAGAGCACTATAGTGTACCAGTTGGGTGGGGGAGGGAGGGACTAGCTATTGGCTGGTATCCAAATTACAGATTGCAGAATACTTGCTAAAATCCCTGTGAAAAACTAAGAATGTGCTAATTTTTTCCTGCTGGAAATGATAGTGCAATGAGTATGTGATCCCCCATTATAATTGAATACTTAATAGATTAAAGTAATCTCCCAGCATTGGAGAACTTGCCTGAAGTTGTTTTTCTTAATGAAGTAATGGATTGACATCATTCACATGAGAGAGTGGAGCCTGTGTGTCCAGGGTAGTAAAAACTGACTCAGACAAGAAATCAAACTTAGATCTGCTCTAATTGGTTAGTCTGTTCCTGGGCTTGGGCAACAGGGGACACATCATTATCAAAAAATCATATCAATTTTTTGAATTGGAAGGAACTTTAGAAATTGTCAATTGTCACCCTCAATGAACTCTTGGGATTGTGGGAAGCTAACAGATTTTTACTCAAGTCTAAATCTTAGGTCTCCTCACCTTGTGATTCTAGTAGATTTCCGTACTCATCCTGGGTCTAATACTTTTATAATTGAAGACTTTGAATAAATGGGACTTTGGGCGCCCTGAGCCACATTCTAATTCAAGTGCAACTAAACCAAATATGCAGGACTTTCACCAGGATGATCTCAAACAGTTCTGCAACCCTTAGCTAAAAAACTCCATCCAAACGCTAAAAACATGTTAAGTGAAAGAAGTCAGACATCAATGACCACATATTACATGATCCCGTTTATATGAAATGTTCAGAAAAGGCGAATACAGACAGACAGAAAGTAGATTACTGCTTACCAGGAGCTGCAAGGAAGTGGAATGATAATGATTACTTAATGGGTCTGAGGTTTCTTTTCAGGATGATGAAAAACAATCTGGAATTTAAGGGTGGTTGCTGGGATCAGTGGTGCAGGCATGTAATTCCAGCGGCTCAGGAGGCTGAGGTGCTGAGGGCCATTGCTAAGTAAGAATGACACATGGCAATTTATTTGTCGGCCTACCCAATGTTGCTTAGAGGAAGGACTCTCCATATTGACCCAGGTCATTTGCAGTGTCATTGTAAGGTGACCTTGCTCAAGGACCAGGGCGGATCCGGGTTTAGGGCAGATGGGGGTTTAGGGCGTTCCCGGTTTAGGACAATCCGGGTTTAGGGCGGTTCCAGGTTTAAGGTGTACCCTGCTGGGAATAGGGCGTATCCTGCTGCCTCAGGCACGCCTGCTCCTTGAGTTCCCGTTGAGTTCTCCTGGGATTCAGAGAGTATTTGGGATTTGGCCCAGAACGTGATTGGGGCCCAGAACGTGAATTCCCCCAGAACGTGTGTGTAGAGTGCCGGTGTGAGTTCGGGAATAAAGAATTGCTGTTTGAATCTACAAAGCTGTGAGTGGCTCGTGATTTTGTGCCCAGCCAGACTGTGGCACTGAGGCAGCAAGACTGCTGGTTCAATGGCAGTTTCAGCTGTGGCTCAGGGATTAAATGCCCTGAGTTCAATACCAAGTACAAAATAAATAAATAAATAGCACACACACTGATGATGGTTGCACAACATTGTGAATAGACTAAAAAAATCACTAAACATTTTGTACATTTTAAAATGGTTAAGATAGTGAATTTTATGTCATGTGATTTTTATTTATCTCAAGTGAGTTTAAAACAAACTTATCTGGCCTATGCTAATGAAGGTAAGAGACAGAGCAATCAGATGGGTGGGCGGGAACTGACTAAAGAGTTGCTCCATCCTGAGCTCTACCTGGGGCAGGAACCTGCCTCATCTCTGGTCATTTCCAGCCAAGTAAAGGAGTTTCCCGAGAAACAAGCTACAAGTTGACATACGCCTCATGGAACTCAGGGGCTGGAGTCCGAGTCTCCTCTGAAGATATTTTTGGAGACAAATATTTTGGAGACCATAGTTTTGGAGACATAGTATGAGTGAGAGATCTCATTCCATAGCAAATCTTGGGCAATTTAGAAAAACCTGCTGGAGCAGGCCTCGAGAAGGACAGGCTGCTGGGGCACTTCCAGAACTGGTGGGCAAAGCTATTTATTTCCTGACTTAAGCCAAAGTGTCCCTGGGTTTAAAAGAAGGGTGGGGAGGGAGGGACTAGCTATTAGCTGGTATCCAAATTACAGATTGCAGGATACTTGCTAAGATCAATCACTACAAAAAAATGTGGAAGTCCTTCATAGCATAAAAAGTTCTATTAAGGTGTTCATTATTGGTTAAGATGACTGAGAATTGTCAAACTAGTGCTGTAACAATTTCTTGTCTCATATTTCTGATTCCTTAAGTCTTGGAATATAACCTAAGAAATTCTGGAAATCACAGACCTGAAAGAACCCCTGAGATTTCATTTAAATCACTGCCTCTGTTCCAAACACAGAAAGATGTTCACATGACCACACCTGCCCTAGTACATCAGATCCAAAATCATGCCCGGTGTCAATTTACTTTCTATTATCCATTAGAGTCATTATCAAATGGTCAGAATACCAGTAGCTTATACCATGTGGAAGAGGGCTGAGGAATAGCTCTCTGTCCTATTTTAAACTCCTGGAAAGGCAACTTGACCATCTGTCTTAGTACCCATTCAGGTTTGGAACCACTCTGGCAATAACATTCTTATTCTGTTTTATCTAAATCCTTCAAATGAAACCTTAAGGTTATTTCAACTCCATTTTTTAATAATTTGAAACAGTTGTTTACCATTTGGTTGGCATGAACATGAAAATGAAATAATGTATGTTGAACACACAACCCAGAGTCTGGCATGTAATCATGGCCCAATATATATTTATTACCATCACTATATTCATTATGACTCTGTCATTCACAAGTGACACAACACACCTCAAAATCATTTAGGCAAAAAGAAGAGAGGGAGGCAAAAAGAAGAGAATGTAATCAAATAAGAAGTATAAGTGTTTTCGGGCACTACTGGATCCAGGATCAAAATAAGGGGACTCTCACCAGAGGCCAAACCGATAGGGCTGCCTGATTTTGGACTTTCAGCCTCAAAGAAAGTGAACTAAATAAAACTCTGTTCTTTATATAGTACAGAGCCTCAGATATTTTGTTATAGTGATAGAAAACAGACTAGTATAAAGGCAATCTGTTAGAAAAAAAGATGAAGAAGGTTAAAAAGATTCACCAGAAAGATAAAAATAAAATAAGAACATATTTATATCATTATTGAGGTCAAGTCAGTTTTCTTTTCTCCAACTTTAATAAACCCACCTCTTTCATATCTCGCTTCCCATTAACAGGTGGGGAACCCAATTATCAGTTCTTCCAATGATTAAACAGCCTTGTCTGTGGATTTTGAGTGCATTTAGTTTACTTATGTTGTGCAATTACTGCATGTTTCCATGGTATGCCTTCAGCTATAATAACATAACCTTCTGTTTCCATTTTTAAAGTCATTTATTCTTCTTACAGCGTTTTTGTATTAAACACAGGTCTTTCTCCTATTTCATGGTTTTCTCTGAATGGGCTGTTACTCAGGAAAGTACTGCAAAAACCTGGTCATTTGTTAGTCATTTAAAAAGTACTCGAGCACTGTGAGTAATTTTACTTCTATTTTTTGGTTAACTATGTTAATCCTATAAAAACAAAGAACTAGAGACCAAATTTTTTGAAAACTCCAGGGGGTGTGACCTATTAGAAGAAAACCTCAACCTCTGCCTCTCCTCTGGAAGTGAAGAATGGTTTCATGAAGCATTTCTTTCAGGCTGCATTCTTGTGATAAAATTCAACTTTCCATGAAACTGAAATTAATCTGAATCAAATTGCCCTCACTTGAAAACACTTTGAATTTACCAGTGCTATTCTGGGTTTATTCCACAAACAGTTAAGTAAACAATGCACATGACTCCATTTAAATTAGGCACTGGCCTCTAAGATTTGTGCTAGCACACCAATTCATTGATACACAACTTTTCACTAAACTGAAGGTTGTTTGAATGTGGGGTGGAGGAAATTGGTTGTCACTGTCATTGTTTTTATTTTTACGTAATATTACATATTATGTGCCCTACTCCAATTGCTTTTTGTTTTTTCAATTTAGTCTGCTTTTCAGTTGGTTTCCCTATTGCTTCTGCTGTGGTTAGCATCTTCTGTTAGGGCAGTAATTTATTTCTTTTAATCCGGATATAATGGCCAAATGGGTCATTTGGCTCAGTCAAATCCCATCGTTAAATCTTGGAGTTAAGCAAAAACGGGTTTTTAATCGAAAAGCTCATCAGCTTCATGCCCTCTACCTCATTTTTTGCATGGCCTTGTCCCGCTTGTACCTTCCCATGCCTGCTGGACCAAAGCACGCTGGAGCCCTGGCTCTCTGAAAGGGGACTAAATCCCACAGCACAGACACCCTTTCTGGGATCAGTCCTGGTCCTGGTCCGGACAGAGTGGCCAGCAGTTTGTCAAAAACAAACAAACAAATAAG
The DNA here is from genome assembly GCF_047511675.1 of Marmota flaviventris. NCBI lineage: Eukaryota > Metazoa > Chordata > Mammalia > Rodentia > Sciuridae > Marmota > Marmota flaviventris. Next base: position 69,207,107 of record NC_092500.1, read on the forward strand.
TAAATAAACAAAACAAGCAAGAATCGGTCTGGTTCTGTAATTTTTTCTTTAAGGTTAATGCTCTTATCTTTGCATTCAAGCTGGAAGGTCGGCTCTGAACCATATTTCCTGCCCTTCTCCTTCCGATTTGGGCACCATCCCTGATGCCGCCTCCTGAGTTAGGAAAGGGATAGAACTTTTCCAGGGAGCAGAGGGGTGTCCTCCCTGTGCCTTCTCCATTCTTTCCCCCAAGCAAAGATTCTGGTCGCCCAGGAGGAGGAAACGCGCTCGAGTCCCCATCCCCCCGCCTCCTCCCCCAAATGAGGGCGGAGACGAAGGCAGCTTTTCTGTTTGGTAAACCTTTAATGCCAACTGAATTTAGCGCTGATAAAGCTCCCTTGGCCCTCGCCCCAAGGCAAAGCGCGAAGAGGTCCGGGAATTGCGTGGACTAGTGAGGGAGAGATGCTACCTACATGGCCACGGCGAAGTGGGTCCCCAAGATTGCGACCCCTCCCTCCTGGACTGGGCGTCTCCCCCTGAGCCTCTCCCGACCCCAACACCACCCTGTTTGGGGCTGGACAAACGGACAGGAGAGTGCAGGGTCGCGAGCTGGGGCCTCCGGTGTGGATCCCCGTCGCAAAGCCGCTCCGCGGGTCGAGGGGAGCCGGAGGAGGGAGGCGGAAGGCGGCGGCGGGGTGGGAGTGAGGGGGGACGCCGGCCGCCTCTCCGATTGGCTGCGCCGTCGCCCCCTCCAGCTCCGCGGCCCCTACCGAGCGCCGGGCAATTCCCTCCCGCGGCTTCCGAGTGGGGTCCCACAAAAGCGAAGGACGCGCAGGGGCGGGACCGACCTCCGCGCCCGCACCCGACTCCGGGCGCGCGGGGATAAAACCCCCGCGGCGGGCGCGGGAACCTCAGGCCCTGGGGCCTCCCGAGAGCGGAGAGGTGGGGCCGGCCCGACCCGCCGCCCGCGCCCCCGCCTCCTGGACGCCGCTGCGGGAGCGGGGCGCCCCGCGCGCGGGCACAGGGTGGCCAGAGCGCCGAGGCGGTACCTTCAGCGGTGCAATGAGAAAAGCCCGGGAGAACCAAGTGGAGCCCGCCGAGAAGATTGCTGCGCCCGGGGTTGCTGCTGCCGCCGCGGCTGCTTGAAACTCCCGAAGTTGACAGACAGCGAGAGGCTGCCTCCCGCCGGGAGCAAAAGGGAAAGGATCTCGGAAGGTGCCAGAGACGGACAAACGGACACGCAGACCTTTAGAAAACACCGCCGCCGCCGGCGTCCTATCTCCGCTACCCGTGAGGCTTCCCAGCTCTGTGAGTTGTTTTTCTAGACTGGGGTTTGCTAAGTATTTCCGTTCGTAGGATGCGTTTGTGTATTTTTGGTTTTTGTTAGAGGGAGTTAAGAACAGAACTGGATGCACCCCTTTAAAATCACTGAGTTTCTGATGGTGAGACAGTTATCTTGAGACAATGTGCCTGTAATGTCGTTAAGCAGAAATAACCTAGGGAAGAATGCATTTAGTAGTAAAAAGGCAGCATAGAGCTCCCTAGTATGAAATGAACCCCATTTCAAAAGTTATTGGAAAGTATAGCATGTCTCTTGAGGGTTAACCAGCGATAATTAACTTATACTCCCCCCCCCCCCCCTTACATATTAATTATTTACCAGGTTGACTGGTGGGAGGCTGAACTGGAGAAAAAGACTCCTGGAAAAGACGCAGAGGCGACCATAATGTCTTTACGGTTACGCACACTGCCCACCCTGCCTGGAGTTGTCAGACCTGGTTGCAGAGAGCTGCTGTGTTTGTTGGTGATCACAGTGACTGTGAGCCCTGGTGCCTCTGGGGTGTGCCCCACCGCTTGCATTTGTGCCACTGACATTGTCAGCTGCACCAACAAAAATCTGTCCAAGGTGCCCGGAAACCTTTTCAGACTGATTAAGAGACTGGATCTCAGCTATAACAGAATTGGGCTTCTGGATTCTGAGTGGATTCCAGTATCGTTTGTCAAGCTGAACACCCTAATTATTCGTCATAACAACATCACCAGCATTTCCACAGGCAGTTTTTCCACGACTCCAAATTTGAAGTGTCTTGACTTATCATCCAATAAGCTGAAGACAGTGAAAAGCGCAGTGTTCCAAGAGTTGAAGGTTCTGGAAGTGCTCCTGCTGTACAACAATCACATTTCCTATCTTGATCCTTCAGCGTTTGGAGGGCTCTCCCAATTGCAAAAACTCTACCTAAGTGGAAACTTTCTCACACAGTTTCCTATGGATTTGTATGTTGGAAGGTTCAAGCTGCCAGAACTGATGTTTTTAGATGTTTCTTATAACCGGATCCCTTCCATTCCAATGCATCATATAAATTTAGTGTCAGGAAAACAGCTAAGAGGCATCTACCTTCATGGAAATCCATTTGTCTGTGACTGTTCCCTATATTCATTGTTGATTTTTTGGTATCGTAGGCACTTTAGTTCAGTGATGGATTTTAAAAATGATTACACCTGTCGCCTGTGGTCTGACTCCAAGCACTCCCATCAGCTGCTTCTGCTCCAGGATAGCTTTATGAATTGCTCTGACAGTGTCATCAATGGTTCCTTCCGTGCACTTGGCTTTATTCATGAGGCTCAGGTCGGGGAAAGGCTGATTGTCCACTGTGACAGCAAGACTAGTAGTGGAAATACAGATTTCATCTGGGTTGGTCCAGATAACAGACTGTTGGAGCCAGATAAAGAAGTGGAAAACTTTCATGTGTTTCACAATGGAAGTCTGGTTATAGAAAATCCTCGTTTTGAGGATGCTGGAGTGTACTCCTGTATTGCAATGAATAGGCAACGCCTGTTAAATGAGACTGTGGATGTCACAATAAACGTGAGCAATTTCACTGTAAACAGATCCCATGCTCATGAGGCATTTAACACAGCTTTTACCACTCTTGCCGCCTGTGTGGCCAGTATCATTTTGGTACTCTTGTACCTCTATCTGACACCGTGTCCCTGCAAGTGTAAAACCAAGAGACAGAAAAATATGCTAAACCAAAGCAATGCCCATTCATCTATTCTCAGTCCTGGCCCTGCTAGTGATGCCTCCGCTGATGAACGGAAGGCAGGTGCAGGTAGAAGAGTGGTGTTTCTGGAGCCTCTGAAGGATGCTGCGGCAGGGCAGAATGGGAAAGTCAGGCGCTTTCCCAGTGAGGCAGTGATAGCGGAGGGCATCTTAAAGTCCACGAGGGTGAAATCCGACTCAGATTCAGTCAATTCAGTGTTCTCAGACACACCCTTTGTGGCTTCTTCTTAATTGTGTGCCTGTAATTGTATGATGTCATAATTTAATCTCTCCATATTTAACTGTGTGTGGTAGTCTCCAAAATAAATAGTAGGGCAGAAATTATGGGAAGATTTTTTTTTTTTGTAGTTTGTTTGAGATCAAACCAAATAAACAGTCTATTAAATGCTTGATAGGAAATGAGGTAAAGCACTTTGGTTCCCCCAAGGTGTCAGAGAAAGATGGGGCTGTTTTCCAAAGTTTTAAGTTCTAGATAACTGTATCTTAATCTTTAGCATCACTGATAATGCCAAAGCCAGCCCAAAGGTGATATTATCCCTTTATGCAGGACTCTTAAAAAGAAAAAATGAACTACAGATATTAGTGCTCTTTTAAAAAGTAGACTTTGCTAACTTATTAGGATCAAAGTTAACTTATTTTTTAAGGAAAAGCATTAGTGTCCTGCTTTATTTTTCAAAAGATATAAAGGAAGCATCAAGCAGCAATGATTTATAAAGCATAAAATTAGATTTGGGAAGTAGCCAAAATCATCATTTCAGACCAGAATGAACTAACTGCACTGATAGAATTTACTGGATAATGCCATATTTTCTACAGTGTTAAGTAAGTAGTGCAAGGAAGGTACATTTGTTTGACTGTCTTCTTTCCATTGTGTACATTCTCTCCATTCTGTATCCTTGTACAAAGGATCTCATTGAAAATTTAAAGTCGTCATTTGTTGACAAGAATATGTGTTAATACCAAAATGTCAGAGTAACTTCTTAAAACTTTGTTTTAGCAGACTAATATTTGTTCATATGCTTGTGTATATGTAAATCTTAAATTATATAATCTATTAAATAGACCCTGCTGTAGTGTGCTTTGGACATTTAAATTAATGTAAATATATGTATTCTGTGACTTGATGTTTTGTTTTATTTGGCTATTTAAAAGCATAAATCTAAGATGTTTTATGTGATATAATATGTGCTATTTTGTGTCAAACACCACCAATAGCAAATTTCTCTCCAAAATTCTTGTAGTTATAATAGAGAATTTATCTTTTAGTGGGAGAAAATGCTTTAATGTGTTCTAGACCAATTTATGCTTTCTGTATCACATTTTACTCTGATATCATTATGCACTTCAATCAGGAAGATACTCGGATTTCAATTTTGCTACAGATGAGAGCCTGGGAGATCTCCTCATTATTTCCATCTCTGCTTTGAGGTAATCAAGTACCTTCTCTAGACCAAGGTTTTCTCAGCTGTAAAATGAAGGTGTTGGACCAAATGATGTTTAAGTTTTCTTCCCACATTGAAATCTCTGATTTCCTGGTGGTCTTAGCTCCATCCTATGCTCACACTGGCTTTCTGAAACTGGGATCTCTGAAAATGGATGGATTAAACTAGACTAGCATAGCATTGTAAACTGGGAGGGACAATTCTGGATCATCAAGTCCAGTTCCTTCCCTTTTCTCAGGCATGACTGGGGCCCAGAGAGGGTCATACGTGGTCTAAGCTAGAACTATGAACTAGTGTCAGGGGTGGAAGAGCTTCAGCACTTCCATAGCAATGGTAAAAGGGTCAAATGAATGGGAGCTGGGGATATAGCTTAGTTTGTAGAGTGTCTGCCTCACATGTACAAGGCCCGGGGTTCAACCCCTAGCACCACAAAAAAAAAAAAAAAAAAAAAAGAAAGAAAATGGGAGACATATATCGTATGTGGGGAGAGCTAACCCTTGAACCTAGGAAATAAGTGTTGCATTTGGCAGGGAAATATCGGCAGTATTAGAGCTCAATGGCTGATCCTAATACTAACACCAGTTTAAAGTTAAGGATGAGCTGAGATAGAAATCAAAACACTTAAAATCAAAATGAGAAAACAAAAGATCCTGAATACTGAAAACAAAGCTATGTTTTGAGTAAAAATAGGAAGATATAGTGATAAAAAACCTTGGAACTGAATGTTATGTTGTGGAATTATTAGTTTTTAGGTGTATCAGTTATTTTTTAGCAGGAGCCTGATCTCATGTATTTTAAATATAGGAACAAAATTAATATATGCTTTATCAATTTGTCTCACTCAAACCTTTCATGTAACTTTTCTTCCAAGTACTAATCTGGATTTATGTAACTGGGTTGTTCTTTAAGCCGCTCAGTATTGTTCATGTTGTAGGTTCCCCAATAAGGGAAATGAAGCAACAATCAGAGAAGTGAAGTTTTCCCAGGCTTAGCATATTTTTTTCACTACAATGAAGATGCTGGGTCCACTATTTTCTGTATGTTTATAACTATAATTTATTGCGAGCTAAAGTTTTAAAATTCACCTTTAAGATTTATAGTCTGAAAGAATGGCCTAAAAGATTTTCTTATTTATACTTAAATTCTGTATTAGTCCTCATTGCTGGATTAAATACATTTTAGCATATTTATTTTTAACTTTAATTGTTTGAATTATTTGCACAGAATGGTTTTTATTTTTCTAAATAAACATTTTTCTAAGATGTTAATCAGAAAGGGACATAGGTGAAACTTTTGGGGGTGGAAACATAAGAGGAACAGGCAGACACTGTCCAAATTTCAGAACGACATTCGATTATCAATCACCCTTCTATGCACTGGTTAAACAGAATATACCCTGAGCATCCTTCATCATCACAGGTTTTCCTTTACCATAACTGCTGCCTGATTATTGCCACCTTTCAGTGTCATCTAGTTTATGGGGTGATTAGCAATAGTTCCCAAAACAGCATTCTCAGTAGAATCTCAGGGGAAAATGTAATAAACAAGAGTTTCCAGCAGCTACCCCTTCACACACTCCTACCAGAGACTCTGCTTCAGGGAGTTTGAGATACTATGTGCCTATTGTATTATTTTTTAAATTCATTTGCCATGTAATTCTGATTTTCCCTATTTTAATGAAACATATCCTGAAATGGGACCATAGCAAATCTTGTGTTTGAGGCTGTGGCAAAGCACATCATTCTTACTTGCTAATGGATTTATTAATAAAAAGAATATTCTAGTTCTCTAAAAAATTATATATATATTTAAAACCCAAATAAATAACCCAAGAGTTTGGTTCACTGATACCAAATGCACCTTACAGTATATTGTTGTCTATAATTTCTGATTTATTTTTTTCTAAATTATGAAATCTAAAATTCCTTTAAGATGATTAAATCCCTGATTCTTTCATTTTTTTAAAAGCTATTTTAGTTTGAAAGCAGCTACAACAGATCAGATTCGTAACAATGAGCTTTGAAGCTTTCAAATTTTATTAGATCATAGTAGAGTGGGGATATATCCCAATGATATTTGAGAGCAGATTTCATCTACAGAGAACCAAACGTCTTTGTTTTCCAGTGGGTAGTAGAAAAATATTTTTTAAAGGAAGGACGAAAATTCTTTTTATGATTCTCTCATCCCTCCCTGCTCAAGAGCCAACCCCCAAACCCGCATTTCTTACTTAGTATAACATGGAAGTTAGTGTGGAAAGATGATGATTTATTTGCCTTTGTAATTATTATTGGATGATAATGTATAAAAAGAACTAAAAACCCTTATAACAACTTGTTGAATAATTTAGAGGACTGCTTAAGGGGCATTGTTATGTGTGGACAGATTCCAGGGAAGGGAGCCGTTTTTATAATAAGGATCAGAATAAACAGAACATGGATAAACAGACACATAGTAAGTTGTAAAATGTACAGGTGATCTTCACACTGGCTTTAACTTGTTAAGCAGAGATAGCATTTATTTGTTTTTATTCTTCATTGCAAAAACTTTCAAAGATGGGTAATATTACCCTGTTGCAGCTGGGGAAAGAAACTCAAAAAAGAAAAATAATTCAAGTGACTTAAGTTAATAAGCTGCTTTTATTGTGATAATCATTTAAAAATATCCACAATACTCAGATAGGTGTTTTATCAATAGAATGGCTTTTTAAAGCCTGAGTCATAAGTGAACTTTCTGCAAATGTGAGAATATGAATGAATTAATGCTCACAGCAAGTCTGAGGAGAAGAGAAGAGGAAATGGAGATCCTAAATCATAATAAAGGGTGACATGATTTTTTTCTTCCTTATAAAACATGATGGATCACAAGTGGTAAAGTTGGAACCCCCCTAGAGAGGTATGAGTTTGGTAGACTGGCCTCCTCCAGTCCACTGGCTCTGTTTAGTCTGCTGCAATTCACACATGAAAGGTGTTAATATGCCAGGTAAATATCTGTCTTATCATTATAAATGAATAAATTATTATTTTCAATATTTTTAAAATTAAAAATGACCCAAGTTTATAGAGAAAAAAATTTTCTGTTTGAGGGAGATGGAAGAATTTGTTTTTAATTTCCAGAACAGCAGTAGAGATAATGCAATCCTCATGGGAGATTTTTTTTTCCAACTAATTTTAAAATTAGACATCTCAAGTGAATTTTAAAATAATTATTTCACAAGGCAGCCTCACTAGCTTCCTGGATTAAAGTTCTCTATAAGGTAATATGTTACCAGAGAGTAGAAAAAAAAAAAATATATATATATATATATATATGGAATTATATATATATATATATATATATATATATATATATATATGGAATTTTTTAGGTGTTTATAGGATCTTACTCTCATAGAATCATAGGATGAATAAATGATTATTATTTATCACTTTGGTGATACCAGTAGTGATTACCAGTAGTGATTTTGGTGATTACCAGTAGTAACCAAGAGCAGATTATGGAGCATTGCTAGATTCTATGGAGGCCATAAATGATGTGCAATAACTACACTGTCCTCTTAAAGGGCATTATAGTACAGCGAGGGTAATAAAAAAAAAAAACTTACAGCAATTCAATAGTAATTCAGAGTTGATTTGCCTGCTAGTGACTCTAATAGTCAACAGAGGTGGAAACAAGATAATATTCTTATTTATACCCAAATTCCAGGCTAATGTGGCACAGACTTAATCATAGATAATTATCCCATGAATATTACTTTCGCTAGGATCCTTAACTTCAGAAAGCCAATGGGAGATAGCTCAAGCAAGTCATAGTGCTCTGAAATGAGTGTAGGACTTCTTTTAAAAGTTCCACTGATGTGATCCCATCTAGAGGAGAAAGGGGAGTTAAAATTTCATACCGGTGTTCTGTCTACACTCACAGCCCCAACCTTTCCCATCACAGTTGGGATGAGCCTTCTAAATGTGTCCTAGCCATGTCATGAAGAAGGAGAATAAGAACAATAATTATATTTCTTTTATGTAAGCTCCATACTAAGGGCTTTATATATTTTGTCTCATTCTTATGAGAAGGTTATTATTTATGTCTATTTTTCAGATGAAGAAACTGAGGCTTAGATATGCTAACCAATTTATCCAAAGAACATGTAGTAAGGGAGTCAGAATTTGAACCTTTTTTTATGTGGCTCTAGAGCTCAGTCCTCTTATAATGTGTATTCTGTGGTATATTAAACTGTAATTCTTTTCATCTCCATAAGAGGGCTTTACTCATCATATCACCTTGGTTCTCTTGTATCCTTTTACTTGGTTTGAGGTAAACTTTCGGTCATAGTCTGGTTCTGTTTTCAAGATTCCAATCTGTGCCCTTCCGTTGCAGCTATCCTCCAACCCTGGCAGCTCACCACTTTGGCCCTCAACCAGTATTGGCTTTTATTTTTCCGCTACTCTTTTCATCCCTCATTTCCCTGACCCAGGTCCTCAACTTCTAGAGAACCTATCTCCTCTTTATTAGCATCTAATACATAGTAGGTGCTTTCATGCCTTGGCAGTTCAATTTCTTTCATTCATTCATTCATTCATTCATTCACTCAACAGACAGTATAGAATACCTAATCTGTGCCAATCACTATGTTCAAAGATCAACATGATCAAGCTGCTCCCAGGTTTCTGAGAGGCAGAAATACAGTTTGATCATGAGGAAAGTGCCCTGATGTAGAAATACCCAAAGACAGATCACTGAAAGATTCCTGAAGAAGGAACACACATTTAGAGTTCCTGTTTGGTTTCCACAGCTTAGACGTGCAGACACATTGGAAAGTGCGACTGTGAATGTGCTCCAGGCCCATGGGGATCCAAGTAAGGTGGCTGTCAGGAAACCAGGGTGCAGGCCTCCACACACTGTCTTATAATGAGGCTCCTTAGCAGTTTGATCACTAGTCCCATTGGATGGGGTCCAGGGCGAAGCTTCCTCATTTCTCTCTCTCTGCATTGAAATTGTAGCGGCAATGTATTTCTACTATATAGCTCTTCAAGGAGGAAACGTACTAAATTGGCTTATGTAAATGCGTATAGTATTTTTTGCTAGGCTAAAAAGAGTTGGAAATATTAGCTTCTCATGTAACAATATGGGCTTAACATGATAATGATGAAATAATCCTACTTAATTCAGTTATCACTCTATAGACCAAGAAATGTCTCAGAGCGAATGTTTACCCAAGCCTCACTGTAATTAAATTTACATTGCCAGCCCACATATTGACTTGACTAAGCCGATTTTATAAGAGTGAATGATTGGGGTGGGAAGAGACAGAAAGATGTGATTTTCAAGGAGAAAAAAATATCAAACTGACCTGCAGAATTAAATAAAAAAAAAATCAGGCTCATGTTGACCATTCATCTGCCCTTTTGCCCCAACTCTGCCTGGTTAAATACTTCTCCAAAGCATGTGTGCTTGAGTGAATTTTTCTCAATCTAGTTTTGTAAAGCTGCTGCACACTTTTTAAAAAATTATTTTTTTCAACTGTATTCCTTTTTCCAAAGAAAATATCTTGCCTGAGGTGGAAACACAATGAAATATCAGTGATGTGAAAGCCTAAGTCGTTTATTTTTTTAGTCTGTTTTTTAATATTCATACTTAATTACAACCTTAGGGAAACCTTCATCTCTCAATTGGACTTACTTCAAATCAGTGGAGAAACTAGCAAATATCTCCCCTTGGCAACCATTTATAATAACTTTGACTTTTCCCCAAAACCCAGAGGAAATACAGTCCTTGATCCTGGGCCAAGTTTGTCAGGAACTATTTGTGTTAATAAATCTTACTCACAAAAGGACTCAATTGGAAAAGCATATCATTGATTATTATATACAATTTGTAACAAGGACCTTAATTAGCTAAGTTTTGTAGTGATTTGAATGACAAATGTGTTATTACCTTTATTTCTTGTTTAATTGATCGACATTAAGCATCTTAAGAATTTGGCAGGGTTTTTGAAAATGAAATCATAGGGAGCCCCATTCAGGGTCTGAGATTTTCCAGACCAGTCTTCGACTCAGGCATTGCTCTACGGGGATTTTCTATAATAGTGAGCTGGCTAGCTGACTCCCTGCCATTTATCACTCAGCATATTCAGTTTTAAGTACTGCACACTGAGAGGTGGGAGTGTCACCTACCATGATTAAGCATCCTGTACTTCTCTTGAATTTAGAGGTGGTGACAAGGAAGTCTCTTCTCACAAGGTCTAAAGATTTAGAGGAGATGGAGGCAGAATCATTTCTGGGAAGATTTTCCTGACTATATCTTCATCTCTTTTGCTTACTCCTGAAAAATGCTTGGAATACATGTTTATTATTTATTATTAAACCACCTTAAAGACACTCAGCTATAGATACCCACTCTCCAGCCCCACCCCATAGTCTCTTAAAAGCATCAGTGAACCCCTCAAGTGCCGGTACTGAGCACTCTGCTACCTATGGGTACTGGTGTTTTATATTTGATCTAGAAATGCCTTCTTGGTTCTTCCTATGACCTTTCTCATCTTGGTCAAATGGCAGTTCCATCCCTCCAGTTACTCAGGTCCCAAACCTTGGTGTCATTTTGACTTCCCATTTGCTTTTATATCCTATATGCAACCTACAGGGAAATTCCCTTGGCTTTACCTTCAAACTCTGCCCAGAGTCTAACTCCTTCTCACCATTGCCAGCCCACCATGCCTCAAACCACCAGCCTCCCTCACTGGGTGACTATAGTAGCCCAACTGGTCCCTCTATGCCTACCCTTTCCCTCCTTGGGCAGTCCTTAAAATTGTAGCCATCACAGCCCTTCTGAAGTGTAAGCCAGCTCACTGTTCCTCCTCTGCTCACAACCTATGACTTCAGTGTTTCCAATCCCTTAGCTTCACACTGGAAGCATATATGGAAATTTCAAAAACATTCCTTGGTGTGGCTCCACCCTGGAGATTCTGATTCACTTAGTTTAAAAGCTCACAGGGGTGTCTCAGCCTTTACCCACCCAAACTCGTTCTCCAGCCTTGATTCCCAGGGCTCTGACCCACACTCACTCTACTCTTGTCTGTTGGCCCCTGTGCCCATTCAGGGGTTTTGCACTTCTCTACCTTCTTCCTGATCCCCACCTACAAGTCTTTGCTCAGATGTCCTGGGAGGGAGGCCTCCGATCAGGTTATTGAAAGCAGAAAACCCTGCCCACCCCAAGCCCAGCCCAGCCCCCTTTCCTGTTTTATTTTTCCCCTTGGCATCCATCACCATCTGACAGGCACATACTGTACATTTGATTTACTGTGTGATTTCCACAGGACAGGGATTTTTATCCATTTGTTTGCTACTGTTTTCCCAGTGCTGAAAACAGGACCTGGCCCAGCAAATAAGTATTCATCAATGAGTGAATGAAGGAGCACCCAGTTAAACCTGTATGGCTGCCCACTGTCATGAACTCTGAGCAGAAGCAAGGCCACCTAGGCAGTCCTGCTTACAGTACTTCTATGTGGCATGCTTTCTGCTTGGCCCCACAGTTTGATAGCCTTCTTTAGCCCCAAAAAGAGCACACCAGGAGTTTTGCCATATCCAGGGATGAATAAGCTGTCTAAATACCTCTAAGTACCCGTTTAGCATATACTTCCCACTTGTTTAAGGCATCCCATTTGGTGTTTATGAAAAGATGTCATGCAGAGTACAGGAGAAGCAGGAAGCCCCTGCCTGTCTCCTTGCAGCATTTGCTAACAGAATAATGCTAATTAGCATGTGTCAAGGGCCTGAAAGGAATGAGACTGGGCTTAAAAGATATCAGGCGGTAGGCCTGACATAAATTTAATAAGGTGCCTCCCACCTTTGGAGCAGGTTTTGAGGAATCTGGTTCTGTCAGGAGGAATTCTGGCTGCTTTAGTGAATTAATAGCCGAGCTGCAGTGTTTACACAGTCACAGCCGATGTGCCATCAGAGGTGACCTCTTTGGAGGGTGTGCAGTCTGACGGGCCAATTAACTCTTCTCCTGTCAATGTGTGGAAACTTCCATGGCAACGTATTTTCTGAATAAGTTCCTGAATAAGGAGAAGCTGGCATTATCATAGAGAAAAACCTAGAAAAAGAAGAAACCTGAGTGGGGTGGCAGGATGGGGCCAGGCCCTCACAGTATCCACCCACAGCGGGGTGGGGGTGCATGGGGAGAGTAGGCATGTGACAGTGGATGGCAAGTGCTGTGTGAACTGTGAAAGGCAAGAGGAGGATGGCCATCGAAGACGGTAGCCGGGCCAGTCTTGGGGCAAGAGGAGGCTCAGCCCTGCTGAGTGTCCATCTCACTCTATCAGTGTTTTCAGAGTAGCTGCTGTTTCTGTCCCCGTCTCTACCCGTCTTTGCTTTCCATTGAGTGTCTCTATAGTACTAACCCCAAGATAACAGCAGACAGCACTCCACTTTCGGGAAGCAGATTCTCTTGGTATATTATATTCCATATTGTTAAAAAAAAAAAAGCAAGCCATTTTTTTTTTTTTTAAGTTTGTGCCGTTGTCATCTCATCAACCTAATTTCTGGATATCAACAATAAAACCAGTGAGGAAGAGGTGACAATGGAAAAGGAGTAGCTATCATTTATTGATCACTGCCTTGAAGCACCCATTGTTCTAAGTGTGCTCTGTGAGATAACCCTCATGACACTCATGACAACCCCTGAGCTAGGATTACTGTGAGCTTCACCTGACCTAGGAACAAAGCACAAAGAGATTCAGAAATTTGCCAGAGCCACGTGGCTGGTAAAAGGCAAGGCCAGGGTTCATATACATTGCTTCATTTAATCTAGACACCAGCACACTGAAGTAAGCACTGTTGCCCGTTTTACATATAAAAAAATTGAAAGAGATCAAGTTCTCAATCAAGGCCATGTGGCTCGTAAGTAGGACAGTAAGATTAGACCTCATGTTTATCTAGCTTCAAAGCACTTGGTCGTGCTCCTTGGGTAAGGCCCACTCTTTTTGATTTATTATTTATTATTAAAATTCTAAATGCAGAATGACCATAACTATTGCTGGAAGAAGGCTTCTAGAGATTGCTGGATGTTATGTAAAGATCCTATAATTTTTAGCTTCATTAAAAAAGATAGTTGTTGCATCAGGATTTGAGCAGCAGCACATTAGAGCTGCCAGGAGCGACCACTATTGGCCCTGTGACTGCACACTGTGGGCCTGGCACAGACCCAGGTTCTTTGCTTACATAATTTACAAAGAGGTTTGCCGTCCCTGTGAGATGAATACTAATAGACCCATTTTCAGGTAGGAAAATTGCCCGAGATTATATAACTTAACTAGTAGTAGCCAAAATGCGAATCTGATTCCACGTTCCTGATTTCAAAGCCTGTGCTCTTTGCAGGGCCACCAATCCTCTACCAGGCTCAATGCAAAGGCCACCTGCTAATAGGTACCTAGATAACTTAATTGCACATTCTAAAATTTTGTAATGAAGAATTAAGAATGATTGTCACTCCACTGAGGAGTGAGTGTGAGCTCAAAGCCAGATTCCTTCCTGGGCTTAACCAAATCAATCTGCTACAGACAACAGGCTGGTTCTTTGGAATCCCTACCAACCATCTCAGAAAAGAATGCTACTGCTGTCCACTAGGAAGACCCTTAAACTGAAGATGCCCATCATAAATATGACATTTATGTTGGAAAAACAATTCCAAGAGCATAGCCTACACATACCAGTTTGATGGCACCTGGATACCTTGGCCAAAATGACAGACGCTGAAGGCATTTGGCCCATCTCCTCTTCCTTAGGCTCAAAGATGTAGTAAGATTACTTTATTCATTGTTTAAAATTTTCATATCCATTCATTTTCTGGCAATTTCCAGAAAGTACTTACTGACAGCAGGATAAAAGTAACAGAATGTATCCAATAAAAATATTTTTGAAAATAGAAGCTGCATTATTATTTTGACAGCAATCACAGAATTGATATTCATATATATTATTCATGTTTATAGTTTTACGATTGTTTTCATTCAAATGGAAAAATATCCCACTGAATCTGGCACCAACTATCGAGAATTTTTTTTTAATTTTCTCTTTTTCTTCTCATATTTCTTCTCTCCTTCCCTCCCATCTTTTCTTCCTTCTTTCCTTTTTCCTTTTCTCTCCTTCTCTCTTATCTCTCTCTTACTATATCTTTTTTCCTTTCTTTTTATTAAATCTCTACCTATTTTTGTAATAATTTCAGTGGTATAAAAGTCTAGAAAATTTAAATGTTAGTCTAGAAAAGCTTTGGTACTTCTCTCATAGACTCATATAGTCTTTACCATCTCACAGTTTGGAATTTGCTATTTGGAGTCTGAGAACACATTACATTTTATCATACAGCTCAATTTCTAACATTAAATTTAAATCATTGCTATCACCAGTCTTTCTTAAATGGTACATAACCAGTGGATTATTACCTTTTTATTTTACTTCTAAGGCTGTTATCATTTAAATGAATGTCAATCTGTTGGAGGGAGGGAGATAATCTCAGTCAAAACACCAAACCTCTATTTCATCTTCTCTTAAATGTTACGTTAGGTGTCATAAAATATTCTGTAATATAATAATGTCACAACTCACATTCAGAATCATGATAGCTAATATTTAATGGTTCTGAGGAATAATTATGCAACATTTACCTAGGTTTGCAAAATATGTATCTAATTAAAATTTTCTTAATAGCAAATGTGCTAGTCAGTTTTCTATCATTATAACAAAATGCCTGAGATAATCAGCTTGTAAAAGAAAAGGTTTATTTTGACTCACATTTTTAGAAGTTCTAGCCCATGGTAGGTTAGTCTTGTTGCTTTGAACCCGTGGTGAGGAAGTACATCAAGGGAGGAGAAAAATTGTTTATCTCATGAACCAGGAAACAAAGAAATGAAGAGGGGCTCAGGTCTCCTGATCTCCTTGGAGGGCATGCCTTCAATGACCTGAAGAGCTCCTGCTAGGCCCCACCTCTTAAAGGTTTTGCCACCTCTCAATAGTGCCACTGTAGGCCTTTGGTAAGTATTTAAAATCCAAACTAGAGCAGCATGACACACATATTTGTTGATATAATGCATGAGTATGAAGTTTGAAAGTCATTGTAGGTCTGGGAATTTAATCCAAGTGTTCCTGTTCTCAATGTATTTTTTTTTAACTTTAAAAAATAATAGCAGAAACGACATTAATTTAATCTTTTCCAGTTTTCAAGTAGACTAAAAGGTTAAAAATCAATGGTTTAGGGCTGAGGGTATAGGTATAGGTGAAAATAGAGTACATATATAGCATGGGTTCAGCCCTAGGTTTGATTCTCAGTGGAAGGAAGGAAGGAAGGAAGGAAGGGAGGGAGGGAGGGAGGGAGGAAGGAAGGAAGGAAAAAGAAAGAAAGAAAAAAAGAAAGAAAGAAAGAAAGAAAGAGAAGCCAAACCCCTAAACCACACATAGTTTAATTATTAGCCAAAGATGATTCATAACACTAAGCAGAAACTTTCCATAATGCAGAACAATTTATTTTGTGGTGAACAGAATAAAAACTCTTTCTCTGAAGCATTTGAATCTGACAACCAAACTTCTACCCAACAGATGCATAGTCTTAAACAAACCATCATTTTCTTTGGAGGCAAAAAGTTGGGGTTGTTGGGCTGGGGATGTGGCTCAAGCGGTAGCGTGCTCGTCTGGCATGCGTGCAGCCCCGTTCGATCCTCAGCACACACACAAAAAAAGTTTGAGTTGCATTTTTTCTACTTAAATTACAGCAATGTTGTTGTTGTTGTTGTCTGTTCTCATTGGCTGAATTATTTCCATGGAAGTGTGATCAGTTTTGAATAGTACTGGGGTTCAGAACGTGCTGTTCCAAAATATGGCACCTTGACATTGGAGAAAACAGCAAAGCAGGTCACTCTCATCTTTCATCCCCCAAGAGAAACTCTCATCTCAGAGGCAGCCTCTTTTATTCCTGGAAGAGAGGAACATTTTTATCTCCAAAGACAGAGGATCAGAGAAGAATCTAAACAAACAGACCTCGCTACGTTCCTCCAGTTTATTATCAATAGAGCATACCACTTGTCCAACCATACTTCTCTACAACTGCCCCCCTCTGCTTCAAACTTAAATGTAAAAATAGACAAGTTGACCTGCTTCTTTGGGTCTTCATTTCTTAAGGCCTTGGGATGTATAAAATATATTAAGTAAATTTGTGTGCTCTTTGTTAATCTATCTTTTCTATTAGGAGTTTCAGCTATGAACCTAGTAATGGCAGAGGAAAAGATATTTTCATCCTCTTTAATAGGTATATGTGTAAAATTTAGAGGACCAACCAAAATGGAATCATTCATACTAAAGTTCCCTATCACCAAGTGGAAACTAAGTTATTTTTCTGAGAAATCAGGAGAAAGAGAGAGAGAGGTAGTAGCCAACCCTCAGATAGGCCTGTTTTAGCCATCGTAATAAGAAAATACCCACTGCTTTAATCTTTATGAGGAAAGTAACTTTGAAACAACAAATCCACTTTTTGTTGCTTGCTATTGCTCCCTTCAGCCTTTTTCTGTCTATAAATACTTACTGCCCACATTGCAGAGTGGAGTTCTCTGAATCTCTTCTGAGGGCTGTCAGTTTGTGAATCATTCTTGCTCAAACTCTGTTAAATTTACTTTGTCTAACATCTTTTCCTTTATCATATAGCATTAATATACACTTAAATATTAAGTATTTAAAGAGGTACTTGCTTTGGTCTAATGGCTTTCTTCTAAACATTTTTTTCCCTAGATTAATCTGTATCTCAGTTATTTTCACATCAGGACATTAAAATTATACCTCTTAAAAGTATGTGTATCTGACCCCTCAACCCGTTTTCCTCCCAAAGTCCTTCCTGGATTCTTTTGTCATTGCTATGACATTGAGTTTGCAGTCTGTCTTTTGAGACACTGCGTATGATCTGCAACTTAATAAACATTTCTTTCATTTCCTATTTAACTTCCTAAAGTGCATTAGTCTTAAGTAGAAAAAATAGACAAAGAACTGAGTTTTCTGTTTTATAAAACACATTTTGTGGCACAATCATTTATGATTGCATTCAAAATCCTTCTTAGATTGACTCTAGACAACCTTTACTACAGTGTTAATTCCCCCCACTTTTTTTAATCTAAAAAACCATTTCAGTTTGGCCTATTCAGAATACTTAAAGAATGTTTTTTTTTAGTATTTTACATTGATTGATAGTCTGTGTTAGTTAGTGTTCCATCACTGTAACAAAATACCTGAGAAAATAAACTTAAAGAGAAGAAAGATTTATTTTGGCTCATGGTTTCAGAGGTTTCAGTCCATGGTTGCTTGGCCCCATTACTCATGGTCTAGAGTAAGGCGGAACATTGTAGCAGAAAGGTGTAGTGGAACAAAGCTGCTTACCTCATGGCCACTGGGAAGCAAAAAGAGAATGAGAAAGTGACCAAGGGTTAGATATACCCTTCAAGAATATGTTCCCAGTGATCTACTTCCTCCAACGAGGCCCAACTCCTAAAGCTTTCACCACCTCCCAGTAGCCTTACTAGCTGGGGACCAAACCTTCAACACATGAGCCTTTTGGGGACATTCTGGATCCAAACCATGAACAATAGTGTATTAGTCCTAAAGGACCTAGCATAAGTCCCACTTCTAGGAAGCCATCTTTGACCTCCTTCATAGATTCAAAGTTAAAGTAAGACCTTCTAAACATCTACCTGTTCTGATTTAAATTGTCTTTAAAAGCCCCCTGTCAGCAGGGAAAACATATTAATTCAATTTGCATTTGAAAACACTACCTCTAGCAATAATATTGAGATTGGTTTTGACCGGAGAGAGTTGGACTGAAAGCAGAGTGTTACGCTTTGGATCTGGAATGTCCTCAAAATCTCACATGTTGAAGGTGTGATCCCCATTGCAGCAATGTTCAGAAGGAGGTTTTCAGGAAAGTATTGAATCACGAGAACTCTAATCTCATTGGTGTATTGATCCGTTTTTTTAAATTTAAATTTTTTTTTTAGTTGTAGATGAACACAATAGCTTGATTTTATTTGTTTATTTTTTATGTGGTGCCAGGGATGGAACCCAGTACCTCACATATGCTAGGCAAGTGCTCTGCCACTGAGCCAGAACCCTGGCCCAGATTGATCCAATTAATGGGTTAATAATCTAAAGGTTTTTTTTGTTTTGCTTTTTTGGTACAGGGAATTGAACTCAGGGCAACTTGACCACTGAGCCACATCCCCAGCCCTATTTTGTGTTTTATTTAGAGACAGGGTCTCACTGAGTTGCTTAGTGCCTTGCTTTTGCTGAGGCTGGCCTTGAACTCGTGATCCTCCTGCCTCAGCTTCTCGAGCCACAGGGATTACAGGTATGTACCACCTTGCCCAGCTAGGTTAATAATTTGAATGGATACTGGAATGAGGCGTTAAACTGTAGGCAAGTGAGGCATGGTTGGATGAAGTAAGTAAGTGGGGGCATGCTCTTAGGGACAATATCTTGTCCCTGGCCTCTTCTACTCTCTCTGCTTTATGGCTGTCAATAGCTAAGCAACTTACCTCCATCAAAATCTTGAACCATGATTTTCTGTCTTGCCTCAGACCCAAAGCAATGGAGCTGGCTAACCATAGACTGAAATTGAAAGCCCAAATAATTTTTTTTCCTCCAAATTGTTTTAATCAGGTATTTGGTCACAAAAGTGAAAAGCTAACTCACATAGAGGGAAACCAATTAGGGGGTCTTTACAATGGCCCAGGAGCAAAAGGAGGGAAGATTCTATATATAATAAAGAGTCATAATTTTTAGAACTTAGAAACTGACTGCAATTAGATAAATTATTTCAAATTTGCATAAAGGCAATCATAATTAATTACTCCATGCCCCCTCCTTTCCCCTCCCACTACTCTACCCTAACTAGAGTTCATCTATTCCTCCCATGCTCCCTCTCCCTATCCCACTATGAATCAGCCTCATTATATCACAGAAAACATTTGGCATTTGGTTTTTTAGATTTGGCTAACTTCACTTAGCATTATCTTCTCTAATTCCATCCATTTACCTGCAAATGTCATGATTTTATTCTCTTTTATTGCTGAGTAATATTTCATTGTGCATAGATGCCACATTTTTTTTTATCCATTCATCTATTGAAGGGCATCTAAGTTGGTTCCACAGTTTAGCTATTGTGAATTGTGCTGCTATAAACATTGATGTGGCTGGGTCCCTATAGTATGCTGTTTTTAAGTCCTTTGGGTATAGTCTGAGGAGAGGGATAGCTGGGTCAAATGGTGGTTTCATTCCCAATTGTCCAAGAAATCTCCATACTTCTTTCCATTTTGGCTGCACCAATTTGCAGTCCTGCCAGCAGTGTATGAGTGTACCTTTTTCCCCACATCCTCGCCAACACTATTGTTGTTTGTATGCATAATAGCTGCCATTATGACTGGAATGAAATGAAATCTTAGAGTGGTTTTAATTTGCATTTCTCTGATTGCTAGTGATGATGAACACTTTTTCAAGTATTTGTTGATTGATTGTACATCATGTTCTGAGAAGTGTCTCTTTAGGTCCTTGGCCACCCCCACTATTATCCAAAATACATGTATGAAGACACAAATTGGTGTGAATATACAACCAGAGATATGAAAAATTGAGCTCTGTATGTAATAAGAATTGTAGTGCATTTTAATTTTTTTAAAAAAGAACAACAATAACAAAGATAGACAGGATCAAGTCAACAAAAAGTTAGATCTTTGAAAAGATAAACAGGATTGACAAACACTAGCCAAAATAACCAGAAGAAAAGGAGAGAAAACCAAAATAAATATAACAAGAGAAAAGAAAAGAAAATGTCACAGGAGATAGTTCTGAAATCCAGAGTATCACTACAAACTACAAATAAATAAATAAATAAAGGCATCATAAAAATATGGACAAGGTACTACAAGGGAACAAAGATAGGCATGGTGCTATAAATTCAGAAAAGCTTCCTAAGGCAAAGTCTCCCAAGGCAAAGTTGAAGGTTGACTTTGTAAGGCAAAGTGGAGTGGGAGAAGGGAGTTCTGGTCCAGTTGGAGGGAGTAGCGAGGTTAAAGATGAGAGACGGGAGACAACTCAGTGTATCCAGTGAATTGCAAGTAGTTTGCTTTTGCCAGAATCATAGTTGAGGCAGAGGTGGGTACTGCAGAGGGGAAGCTGGAAAGGTGGTGGAGGTCAGATGACCCACGGTCCCATGTAACACCTCACATCATTTCAGCCTTATTCTGAAAGCTATGGAGTCATTTTGTAAAGGATTTCAGCAGCTGAAGTGATAAATAAATGGATTAGTAATCTAGAAAGAGCTTTCTGTCTGTAGTAAAGAAGAAGCTGCAGACTAATCAGTGAATTATAAGGGTAACCTGGGAAGAAATGATGACGGTTTGAATTGAAATGCGGTAATGGAGACGGAGCAGGGATGTGTTAGAGGGATGCTAAGATAACAGGATTGACAAGATTGGTGCTTGATGAGGTGAAGGAACGTAGAAGAGACCACGGCTGACCCTTCCAACTTATTGTTTGGGCAGTGAAGGATGATGTCATTTTCCAAGATAGGGAATCCATCTGTGGGAAAAGAAAGTGAGTTTCATTTTCGATGTGTTAAGTCTGAGAAGCCTGCAGGGCATTAAAGAAGAAATGTTCAGCACAGAGACACATGGAGACGCCTGGAGCTCAGAAGGAAAACCTTAGCTGGAGATTTAGAGCTTGGTCATCAGCATTTAGTTAGGAGTTAAAGCCCTGAGAGTGGATAAAATAAATCAGGAAATATGTAGCCAGAGAGCGGGGGGGAAGGGGGGGAAGAGGATGCAACAGCAGAGACAGCAATATTTTAGTAGTTGGAAAAGCAGGCGCCAGAAAAGGAGGGGCTAAATAGGAGAGAGCAAAAGAATGGGGAGAATTGAATTAGTGAAGCTGAATGTGGACAAGGAGACAGTGTCCAGCAGGGGCAAGCACTTCAGAGAGATTAAGGAAGAGAAAGCTTGGAAATGTTCTCTAGATTGAGGAACAGGTGACCTTGGCACAGTAGTTGAGTGGAGGAGTAAGCCAGATGGCAGTGGGTTGAGGAATGCATGAGAAATGAGGAAGTGCAGGCATCTCTTTTAAGGAGTTAGAATGGGAGTGATGGAAAACAAGACACAGAGCCTGAGCTTTGCAGAGAGGCACGGAATAGAGGGAGGGCTGCTGAGTTTCTGAAGCTTTGGGTGTATCTACTGCTAGCGGGGAGAAGTCAAGTGAAGACAAGAATGAGGATCTAGCTAAGACCAGGCAGAAAGGATGAAGCAAGCTCGGGGCAGTGGCACCTGCCTGAATTCCAGCGGCTCTGGAGGCAGAGGCAGGAGGATTGAGAGTTCAAAGCCAGCTTTAGCAATTGAGCCAGGCCCTAAGCAACTTAGTGAGACCCTGTCTCTAAAGAAAACCTAAAAAAGGGGCTGGGGATGTGGCATGCAAAGGCATGCCATAGCAGGAAGGGAGACCATGAGTGCATGGAAAGAAGGGAGGAGAGCTCTTCAGAGAAGAAAGAAGGGGAGAGGACAGGTTGCTCATCTGTGAAACAGATAGGGGGTCATTTGATGAGAATGAGGGGGAACCAAAATATTGGGAAGATCCTAAAAGAAAGTGGGGAAGATTTGGGAAATAAAAGAAAGAGAGCAGGGAAGGAAGTGAAGGCAGAAAAGGAAAACAGAAAAGTGTATTAGAGAACTTGATGAGGCTGGAGCACCAGTATAGCTGGGATGTTCTACAGAATGACCAGCTCTAGGATTGTGGCTAAAGGGCGATAAAGGAAATGCAGTGACAAGAGTAGGAAGAACTGTGAGGCTAAGGTTTTTGAAGGGTCATCTGTATGGACATAGATGTTACCTGGGGTAATGGCCAGACTTGAGATGACAAGGATGTGAGTCAGGAAAAGCAAGGTTTGATGCTGTAACAAGAACCCGGCATTTCCAAGGGCTTGCCACAACAGAAATTTGTTTTTCATGCATATCACAGTCCACCTCCAGTTGACAGCTATCCTCTAAACAAAGACTCAGAGACTGAGGATCCATTGGTGCATGGATTTGCCATCTTGGAGTACTTGTTTCTGACTAAAATGACTCTGATACCACACTTAGAAAAGATAGCACAAAAAGAAAAAAACAACAACAACTCACTGAGGAACATGGAGGTAAAACTTTAAATAAAATAAAATTTCAACAGTAATAAAACAATATATCATGACCCAGAGAGTTTATTTTAGGAGAGAAAAAGAAAGGTTATGCCTATGTGGGCCTGGCTGAACTGGATGGAATGGAAACATTTACTTTGCTCAACGTTCTGCAGCTCATCCAAACATTCATATATCATAAAGTCAGAAATATTGGTCTTTCACTTCAACAACCAACAATGAGATAAATCTGTGAAGACATTCTGTAAATTGAAATGCATGCTGTAGGAGTGAGGAATTTTTTGAGCATACAGGGCCCCGTGCTGGGGGTGGTACTGTTTAGTATAAAAAGTTTAAGACATGACATGATTGTCCTCTCTGGATCTTACCATCTGGTTGGCAAAGACAAGGCACAAAAAGATGCACAGGACATCATGTGGTGAAGGCCAACAGAGGTAGAGACAAGGAATATGTATATTTAGAGGTGGGAGGGAAAGAAGACAATATCCAGGCATTGTCCAGCCCAGAAAAACCAAATTATTTCATTCTCTACCAGGAAACAGAAAGATGGACTTTCTCAGCCCCCAGGAGAAAGTCTGGGTTCTGGCCCCTCGAATATGTGCAAAAATTATGTTCACCACCTTTAGTCCATCAATATCAGACTGCATCCATTCTCTCTCATTTGTGTAAAGAATAAGCAAATGTCAATATTTTTAAAAATGCAATTTGTTCTTCAGTCTTTTGTGTTCTTAATTTATTTATTCTTTTAAAGAACATTTATTGAGTGTTTAGTGCAGGCAGGCATTGTGCCTTCATAGAGCTGACATTAGTGGATTGATGACCTCTAAGAATTTCTCCATGTTATTTTTTGTTACTTTGAAAGCCTGATGTTTTATTTACTAATTCAACCAATTTTATTTTCTAATCGTTTTTAAACATCTCTCTTTAGCCTTATTATGTTCTTGTTCCTATTTTTTTAAGTTCTTTTAAATTGTTTTTTTAAATTCCTCACATTGACTTTTCATCTTGTTTAATAATAAAAGTATTTAAGTGTACATTGAAACCACTTCTTGTGCATATTCAAGGTTGTTAAATCAGCTTTATATGCTTGTGTGGACATTCATTAGCATTACCAATCCCATGTATGCCTTAGAGGATGCAGTAAAGTTAGAAAAACATCTGTAAGAGTTCCAAAACTCAGGAGAAAGAACACTGGTTTTAAACATGTCATAACCATCGACAAAGAAATGAACTGTGCTGTTTCTAGAAAAATCTGTTTGATTCATATACTCTATGAGCGTATTTTCAAAATACATTTTTACTCTAAGTGATTTCCATTTTATGAGCTGATTTTAGAGTCAATAATCCATATGGAAGTCAAAATTATTTATTGGTTTGTAGCTATTATTGTCTCTCATGTATTTTCAGGAATAACATTCTCATTATGATTAGTCTAAATATCATGTACTATGGTTTTGATTTCTTTGAATTAAAAGAGTTGATATTAAATATCACTTTACCCAATTCCTTGTTTCAGAAAGATCCTAGGTTATAGGAAGTGTTATACATCCTCTGGTTTCTAAAGATATATAATTAATTACACACACACATGCATACATACACACAACTTTACGAATTGTCACATTTACTTTATTGGTCTGCTCTAGGCATCCTAGAATGTGAATTAGTCACTGAGTTATGCATCTTATCCTCACACTACTAACAAAAAAGTCCCACAGAAAAGAATCATAATTAGAAGGCTACAGAGTCCCCAGTCCATCTGTGTTTAGAGACACCCACTACTATCCCTCTGCAATCAAAGCTATTTAGTCAGAAAAGGTTAGAACAAGAATGAGCTCTTAACCAAGCAAAAGCTGAGACTACCAGATCTGGGTACTTGAATGAAAAGCCTTGGTTTGGACATTCAGTTATGGGTTATGGGGAAATCATGCATCCCCTGAGATCCTTCCTCATTTAGGTATATCTGTTCACTGACAAGGACCCTAGAAGCACCAGTGTTCTAGATGATGGACAGCCTGCGAAGTGGAGTCCCTCAGACCTGACATGAGTCCTAGTGTCACAGAGCTGGGGCCTACAGAGAAGCTGAGGTAGCGCATAGACCCACGCTTCCCACCTCGATTCTTGTTTTCAAGTCAGAAAGGTTTCAGACCTGTCGCTCAGTAACAGGCATGAATTTTACTGAAGGGATAGGAAAAGGAAAATGGGACACTCTTAAGGGAGAGAGGGGGTCCCTCTCTTGCTGTCCAGCTTTACTGGGAATCCCAGAGAAGTTTCCAGAGAGTGTCGCCGAGGTCCGCCACTTGACTTTTGACTGACAGCAGGGTGACAACAGACTTTCAAGTATCTATTGACATGAACAATTCTAGGTTCCCTTGGCCCATGCTCAGCTATGCTAATTGGATTCTTAGTCATTTTTACAGGTTTTCTGGTTAGGAGGAATTATCCGTATCTTCCAAAATCTGGTCTGTAAAAATGGTCACAAAAGTTTCTCCCTTCAAAGTAACTTGGATTCCTTTTATCATTTCCTTGCAGATAACAGGTAGCTTGCTGAGGAATGTGACCCTCTCTACTTAGGCCACGCAGAGCTGTAGGTAAATTATTTTTGGCAAAGAAAACATGTGAGGGTCAGCACAGTGGGCCCATTTTATAGAATTATTCTCTTAACCTTGTGTTCCCACTTTCCTCATCTGTCTGTCCTTTAAACAGAAACACCACACAGTACTGTGTGCTTTTGTGCAAGGGCTTAGTCTCCTGATCTAGGAAATGTAGGTCATGGTACTCTCTTCTTGGAGAATTACATGGAAAAAACAAACCAAAACAAAACATAATGCACTTAATCCTGTGCATCCATAGCTAATAATCATAGCCATCATTATCTTATGGCTTTATGAATTGCAAGGAGGTTTTTTTTCCCTCTCTAGTCTCTCATTTGTTGCTTGCATTAATCCTGTGCATTAGCAATAAGCTCAGAGAGATTGGTTGCCTAGCCATAGATCACACAGCAAGGAAATCTTGGTTGCTATGGAATTTCTATCACCTAGTGCTCTGCCTGGCACATACTGGAAGCTTAGAAAATTTTTGGTGAATTACCAAACAATGGAACTCGAACTTCAAGTCACATGCTCTTCTTATGCTTCACAGTGTGGTTGTGAGTCTCAAATGAGAAATATATGAATGATCTTTTAAATTGCCATGCCTGCTGTACTATTATTATATTTATCATGCTGTCCTGGGGTATGGGAGGTGGCCCCATAATTCTGTGTGACCTTAAGTCTTAATAATCAACAGAACCACAAAGGCAGCAGCTTCATTCTATTGCTCTGAAACATTTCTCTGTGGATACATTTTAGATGGGAAAGGAAGGCCCCTTGCTGATTCTCTCCATTCATCCAGAGCTTACTAAAATGATTTTGTTCTCAAAACTTTGTAAAATTCCCCGGGTTTAATCTGGCTTTCACTTAAGGTGGCTGCAAAAGTGGGAAAGAAAGAGGTCTCTTCATCCCCTTAGGCTTATCAGCTTTTGAGAAAGAAATCAATGGCTCAAGTGTCTACCCAGTGGAATTGTTGATTTGTGCCCTTTTTTCCCCTCAAAGTTTAGAACTAATTACTTCCTGTCACATGATTTCATGAAGATAAGTAACATCGACTCAGCAATTAGTTTGTACCATGCCCTGTTCTTGATGTGTTATGTGAGGTAAGTATAATAGCTGTCTCTACTTTATAGATGAGGAACTTGAAGCACAGGGAGGTTAGGTCATCTGCCCAAGGTTGGCTGGCCAGTAATTAAGTGGCAAAGCCAAGTTAGGAAGCCATGTGGTTTGGCTTCAGAGCATATAGTCTCCACTACAGAGCTATGCTATCCTTTAGAAATGCAGATATTCATAATTGCAGCTAGATTACCCAGGCAATTCCACACCTAACTCTATGTACATGGCTTCATGCTGAAGGCATTGTGTAAGTAGCAAAGTCACAGGTACAGTCACTCTAAGAACTTAGCCATCAAAACTGCAACTAACTGAGATGTAACTTTCACAAAAGTTGAAAGCCAAAAATCTCTTTTCAGAATACCTGGAGCCCTCCATATCCCTGAATTTTGTATCCATAGAGTCAACTAACCGTGGATCAAAAGAGTTTGGGAAAAAACATTGTCTGTACTGAACATATATAGACTTTTTCCCTTGTTATTCCTTAAACAATGTGATATAAAAACTGTGTACATAACATTTACATTGTAACAGGTATTATAAGTAACCTAGACATGATTAAAACATGTGGGAGATTCTGTATCGGTTATATGCAAACACTATACCATTTTGTATAGGGGACTTGAGCATCCTCAGATTTTGATATCCAAGAGGGGTCCTAGAATAAACCCCCTCTCCCCTTCCCCCCAAGAATATCCAGGGAGGACTGTAGATCATCACAACTTTGGAACTTGAAAGGGACTTTAAAAGTCACATTACTCAACCTATGTGGCTGAATGACTCTTCCAAAGCCCCACTGGCAGAGGTAGAATTCAAGTCCAGAAGCCTGAAATTCTCAGTTCCAATCGCAAAACTCTTTATAATAAGACTTTTTTTTTTTGCCTTTTCAGTAAATTTCTTTTTTCCTAATCCTCTTCCAGAGCCTTCAGTATTAAAGAAATAGAAATAATTGAGATATTTCTCTCAGTGTGAACATTGCAATATAGATAAAGGAAACTTCCAAGGTCCCTGCTCACTCTATTAGGACTGTGTTTTTCAGCTTTTCATCACTGTGACCAAGATATCTGACAAGAGAAACTTGGAGGAGGAAAAGTCTATCTGGGGCTCGCAGTTTCTGGGGTCTCAGTCCATGGTTTGCCAACTCCATTACTGTGGGCCTTGGGTGAGGCAGAATATCATGGCAGAAGGGCAAAGTGTAGAAAAGCAGTTTAGTCCATTGCAACAGGGAAGAAGAGAGACTTTAGAGAGAAGGTGAGGCACCAGGGACAAGATATAAACCCCAAAGGCACACCCTTTGTGTGACTTACTTCCTCTAGCCACACCCCACTTACTTACAGTTCCTACCCAGTTAGTCTATTCAAATTATTCATCATCAAATGGATCATTCCATTGATTAGGTTACAGCTCTCATAAGATAATCAGTCTACCTCTGGACATTCCTGTATTAACACAGGAAGTTTTGAGGGGGACACTTCATATCCCAAACCAGAGCTATGTGGTTTTTGGAAAGATTATGTGTCTTCCCTTAGTTCTTTCTGTTAGGGATCAAATAAAAGTTTCAGATACATGTTAAGAACTGCAAAGAGGCTGAGATTTTACCTGATCTGTAAGCTAACAAGTTAACTTACTATGGTCTCATGGATACCAGTAGAAGACCCAAAGACTCCTCAGTCAGAGACAAAGGGAAGTTTATTATTCATAGCAAAAGTAGTGGTCAGAATCTTAGTATTTTTTTTTTTACCAGCTCCCCAAAGCCCTAACATCCAAGAGGGAGAAAACATGGCCAGATAAGACTTGTACATGGGGTAAGTTGGATTAAAAAAGAAGAAATATGACCCAAATCTTTCATAATGAGCAGTAAGCATGCTTGTTCTTTGCTCCATAGAGAAATTCTATAGCTATTATACTGGACAGCAGACAAGCCTGTCCTTTGTTCCAGAGGGAAAACGCTATCTCTGTCTGTCAAGGTTGTTCTCTATACAAATGTCCTTGAAAAGATAGTCCCTAATAAAAAGAAATCGGTGCTTCTGCAAGATGTGCCAAAATGTTGAGAGACTCATGGGAAATTGTCTCCCAACAGTACAAATCCATGAAAACTGCCCTATTCAAGTCATCTAATGTTGTGGTATTTTTATATTTTTAAAGCACCTAAGATAACTGAACTTCTGAAAAATCAGACACCAATTCATTTTTTTCAATTAAGGCTTTCAGCAAGAAAACTGTTTTTCTAATCCATTCCAGTAAAAATAACTCAATACCAAGGAGAACATTACAATTTTTGAAAACAATGGGAATACACTTTTTCTAAGAATTTCATTCTTCTAAAGACAGTATATTTTCCTTCCCATACAAGTGCTCATGAAATATTTTCTCATTTGGAAGGTGAAATGGAGGGAAAGAGCCAGTGATTACCCAATTTTTCAGCAGCTGCATGTGTTTTCATGTACAGCACACACTGGGAGATGCTTCCATGTTGATGTGTGTAAATAGATCCCTTGATGTGATCACTTTTTGTGCGGGGGTTTGAACTCAGGGGCACTCAATCATTGAGCCACATCCCCAACCTTATTTTGTAGTTTATTTAGAGACAGGGTCTCACTGAGTTGCTTAGCACCTCCCTTTTGCTGAGGCTGACTTTGAACTCGCCATCCTTCTGCCTCAGCCTCCTGAGCTGCTGAGATTATAGGCATATGCCACCACACCTGGCTATGTGATCACTTTTAAGGTTATATAATTACTCTTTCTGATAGAAGAAAATATCATAAATCTTCAAAGTATATACGTTTTCCATAAATAGTTTTAATTGACAACTAGGATCTTTGCCATTTACACGGCCGTTTCTTTCGTCGTTTTCTGTAATGAATCAATACCACTTAACAACTTGTTGTGCATCTAATGTTCAGGTTCTTTGCATATTTCATCTTATTTGAGCTTTAATTGAGGTACATGAAGGAACAGAG
Source organism: Marmota flaviventris (assembly GCF_047511675.1). Taxonomy (NCBI): domain Eukaryota; kingdom Metazoa; phylum Chordata; class Mammalia; order Rodentia; family Sciuridae; genus Marmota; species Marmota flaviventris. The sequence goes on from NC_092500.1 coordinate 69,236,448, forward strand.
TCTCATGCAGAGCTGTAGATGGAGAAGCTAGGATTCAAAGATCTAGCTGCCTGTAAAGATGGTAACTTTCTTTATGTTACTTTGGATTATTGTTACCTAGGCCACCTTTTGGCTTGAGATAGAGATTTCAAACAAGATCTTGAAGCATTATCCTCCACACTGCTAAGTCAGTTGCCTTAGTCCCATTCACTTGGCATGCTGATCCTCAGCTCTCTTTCCCAAAGCTCAGGGACATCATAGACTCTTAGAAATTCTAAGAAAGACTGACACCAACAGTCTGCATTTTATAGCATCCCCAGTGGATGCTCAGATGTTTTCAGATTCAGCAGTTCCTTGGTTGGAAGCTCTTGTAAATGGAAATTTTTGAGACAGTCTTCTATTCTGTCTCTTTGTAATTTGCCCCTATTATTCTAAGTCTGTTCTCGAGTCTACTTCTTCTTCTAGAAGGACCTTTCATGAAATCCAAGAAAACTGTTTCCAAAGAAATACACTGAGCAAGGGACATTAATCTAGGTGGTTGGTATAGTTATATTTTAAAATATATTATCAAAATTAGAACTGAATACTAATGTTTCAAGCACCAATTAAAGTTAAATCATCCCAACAAATGACTTTTAATCATCTACAATGGAAAAGAGTTGAGGCTGACTTAGTGAAGGGCTTATTTGTGCTAACACATTTACCATTATGTAATAACTGAAGTTTTTACACTTAACCATTTCATCAGAAATCCAAATGTTATGGTTTGAGTGTTTGTTTTCCCTCCAAATTCATGTGTTAGCAGCTTCATGCAATGATATTGACAGGTGGTGCCTACTGGAAGGTGTTAGGTTGTGAGGTCTCTGCCCTCATAAATGGATTAATGCTGCTATGAAAAGGGCTCACAAGAGAAGGTTTTCTTATACTCTTCTGTCATGTGAGGAGCAGTGTTCTTCCCCTCCAGAAGATGTAGCATTCAAAGCATCCCCTTGGAAACAGAGGCTAGGCCTTTACCAGACTTTGCCAGTGCTTTGCTCTGGGACTTAGCCTTCAGAACTGTGAGAAATAAATCTGTGGTTTGTTTTGTTTTGCTTTGCTGCACTGGGCATTGAATCCGGGGTCTCATGCATGTTAGGCAAATTCTTTACTACTGAGCTGTCTTTCCAGCCAATTTCTATTTTTCATAAATGACCCAGTCTGAAGTATGGGCACAAAACAGACTAAAGCACTCAATATTGAGTAAATGTTGAGTAAGCATTTTTAAGTGTTCCATGGAGATATTATCAGTTGTATTTACATTTGCACATTAAACTGTCCAGCAGGTTTGATGGATGGTCTGATAAGTAATTTTCCTCCCCCAAAACCACCACCTTTGGCGGTTAAAACTCTTCTTTGACCCATCTACTTTTCTCCAGCTTAGTACTTTTAAAGCAATTCCATCTCAAATACACTTCATTTCCTCAGATCCACGATAAAGTACCAAGCAATTCAATAGTCTCAAATAGTAAGGCTGGATTTTTTTCCTTTTATACTTTAGGATTCTAGCTGGTATATTTTGTGTATTTCAGGCAACTGGAGTGGATTGAATAGACTCCCTTAAAAATTGTGTCCATCCAGAGCTTAAAAATATGAGGTCTTTGTAGATTTAATTAGTTATGGATCTCAAGATGAAATCCTGATTTTGGTTGGACCCTAAAAACCAACAACTCATGTCCAAGAAGAGAAGAGGCATGGAGAGACCACACACAGGAAAGAAGAGGATGTAAAAATTAAGACAGATTGGAATTATGTCACCACAAGCTAAGAAGGAATAAGTAAGGCCAGCAACCACCAGATAGTAGTAGAGAAGCATAAAGTGATTTTTCCTCACAGCTTCCAGAAGGAACCAATCCTGCCAACATCATGATTTTTGACTTCTAGCTTCCAGATCTGTGAGAAAATAAATCACCAAGTTTATATAGTAATTTGTTATGGTAGTCCTAGGAAACTAATATAGCAATATAAAGACAATTTAAGATGAGAAATCATGTTTACCAGGGTGCTAATTAAACAAGATACAAGATACATGGAGAAAAGTTAAAACAAAATATTGACTGGAAGATGCTACTAAATCTGAAAGTATGTTGCTGGTAGCAGTGCTTTAATTTTAAAAAGATGCTATTCTTTATAAGTAGTCTGTGAAGACGAAGAAACCACTTGTCTTGTTCTGTTGTTCTCCATCACATGGATCACCACAGTGTTGAATGATTTGTCCTCGTGTTCAGGGAAGGCCCATTCTCATTCTCAGGCGAAGCTCAGTCTCAACAGAGTGACTGGCACATGATAAGTCACAGTAAGTGCTGAACAGATAGCATGACCCTGGGCAGTCCTTGTTCACTTCTGTTTTTCCAATATAATAATAAAGAGTGTCCTCTTTCATTCTTAAAGTGTTACGAGTCATCATCCATGGGTTGTGTGTGTGAGCTATGCGCATTTGAGCACATGAGGGGACTGGTCTGGTGTTGTGCAGATTGGGTTGTGCGCCCCAAGTGTGCCTTCCTCTCACTCTGTCTGTGATCCCACACAGCACCTGAGATGGGTGTGACTAGCCAGGATCATAGTCCATCTGCTGAACACAGGACATCATTAAACAAGACTCCACTCTTCGAAATCCTGTCCCTTAACTTATTTGGGTGGAATATTCTATCAAATGTCTTCTCCCCAATAAATAGGGGCATTTGGGGGCGCTCGCTCTCTTGCCTCCCTTGCTCCTCTTGCCCTCAAGCGTAGGAGCTGACACCTGAGGTCTCAGAGCCATCCCTGACCCCTGAAAAAGGTATTTTGTATTTGTGTGGTCTTTGCATTGCCAGCCCAATTCATGCAGAGTGACCCTGAATCTGTAGCCCTCGCAGGATGTAGGTGACATTAAAGTGTCCCAGTTTGAATGGTACACGGTCATCATATTGAAAGATCCTTAATAAATGTGTGGAGTAGATGATTTTGAAAACATACTATTTGCTTATCTGTGATTTTTGTCTTCCAGTTTCAGTTACCTGCAGTCAACTGAAGTCTGAAGATACTAAATGAAAAGTTCCAGAAATAAACAATTCATAATTCACTGTTGTGAGTAGTATCACAAAATCTCATAAAGTTCAGCTCCTTCCTTCCTGGGACTTGAATCTGTCTTGTGCATCTACACTGTGTTTGGATTTGCCCATTAGTCACTTAGTGCCATCCTAGTATGACTACATCATAAAAAGAAAATTGAACATAGTATAATATTTTGAGAGAAAAATAAATCACTTTCACATAACTTTTATTACAGTGTATTGTTATAATTGTTCTATATTATTATTGTTGTTGTTGTTAATCTTTTACTGTGCCTAATTTATAAATCAAGCTTTTTTATGTATAGAAAAAATATGAACATATGTAGAGGAAAAAATTATATATATATATATATATATATATATATATATATATATATATATATATATATGTTTTAGGCCTCCATTGAGGGTCTTGGAATATATCCTCTGCAAATAAAGGGGGGACTACTATACTGTTACAGACCTATTTAACAAAATAGTAAAGTTATTTTATCCCATCTTTATTAGACTTTATTTAAAAATTTATATATACAATTAATATATCCAGAATGATTTTATTAAAGCTAGTCAGATGATGTCTTTTCTTTGTTCAAAATCCTTCCATGACTGCTCATCTCACTCCGAATAAAAGCCTATCTTTGCAATGGCCTACACGGCCCTACCTAATCTGACCCAGGTCCATCTTTAGTGCTGAGTTCCAATCAAATTGCCCTTCTTGCTGTCAAACACATGCTTGTTTCTGAGTTCGAGGGTTTACCCTTGTTGGGGATAATAGGCCAGGCGTGGTGGTACATACCTGTAATCCCAGTGAATTGGGAGGCTGAGGCAGCAGGATCACAAGTTCAAGGCCAGCTTCAACAAATTACCAATGCCCTAAGCAACTTAATGAGACCCTATCTCAAAACAAAAAGAACCGAGGCTGTGGCTCTGAGTAGTGGAGTCTTGGATTCAATCCCCACTACCAAAAAAACAAACAAAACAAAACAAACTAAAAAAAAAAAATACCTATAATGGAAAATAAGAAGATATAAAATGAATGACTTTCAAGTTAAAATTTAACTTGGTAGGAGAAAAACCAAAATAATTTTTAAGCAGTAAAATAAAAACTAATAACAATAAATGAAATTAAATTAATGAAATTAAAAACTCTTAGAGAAATGATCAACATAAAAGTAGTTAGTTAAAAAGACTAAAAATTCTGGCAATTTTGATCAAGAAAAAAGATACAGCATAGGAGTAAATATTAGGCATTAAAAAGGAGTAAATTCTATTAGGGATTTTAAAATTATGGAACATCATATGACAGTTATGAAAATAATTTTGGTAAAACATAGATGGGATAGGTATTTTTAAGAAAATACAAGTAACCAATACTGACTCAAGAAAGATATATTTTATAAGTACAAAAATACCAATATACATTGGTGATGATTTATGGTCAAAACTTTCCCTCCTCAAAAGGCATCAGATCTGGTAGGTTTTATAAGTGAGTGAAGGATATAAAAAATAGCAACCCTCAAGAAAATGGGAAATATTAACCCCCAGGGAGAGAAGATGACAATGTGACCTGGGAGAGAAGGTAAACAGTGGGCTCTCACCCTTTCCCAACAACAATGGGTTTTGAACTTTTGCAACTGTTTCCTCTGATTTGAAGTTGCACAACTGTTCTACTTGACTACCCAACCAATGCATTTTTGCCATAATTCAAATCTCATTTGTCATGATTCCAATCTCTCTTAAACTTTATAAAAATCAGATCCTATGGATAAAGAAATTGTGGTATATGCACAATGGAATATTACTCAGCATTAAAAGAGTATAAAATTATGACATTTGAAGGTAAATGGATGGAGTGAAGAATATCATGCTAAGCAAAGTAAGCCAATTCCCTAAAACAAAGGCCAAATGTTTTCTCTGATAAGTGGATGCTGATTCCTAATGGGAGGAGGGGCATCGGATCAATGGAGGAACTCTGGATTGGGCAAAAGGGTGAGGCAGAGGGGAGGGGGCATGGGGGTAGGAAAGATGATGGAATGAGATGGACATCATTACCCTAGGTACATGTATGATTGCACGAATGAGATCCTACATTGTGTACAACCAGAGAAATGTAAAATTGTGCTCCATTTGTGTACAATGAATCAAAGTGCATTCTGTTGTCATGCATAACTAAGTAGAGCAAATAAAAAAAATCAGATTCTAGTTGTAATCAATTACCATTTTCTCTCCTAAATATGTAGCATTCCACTACTTAATAAAGAAAGCTTGCTGATCTGTCTGTTCCCTGTTTTGGTATTTTTGCTTTCAGTGAATTGTACTAAGACTTTAAAGAACAGATCTTCTTTAGCTTTCATAAACTAACACAGAAAAACAGGAAAAATTATTTAATTTACTTTTAAATTTAGTATAATCTTGATATCCAAATAAGAGTAATGCAAAACAAAAAAGCAAGTTAATCATACCTTGAACAGTATTTTATAAAAATATTTGCAAATCAAATCCAACAACATACAAAATAAAATAGAAAATTGTTCAACATTAGAAATAACATTCACATTGTAAAGAGAAAAATATGTTAATCTTGATAGATATGAGAAAAAAGTATTAGAAGAAAGTCAACATTCATTTTGGAGTTTTATGAAAAAACTTCAACATGTTCTTGTAATTATTATACACAAGTTTAACCAAGTAGTTGATAAATGATCACTGCAATTTTATAAAAATCTTCTTAGATTATAGGAAAAGAGGGGGTATTCCCCAAACCATTTTATGAAGTTAGCATAAATCTTGATACCAAACCTAGACAAGAACAATAGAAACTAGAAAATTTATAGACCTATTACATTCATGAACATAGGTGAAAAGATCCTTAAGAAAACTTTATAAGACAAAATTGCATAAAGTATAAAAAAGTAAATAATTTATGATTAAGCTGAGTTCATTCCAGGAATACCAAGGTGATTTAATATTTGAAACTAAAATTATGTTGTTAACCTCATATGTAGTAAGAAATTTAATCTTATCTGCAAGAAGTCTGGCCATCAAGGTAATCTCTAAACCCTTGGAATGTTGCTCAACAGGAATGTTTTTGTTTTCCTGGCAGACCTGGGTAACTGCATGGTCTAACAATAGGATTTAGGGTAGGGTCCTGCTTCACAAAAGCCCAAGAATCTGGTTTAGGGTAGGAGCTTTGGGTTTTGTCTGGGAAGCTGGAGACTGGAGACTGAAATCAGCCACATGGACAAGCAATCATAGCTGTGTCATGGGGTCCTGGTGAAAAGTCTGGGCACCAGGCTTAGGTGAGCCTCCCTGCTGGCCATGCTTGGGCATGTCACACATTGATATTGGAAATTCACATGTCCATAACTTCTGGGAGAAGGACAAAAGCAGTTTGATAACTTTTTTGATGAGGCCCTGTGTGTTTCCAACTTTGACTGATTTTTAAATTTATATCCATTTTCTGTAATAAACTCCAACTCTGAGTATAACAACTTTCAAGGAGTTCTAAGAGTCCTCACAGATCATCAAACCTGAGGGTCGTCTTGGGAAGCCCACAAACTTGCAATTGCTGTCAGAAGTGATACTGGTTTTGTGTGGACAGTGTCTCCTCAAACTATACAGCTGGCTAACACCTCACACTTTATTAAGTTATTAAAGGAGAAAAATCACATGATTATCTCAATAGGTACAGAGTGTTAGATAAAATGCAATAACTATTCAGGGTTTAAAAGTCTATCAAAAACTGATAATAAAATTAAGATTATTTAATCAGATCAATAGTATATTAAAAACCCTACAGCAGTATTATACCTAATAGAGAAAAGTGTAAAGTTAACATAAAAAAAGGGAAAAAAATGTTCATTATCACTACATATATTTAAAATTTTACTAAATGATTGGAATATTCTAGTTATACCAGAAACAGAAATAAAATAAATAATTACCAACAAGCTGTCATTACTTGGATGCCATAAATATCTACTTAGAAAATTCAAGAATTTAATGGGATATTTTTAGAATAAACAAGAGAGTTTAATATTGTGGGTTACAAAACAATGATAAAAAGCAATTGTATTTTTATACACAAGCAATTATCTAAAACTATTATTTTAAAAATTATTCCATTTACATGTTCTTATTGGAGGTAGAGACTATGTGTTTACATTTGTTCAAATGCATCAAATTGCATACTTAGTTTTGTCCGTTTTACTATATGTATATTTTACCTAAAAATGAATTGTAAACAAATATTTAAAAATAGGAAAGTTTAAAAGTATTTATACTACTTTACAACAAAAACATATAATATCCAGGTAATTAAATCTATTGAAGCTGTGAAAGCACTATAATGGTAGAAAATTATGAAGTTTTATTAAAAGATATTAAATAAAACCTAAATATGTGGGGAGATATACCACATTATGGATAAACAGATTCAATGTTGTGATGATGTCAAGTCCCATGATTAATCAGCACTTCTAAAATTGCAGCATCACAAGTTGATTTTAAAATTGATAAAAAATAGCAAAGGGCCTATGATCACCAACACACTTCTGAAGAAAAGATGGGATTGTGTAAACACTAAAATTTATTTTAGGGCTATAGTATTAAAATGTGTTTTATGGTATAGGGATAAATCAATGGAGCACAATAGAGAGTTCAGAAAGACATATACGTAGACAATAGTCAATGTCAAATACAAGAGAAATATCCCAAGGAAGAGGAGAAAGAAAGGGAAAATAGAGGATTTAATTCTATTTACATTTGGCCATGTCAAAACTGTTTTCCTTAATATTTTAGGAATGGGGCATATAAAGCTTGGACAAGCCACAGTTCAGTTTTCCAAATAAGAAAGAGACAGGAACGTAGTGTGGCTCACTGGTAAAACACTGGCCTAGCATATGTGAGGCCCTGGTTCAATCCCCAGGGTTACCATAAAGGGTAGGAAAGAAGGAAGGAACGAAAGAGAAAACAGCTACATAATTTGTGGGTCCCACTAAGAAACACTATGGAATTTCTTGTTAAAAATTATTAAGAACTTTAAGACAGTGACAGCAGAACCCTAAACCAAGTACAGGGCCCTTCTAAGCTTGGGATCCTGTGCAGGTGTGTGAGTCACACATCCATTAAGCCAGCCTTGCCCAGAAACACCCTATAGCAAGATCTTGGTAATTAAGACTACTATTAAGAGTCCTACATACATTACTATCATCTTTGCAAGTGTCAGTTAATGTGGGGAAAAAGTGCTGCCCTATTGGTGTTTTCTTTTTTTTTTTTTTCTGTGGGGGGCTGGGCAATGGTTACTAGGGATTGAACTCAGGGGCACTCAAGCACTGAGCCACATCATCAGCCCTGATTTTTGTATTTTTTATTTAGAGACAGGCTCTCACTGGGTTGCTTAGTGCCTCGCTGTTGCTGAGGCTGGCTTTGAACTCAGGATCCTCCTGCTTCAGCCTCCTGAGCTTGTATTAACGGCATGCGCCACCATGCCTGGTTATATCAGTGTTTTCATTCATAACTATACCAGTATTCTCTGGAGTTAGAACAAAGAATTCTCTATATTTTCTCCATTTTTGTTAATTAAAATGCACTTTTGTAACTCGATACCCAATTTAAAGTTTCCATTCCAGATAGTTGCACTGCATAGCCTATTTCTGAGAGCTCAGGGGAGTACTTTAACTTTTCTTTCAGTACCCTAATAAATTTTCTATTGTTTGGCATTCTCCTGTGGCATTCATTTACAAAATTGAAAAAATAATAGAACATTTCACTGAGGTAATGTTGATTTTATTTTAGATTGCTTTACTTTTTACTCTCCAATAAAATGAATAAATCAGTGTTGAAAGTTACAGCTATTATGATATATTAATGTGAATAATAAGGTAATGCATAAGAATTGATTTTCCATAATAAAGTCCAATTGAATCACCCTCAAAATTGGTCCTTAGAAAACATTTTTTAAATCTTATCTATTTTATGGAAAACATTTTGAAATACCTAAATGGACTGAAGTTTTCACAACATTATTTGGGATCTTTCAAAGAATGATTGGTTGCATTTTATTTAATATTATAATATGCATACTGATTCCACCTCACCAATAACCCTTACATATAAAGTTATAATGGGACTTATACCAGTTATAGCTCTGTGGTCATTTGTTATTTCCATATAGTGCTTCTGAGGCCATTTGGAATAAAATGGCATAAGGTAAATAGGGGAAAATTTGATGAGAATCTGAAGAATCACTGAAACCTGATAAACTTTCCAATAGCAAGGGCTGGTCCCACAAATCTTCATTAAAAATAGTGGAGTTTTATTGAATATCGCCCAAATTCTTTTAGCCCAGGTGTTGGTGCCCCCTCACCAAGCTCTTCAAAGCTTTCTTTCCTTCTCATTTGCCTCTCAATCTTAAGTCTTCTGTACTGTGTTGCCTTTTGCCTTTTGTTTGTGAGGAATTTTAATCTCATAAAATTGAATGGGCATCTGTGTGTCTCTTTTGTGATTTGCTATCAATTTTATTGGATTGTTTGTCTTTTTCTTATTAATTTGCAGAAAATTTGTAGAAGTTGTATAATTGAGATAAAATCCTTTTGACTATTGTTTGTTTTGTAAATAATTTCTTAGTCTGGGCTTCTTTTTTCTCTTTCACAGGTATATTTTGTTGCACAGACATTATGCATTCCAATGTGATTAAATATGTGGTTCCTTTATAATTGGTATTTCTTGTGTCCTATTTAAAAGTTTTCCCTTATTTTAAACTCATGAAGGTATTCTCCTGTCATAGCCTCTTAAAATTCTTTCCTTTTTTTCTTTCACATTTATGCTCTAAAAACCTGGAATTAATGTCTGTTTATAATGTTCAACTACAGGCCAAGGTTTTGAAATATATAATGGGGATACTTAATTTTCCTAATATTAATCATTAAAGAGAACCTCCTTAACTTGACTGCTCTATAATGCCACCTTTTTCATAAATCAAGTGTCCAAGTATGGTTAAGTCTGTTTGGGTTCTTTTCTTATTTGTCTATCATTGACCTTTTCTATTAAATTGAGCCAGTGTCTTTCCATTGTAATTTCATATTCTTGATAATCACAAACTCAGCTCTCTTCTGAAAACATTGTTTGTTCTTCTTTGACCTTGGAATTTCTAACTAAATTTAGAGTCAAATGCCAAATTTTATTTATAAAAAAAGAATAATAAGGGCAGGGACCTGTACTCAGTGGTAGAGCATTTGCCTTGCACGTGTGAGGCACTGGGTTTGATCCTCAACACCACATAAAAATAAATAAATAAAATAAAGGTATTGTGTCTATCTACAACTAAAAAAATATTTAAACAAAAAAATAATAAAATTGTTCACAGTAAATATTTAGATCCATCTGGAAAGAATTATTCTTTATAATTTTGATGGTTTCTTTCCATGGACATAGAATGTCCCATCAATTATTAAGAACTTACTTTATCTTAACAATGTTTTACAATCTTCTGCAGAGTCTTGCATATCCTTTAAAAGATTTATTCTTAGGTTTTTGGTATTTTTCAAGTCACAAGCAATATTTTTATTGATTCTTTTCTTACTAGTATACAAAAATTCAAACAAATTTTTAAATATATTTTCTAGTAACTTTCCTAAATTCACTATTTATTATTTTGATATGGTGGTAGGTTCTTTGTTTTTCAATTATCCACATACATAACTATATCACTTGTGAATAGGACATTTTATTTGTTAATTTTCAAAAAATATGACATTTATTTTTCTTTTCATACTGCATTAACTTGAAGTTTGAGTGTCCTTCAGTGTTGCATATTAAAAATAAATGGTAATAAAGATAATGTTTGTCTTGTTATAGATCTTGAAGAGAAAGCTTTCATCATTTCACCATTAAGTCTGACATTTATCGAAGTTTGTTTTGTATTGTAAATATTGTTTATTAGGTTGAGAATGTTCCTATGTAGTCTAAGTTTCCTATTATTTGTTTTTTAAAACTCATGATCAGGTTTTTACCAAACGTATTTTTTTATAACTATTGAGATGATATGTAGTTTTTATCTTTCATTCTGTTAATGTGATGAAATACTATGAATTAATTTCTTTTTCATGTCAGACCAAAATTGAAGATAACAGTTTTGGAATAAACCCAGTGTGGTAACAGAATACATTCTTTGTTTTACATATTACTATATTCTATCTGCAACACTAGAATGTGAACTTCATGAAGGCAAGGTTTTTTGTCTTCTTTTTTTTAATTTTTAAACCGTGTCTCCGTGGCATATTTATTTATCTGAGTTATCTCAGAATTAGATAGCTTCTATTCTGCCTGTGAATAGAGAGCTCTGAGCCCCTGGTTATCTGGGGTGGAGCTCCACATCGCCCCAAGGTTGGACACTACATTCATCCCCCTTCATAGAGAGTACATACCCACATAACTTAGAAATCAGACCTCTCTCTTTATTTCTCATGGCTCTACCTCTTCACTTATTCTTCACCCTTCCAAGGGATGGAAGGTTGGGGCTTTTTACGTTCTGTATCCAGGATTCTGCACAGCAATTACACTGCTCACTGGCCTCCAGTGCAACCACACAATGGGTACAAATGCCCAGGGGCCAAAGAAGGGGCAAGGAGAAGAAGCAGAGAGACCATGCAGCCATCTTGATAATGTCCAGAATCCCATGTTCTGGCAAGAACTCTAATTTATTTTATGTTTTATTTTAAATTTATTTATATTTATTTTAAATTTATTTATATTTATTAAATTACCCTTGAAAGTGGCCTCTGAATAAGAGTCGAGTGTGTTCATCTTTCATCAGTAATCATGAACCAAAGAGCGCTAAGACCACAGTGCTTTGCCAGATAATAGATATTCACCTATTTTTCCTCTGTTTAAAACATAGGAAATGCTTTCAAATTTAGGCATTTCATTTCCAAGCATTTTAAAGTTAATGAGAAAAAAAAATCTCATTTTTTAATGCTCACATCATGAAGTTACAAGGTACTTAGGAACAGAGATGACATGAGCTACATTATGGTGTTTACTAGTTACATTATGATTCCCAATATAAAAACAAAAAAGCAAAAGCAAAAACAAAAAAACACTAAATGTGTAACAAAACACTTGACCTTAAGTTGACTCAGAAGGTCAGAGAGCTCCTCATTATTTCACTCCTGCCCACCTTTTTGGTCTCCTTAAATTTTTGCCCAGGCATTTTGTAATTTACTTCAATTCACCAAACACACACACACACACACACACACACACACAAACACATACACACTTACTACTCAGAACATTCTTTCCTCTCCCTTCAGCTTCTTTGTAGAGCTAGCTAGGCAGGAGGATCACAAGTTTGAGGCCAGCCTAAGCAACCTAGCAAGATTCTTTCTCAAAATAAAATGAAAGGGGGTGTCAGTCTGGGCATGTGACTTAATGGTAGAGTATATGCCTAGCATATACAAGGCCCTGGTCGGTCCCCATACTAGTGTCTATTGCCTAGAGAACTACTGAGAATGTAACTTCCCTCAGATGAAAGGTGATTAGTCCTGAGAGCCTCTGTTCAGCTCCCAACAGAAGGCAAAGTAGCTTCACTACTTACTAGTGACCTGGGACAAGTGACTTAATTTATTTGTGCCTGGGTTTCTCTACCATTAAATTGATGATACCGGTACCTCACAGCCTGTTGTTGAAAATTTTAGGAATTTAATATAGAGCCTGGCCCATGATGAGTGTCTGTTGAGTGCTATTTACTTGTTTAGCAGTAAGGGGCCAATTGGAGTCCCTGCAGAGGATTCCCTTGCGGAGGGGATATTCAGTTCTCTTGTAACTGGTGGGAATACCAATGAAGGGATACGGTTTCAGTCACCACATCTGAAAATGGAGTTGGGATTACTGAATTCCCATCAGCCTAAAGCAGATAATGAGCTCCAGAGAGGGGAAGAGTGTATGTATTTAAAGAGACATGGGGATTCCTCTTCTTTCAATTTCCAGTTCTACTCAAAAAGACTAAATGCAAATAGGATGAAATTCTCCAAAAGATAAACTTCCTTGCTTACCATCTTAC